>NC_090445.1:1177861769-1178161785 GCF_031143425.1 Pleurodeles waltl | reverse complement strand
AACGCAAGTTGTTTTTAAAGTGCTCCTTTGAAACAAAGTTGCAGTCTTGGGTGAACAGAGCCGCTGTCCTCAGGAGTTTCTTGGTCCTTCTAGAGCAGGGCAGTCCTCTGAGGATTCAGAGGTCGCTGGTCCCTGGAGAAAGCGTCGCTGGAGCAGTGTCTTTAGAAGTGGGGAGACAGGCCGGGTAGAGCCGGGGCCAAAGCAGTTGGTGTCTCAGTCTTCTCTGCAGGGTTTTTCAGCTTAGCAGTCCTCTTCTTCTTAGGTTGCAGGAATCTGAGTTCCTAGGTTCTGGGGAGCCCCTAAATACAGAATTTAGGGAGGGATGCTCCATGTTAACTAAAATGGTGCTGTTTTTCTCACCAATGTTAGTTATCCCACAGAGAGGTACTTCCACCTCAGGGAGTCCAGCTTTGCCAGCTGATGATTCCCTTGGAACAGGTGCCACCCCAGGAGAGGTTTCTCCCACCACAGGAATAGTATCCTGAATGGTAGGGTGGTTAGGGGATACTGTGATACCCTTTTTACCTGTTGATGGAGAGGGATCCTGAGTTTCAGGCCTTCTCTCCTTTGCTTTTTCATTTCACTTGAAATGAGAGGGAACAATTCCTCAGGGATGCCCAGCATGGCTGCATGGGCATAAAACTCTACATCAGCCCAACCTGAGGCCTCTAGGTCATTACCTAAGAGACAGTCTACAGGTAAGCTAGGTGATACCACCACCTGCTTAGGGCCAGAAACCCCACCCCAACTAAACTGAATTATAGCTAAGGGAAGAAACTTAGTGGAGTTATGGACATCAATAATCTTATACTGTTGTCCAATGATGTGTTGATCAGGGTGCACTAGGTTTTCAGTCACCAAAGTGAAACTGGCACCTGTGTCCCTGTAGGCCAAGGCCTCAACACCATTTATTGAAACTGTCTGCCTGTACTTATCCATTGTAAGGGGACAAGCAGCCAGTGTGGCAAGGCCAATGCCACTAGGTGTGACAGAAACTGTCTTGGGACTGATTACATCAGTTTCCACTATGGACCCATAAGTGAACCCAACTACACCCTTTGCTTGACTGTTGCCAGCAGTCCCACCACTAGTACCACTACTGCTAGGGGCACTAGAGCTTGATGTATTAGTGGTGGTAGGCTCAGGAGGTTTACCTGGACAGGACTTATCCCCTGGCCTATGGCCTCTGTTTTTACACACAAAGCACCAAGGCTTTTTAATGTGTGCAAGTTGGGAAGAAGAGGAAGAATTTGTTTTATCCCCACCCTCTGAAGAGTGTTTAAGATTTGAAGTGGGATCTTTGGTTTTACCCTTATCCCCATGCTTATCTTGAGATTTTTCACCATCTTTCTTCTTATTGCCATCTTTGTCACCCCCTGTATGAACTTTTCTGTTCACCCTTGTTCTGACCCATTTGTCTGCCTTCTTTCCCAATTCTTGGGGAGAGGTCAGATCAGAGTCTACCAGGTACTGGTGCAACAAATCAGACACACAATTATTAAGTATATGCTCTCTCAGGATTGTGTTATACAGGCTTTCATAATCAGTAACTTTACTGCCATGTAACCACCCCTCCAAGGCCTTCACTGAATGGTCAATGAAATCAACCCAGTCTTGTGAAGACTCCTTTTTGGTCTCTCTGAACTTTATCCTGTACTGTTCAGTGGTTAAGCCATAACCATCCAGGAGTGCATTCTTAAGAACTGTAAAATTATTGGCATCATTTTCTTTCACAGTAAGGAATCTATCCCTACCCTTTCCACTAAATGATAGCCATAGGATAGCAGCCCACTGCCTTTGAGGGACATCCTGTACAGCACAGGCCCTCTCAAGTGCAGCAAACCACTTGTTAATGTCATCCCCCTCCTTATAAGGGGGAACTATCTTGTGCAGATTCCTGGAATCATGCTCTTTTGCAGGATGACTATGGGGAATACTGCTGCTGCCACCATGGGTATCTAAACCCAACTTCTGTCTTTCCTTCTCTAATTCTAAAGACTGTCTATCCAACTCCAGCTGTTGCTTCTTGAGCTTCAGTCTGGTTTGTTCCACTCTCAATCTATTGAGCTCCCTTTCTAACAATCTGCCATCAGGGTGGGTGGGAGGGACATTTCTAGAAACAGAGCTATGATGGGAATGAACAGAAGGAGACCTGTCCCTTACAGAAGCCAACTTAACAGCTTGGTTTACAGAAACATTACTACCAGTATGGTGAGAATAAATGCTTTTGCTATGATGTGAGACCACACTATTTCTTTGGTGTGGCTCATCATCATTACCATCTATGCTAGATTGTCTAGTAATGGGCAGGCTAGAAAGTTTCTTTCCTGAATCTTTTCCTGGGGGAGTCCCTGAATCAGATTGGGAACTATTAGGTACTTTTTCAACAGATGGGCCACCTCTGGCCTTATCCTGTTCTCTAAGCATGTTAATTAACAGTTCCAAGGCAGGATTCTTCCCTACACTCAAACCTCTCTCTATACAGAGACTCCTTGCTCTTTTCCAGCTAAGGTTGTCATATGCAAGTTTGGACAGATCAACACTTTGGCCTGTGCCAGACATTTTTTAGAGAGAGTTAAAGTGATAGAGAAAGAGACAAAAGTTTTCAGAACTTTTTGGAAAGACAGAAAAAAACTTTTTAAACTTTTAAGAACTTTTTGAAAGTTTAGGAGTACTTTTCAGCACTTAGAAAAGAGTGAAAAGAGGAAATGCAAAACTTTTTGGCTATGTGTATATACACTGACCTTGTTTTGTATATTTTTCTCTTATGAAAAGTACAATGACAAGAGTGGTAAGTAGTCTCAAGCACTTATCCCACCACTGCACAACCAATGTAGGAGGCTGGACTGGCTTGTAGTGAGTACCAAGGGGTACTTGCACCTTGCACCAGGCCCAGTTATCCCTTATTAGTGTATAGGGTGTCTAGCAGCTTAGGCTGATAGATAATGGTAGCTTAGCAGAGCAGCTTAGGCTGAACTAGGAGACGTGTGAAGCTACTACAGTACCACTTAGTGTCATATGCACAATATCATAAGAAAACACAATACACAGTTATACTAAAAATAAAGGTACTTTATTTTTATGACAATATGCCAAAGTATCTTAGAGTGTACCCTCAGTGAGAGGATAGGAAATATACACAAGATATATATACACAATAGCAAAAATATGCAGTATAGTCTTAGAAAACAGTGCAAACAATGTATAGATACAATAGGATGCAATGGGGAAACATAGGGATAGGGGCAACACAAACCATATACTCCAGAAGTGGAATGCGAACCACGAATGGACCCCAAACCTATGTGACCTTGTAGAGGGTCGCTGGGACTATTAGAAAATAGTGAGAGTTAGCAAAATAACCCTCCCCAAGACCCTGAAAAGTGAGTGCAAAGTGCACTAAAGTTCCCCTAAGGACAAAATAGTCGTGTTAGAGGGAAAATGCAAGGAAACACAAATCAGCAATGCAACAACGATGGATTCCTGACTGAGGGTACCTGTGGAACAAGGGGACCAAGTCCAAAAGTCACAAGCAACTCGGAGATGGGCAGATGCCCAAGAAATGCCAGCGGTTGGTGCAAAGAAGTTCTTACTAGGCTGAAGAACTGTGAATACTGCAGGGACGACAAGGGCTAGAGACTTCCCCTTTGGAGGATGGATCCCCCACGCCTTGGAGAGTCGTACAGAAGTGTTTTCCCGCCGGATGGACGCCAACAAGCCTTGCTACACGCAAATCGTGCGTTTGGCGTTTTTGGACGCTGCTGGGGCCCAGGAGGGACCAGGAGGTCGCAAATTGGACCTGCAGAGAGAGGGGATGTCGAGCAAGACAAAGAGCCCTCACTGAAGCAGGTAGCACCCGGAGAAGTGCCAGAAACAGGCACTACGAGGATGCGTGAAACGGTGCTTGCCGAAGTTGCACAAAGGTGTCCCACGTCGCCGGAGACCAACTTAGAAAGTCGTGCAATGCAGGTTAGAGTGCCGTGGACCCAGGCTTGGCTGTGCATGAAGGATTTCCGCCGGAAGTGCACAGGGGCCGGAGTAGCTTGCAAAGTCGCAGTTCCCAGCAATGCAGCCCAGCGAGGTGAGGCAAGGACTTACCTCCACCAAACTTGGGCTGAAGAGTCACTGGACTGTGGGGGTCACTTGGACGGTGTCGCTGGATTCGAGGGACCTCGCTCGTCGTGCTGAGAGGAGACCCAAGGGACCGGTAATGCAGCTTTTTGGTGCCTGCGGTTGCAGGGGGAAGATTCCGTCGACCCACGGGAGATTTCTTCGGAGCTTCTGGTGCAGAGAGGAGGCAGGCTACCCCCACAGCATGCACAAGCAGGAAAACAGTCGAGAAGGCGGCAGGATCAGCGTTACAGAGTTGCAGTAGTCGTCTTTGCTACTATGTTGCAGGTTTGCAGGCTTCCAGCGCGGTCAGCGGTCGATTCCTTATCAGAAGGTGAAGAGGGAGATGCAGAGGAACTCGGCTGAGCTCATGCATTCGTTATCTAAAGTTTCCCCAGAGACAGAGACCCTAAATAGCCAGAAAAGAGGGTTTGGCTACCTAGGAGAGAGGATAGGCTACTAACACCTGAAGGAGCCTATCAGCAGGAGTCTCTGACGTCACCTGGTGGCACTGGCCACTCAGAGCAGTCCAGTGTGCCAGCAGCACCTCTGTTTCCAAGATGGCAGAGGTCTGGAGCACACTGGAGGAGCTCTGGACACCTCCCAGGGGAGGTGCAGGTCAGGGGAGTGGTCACTCCCCTTTCCTTTGTCCAGTTTCGCGCCAGAGCAGGGGCTAAGGGGTCCCTGAACCGGTGTAGACTGGCTTATGCAGAATTGGGCACCTCTGTGCCCAACAAAGCATTTCCAGAGGCTGGGGGAGGCTACTCCTCCCCTGCCTTCACACCATTTTCCAAAGGGAGAGGGTGTCACATCCTCTCTCAGAGGAAGTTCTTTGTTCTGCCATCCTGGGCCAGGCCTGGCTGGACCCCAGGAGGGCAGCTGCCTGTCTGAGGGGTTGGCAGCAGCTGCAGTGGAACCCCAGGAAGGGCAGTTTGGCAGTACCAGGGTCTGTGCTACAGACCACTGGGATCATGGGATTGTGCCAACTATGCCAGGATGGTATAGAGGGGGCAATTCCATGATCATAGACATGTTACATGGCCATATTCGGAGTTACCATGGTGAAGCTACACATAGGTAGTGACCTATATGTAGTGCACGCGTGTAATGGTGTCCCCGCACTCACAAAGTTCAGGGAATTAGCTCTGAACAATGTGGGGGCACCTTGGCTAGTGCCAGGGTGCCCTCACACTAAGTAACTTTGCACCTAACCTTTACCAGGTAAAGGTTAGACATATAGGTGACTTATAAGTTACTTAAGTGCAGTGTAAAATGGCTGTGAAATAACGTGGACGTTATTTCACTCAGGCTGCAGTGGCAGGCCTGTGTAAGAATTGTCAGAGCTCCCTATGGGTGGCAAAAGAAATGCTGCAGCCCATAGAGATCTCCTGGAACCCCAATACCCTGGGTACCTCAGTACCATATACTAGGGAATTATAAGGGTGTTCCAGTAAGCCAATGTAAATTGGTAAAATTGGTCACTAGCCTGTTAGTGACAATTTGAAAGTAATTAGAGAGCATAACCACTGAGGTTCTGGTTAGCAGAGCCTCAGTGAGACAGTTAGGCACCACACAGGGAACATATACATGCACACCTATGAGCACTGGGGCCCTGTGTGACAGGGTCCCAGTGACACATACATATAGGCCACAAACCTATGAGCACTGGGGTCCTGACTAGCAGGATCCCAGTGACACATAACAACCATACTGAAAACATGGTGTTTTCACTATGAGCACTGAGGCCTGGCTATCAGGATCCCAGTGAGACAGTGAAAACAGTGACAAACACCCTGACATACACTCACAAACAGGCCAAAAGTGGGGGTAACAAGGCTAGAAAGAGGCTACCTTCTCACACCTGGTCACAAAAGGGAGAAAATACATTCTCCCCCTCTTACGGTGGGACAATTATCTGATGCCAAACGTAATCAGTAGTCTAGGCCTTCCTGGCCACAAAGAAGAGAACAAAGAGGCCATCAAAACATATCCATTTAGACATCAGGCATTCGCTAGGACGACGTCACGTAGGCTCTCATTATTCTAATGAGACTACTGGATTTGAGCGGCAGAATCGCATGCGGTGTGGGTGACTGAGTCTTAACCACTATAGGTGATACCTGTCACCCTAATCCGGGGCTCGCTCCGGCTAACTAGCAGTGCCTCATCTCTACCCAAGAGCAGGGGTAATTGGGCAGCCGAGCACATGACACAATTGACTTAAAGGAAATTGTGGTTACTCCGGTATCATCCATTGCTCTCAGTTACATTAGTCTCACATATACAAATAACAAACAGAAGCAGTATATGTTTCAATAAGGTTTTAATGAAGCGACTGCATCTTAGACAATAAAGCATGTATTGCGATAACGAGGATGATAAAGCTTGACAGAATTAGAATTGTGACAAGGAGAGTAAAGCATAGAAATAACGCTACCATATGGTCACTAAAGTCAAGTCGACTAATTCCTACCTAGGCTATAATACAGCACAGCATGTTAAGCTCTAGTTCTGCCCTTCAGGTTCCCCTGGGAAGACATCATCCCCCACACCTGAGCAAAGGCCTGAAGTGTGCATAAGCAGCTGCAGCGAAACGTTCAGCAATCAGCATACAGTTGTGGTCCTCTGGCTGGAATCTCCCTCTAACGTGTAAGGGACAAGGAAGCGTTTTATTATAAAACAGCTGATGTTCTGAGAAAATGTCCCTACGTAAGGATGTGTATTTTCTATGAATACCAGAGACAAAAAACTTTTACCACGTTTACCGGCAACCTATCTTACTGCAGCCTTGAAAGAAGCAGAGTGTCTTGTTTAAAAAAAAGTAGTGCTAGCCTAAGCAAGAACAGTTAGATTGAGAGAAATAAAACAAGATCGCAAATGTGGCTATTGTTAAAATAATAAACCCATCTATCTTTTCACTAATCCATCCATCTATCTCCCTTTTACTGCTCCAACAATTTGCCCTTTAATCCATCCATTCACCGGTTCATTCATCCATTCGTTCACTTATCCATGCATCCACACTTTTATCTATCCATCCACCCTCACTTTCCGCTCATCCATTAATTCTTTCACTCATCCATCCTTGCATCCATCTTTTCACTCATCCATCTATCCATTCACTCACAAACCTATCCATCAAGTATTTTCACTCATTCAACCAAGTAAGCAACGACCCACCCTTTCACATTATGTGTGAGCCTTTGACTGCCGAGCTGCAGACAGTGGAGGCCCATCAAGAACTCCACCTCCACTGTAGCTGCTAAAGCGGGGATTTCACAACGCCCCTGGATCTGAGCCCCAATGTTAAGAAATTCTTACCTCAGACCCTGGACATTATGTTTTTTGGTCATTGTTTTAAGAGACATCCAGAAAAATGGGATTCTACGATTCAGTCAAAAAGCGTTCTTCTTTCTTGAGGCTTACCACAGGGAGACTCGTCTTGTAGGATCACCAATACAGCCACCATTCCTCTGCTGCACTCTTAATATATACATTGCCTCGTATGGCCAAAAATGCCTGTTCTGGCAATTTGTCTGTTCATGTTTATGGAGAAGCAGGATCCTGAGCATAAAGGAATATGAATATATATACCTGACAACTTATACGGAGTCCTTGTGTGTCACACGACATTGGCACTATTCTCGTAGTCACTGGGTAAAGGGAAGACATCAAATGGCGAGCACTAAGTGAGCTGCACACCCTCCACCCGTAGTGGGATTCTAGCTGGTGTGTGGGGGAGCTTCACTTTTTAAATCCATTACAGATTTCACAATATATAGTTCACTCACAATCAGTTCTGTAATCTGCATTTACAGGTTCTATGCAGCAAGCACATTAGCCCTTTGAACTACTTTTGTGGAGTCAAAAATGCCACTAGACAAAACTCCGATCTCTCTCCATTAGGAACACTAATCACCAGAATTATCCTGACATTTAGTGTTGCCTGAAAATTGCAGGACCCTGCAGCGCATGGTTTTAAATCCGTAAGTAATGTGAACACCGCCTCACCCCTAGGTCTGCGACAGTTGTGGCTCCACTGGTCGCACTGCCCTAAAACTGGCCGTGTGTGTCAGTTGAAAACGAGGTTCCGAAGAAAGTGGGAGATAAATTCATTATCTTTCTGTGGAAGTTTAATAGTGCTTTTTCTATGGAAGACAGTGGGGTTCCGTGTGTAGGGTTCACACGAAGTCAACATTAGTGTTTTGCTTACTTTAAGGGATGAGGTGATAGCAACCAAGAAATGTATATTAAAGCAAACAAGGGCATGGATTCCAAGATGGGTCGTGGAGGAGGGGGCATCAACTTGGAAAGGAATCCACTTACACTTCATGAGTGAGAAGATCTCCTGTGTGGAGGGATACCTTTGGATACCACTCATAAGCTCCAACTATTAGTGGGCTATAATAACTTAATCAAGGAAAAAAGTCAGCCACATTTGCTACGCTATGATGTTGCAGAAAATGTGTCAGGAATGCTCACAGAGACTGTTGTCAAATCAATGAGTAATGGATTTCAGTTTAAAAATGTTTATTTATCATTACAACAAGCAAGTTGAAGTTGCTTGTGTCACGGAATATCCAACGCAGCAAAAAATGGATACAGTGAGCATGGATTTCAAATGAGAGAGAAGAGTAAGTTGTATTTTTCAACGAGTAACATGTCACAGATGTACAGGTGACGGGCGGCTTAGTATGCGAGTCTCAATAGTTTCCATTCCAAAAATTCCACGTAGTAAACTGTAAGAGTTACTGCGCAGTCAAGAAAAAACAATGTATGCTAAGTATAGAACGAAATGGGGGTTCACCGTGACAGTCAACCAAAGTTATCTACAGTAAACATCTTAATGCTCTGACAAAAGCAAACTCTTTAAGAAGGTCTGCTCTCATTAAGTTAGCAAGTTGTTTCAGACTTTTTAGTTACTAGTGTAAGAAAAATGACAATTTCTGGCCCCAGGGCACTGTGATGGAGCCGTTTGCTAAAGTGCCTCAAATATAGCTGCTTCAGAGAGCCTTTTTTTTTGTTTTTTTTTTAATAAAGATGTTTTTTATTGAGTCAAATACAAGAACATTAACTTAACATTGCCAGGACAGAGATATGCAGTTGTGAATATATATGCATAAGGAATATTGTACTTGTAAATGCATATTTAAACATGTACATGAATTAGGCATATACAGCAATATAGTATCAAAGACTCCAAGTTTGAATAAAGAAAGAGAGAGGGAGAGGGAGAAGAGCTTTAGGGATAGAAAAGGGAATCAAGTGATAGCCATGTGGAGAGAGAGGCAATAGGCATTAGTTACAGCGAATGTAAGATGAAATAAGTATATATAAGAAGAAAAAAAGGAAATATATTGACATTTTTTAAAAAGGAGGAGAAAAATCCATTTCCTTCGCAGTGCGTGAGAGATAGTTACTTAATGGCAACCATAGCTGATGACGTTTGAAGAAAGTTCCTGTTGAATCAAGCTTGTAGCTGTCAAGTCTATGATGATAACATATAGAATTCCACCACTGTCTGAGAGTAATGTTCTCAGATTTCCAGTTAGAAGTAATAATAGAGATTGCAATAGAAAGCAAAAGGTCCACCAATTTTCCAAGAGGCCTGAATGAACTCCAGATGTCGTGTACGCCTCCCAAAAACAGTAATTCATATGACATTGGTAAGGAGATCGGCGCTATTGCTGAAATGCGAGACCATAATGAGGACCAAAAAGTAGATAGGGATGGACAGGAAAAAAACATGTGAAAGTCAGTACCCTGCTGAGTGTGGCAGCGCCAACAATTGTCATTTTGTGCAAGTTTGAATTTGTAAAGGCGTACAGGAGTGTAGAAAAGTCTATTATAAAAAAAATATAGGGTCTGTGTGAGGCTTGCAGTGCGTGCGGTGCAATGTATCTTATACCATATTCTATCCCATAAAGAAGTTGGCCAAACAACACCAAGATCTAATTCCCACAATGTCTCAATAGGTGATTTGAGTCTAGGTGAAACAGACGTTCTTAAAAGTTTATAAATTTCAGCTGCCCTAGGATAATTAGAAGTTACAATCAGGTGTGGAGTTGATGCAAGAGAAGAATGATTATGATGTATAAGTTTATTGAGGGCCTCTTGGACTAGAGTAGAAAGAATGATATATTGGGATTTCATGCGACTAGGGAGATTATAAATTGCTGAGAGAGTAGTAAAAGGGATGATAGAGTCTTTATGATATAATTGGGAAATGAGAAGAATACCTTTAGTCATTCAAGCCTTCCAACACAAGGTTTTACCTTGTTTTCTAAGCGAACTATTGTGCCAAATAGGACTGTTAAAGAATTGATTAGTGGGGGTAAGATGAGAAATAAAAAAAGGTTTCAGTAAGTTGACTGAATGGGAGATAGTGCTTGGCAACCAGAATTTTGGGGGGTTAGACATAAATATAATGTGTTTAAGGGAAAAGGGAGAAATAAATGTTTCTTCAAAGAGAACCATAGCTTTTTAGGGGCATCATTGAGTGTAGATAAATAGGGATGTATTTGCTTAATGCCAAAAGATTTGTGATCAGTTATAAAGTCAGGGAAATTAACTCCACCTTGTACTTTAGGAAGTTTTAATTTCGAGAGAGAGATTCGGGATTGTTTACCGTTCAACAGGAACTTAGATAGAATTTGATCAATTAAACAAAAAAATAGTTTAGGTATCTTAATAGGAAGCATTATAAGGAAGAAGTTAATGATAGGGAGAAGCATCATCTTAATGATGTCCAAGCGGCCCCACCACGTGAGATATAATGGAGACCATTTCTGTGTGAGATCTACAAGCTTTGCAGATAGGATTTCTAAATTAGTCCTTAATGTATCCCTGAGAGTAGTGCAGTTCCATACCCCCAGGTATTTAATCTTAGAAGAATTCCAAGATAATCCTGCATCAAGGAATACAGAGCCAGTGCAATGAGCATTAAGTGGTAAGACCACTGTTTTGTCTATATTAAGTTTATAGCCAGATACATCAGAATATAAGTTAAGCTCATGCAGGAATGCAGGAAGAGAAGTGTCAGGGTGAGACATAAACAAAAGAATATCATCAGCATATGCCATAAATTTAAAGTGTGCATTATTAATTTGAAACCCCGTAAATTGTTCAGACGTTTTTAATTGGTATAGAAAAAAGGTTCGAGAGCAAAAATAAATAGTAAAGGAGATAATGGGCATCTCTGACGAGTACCCCTTTTAAGAGGGAAAAAAGGAGATTGGATACCGTTTGTAATAACCGAGGAACATGGTGAGGAATAAAGAATGGATATAAAATGTTGGAATTTAGTACCTAGTCCATGCCATTCCAATGCTTTTGACAAGAAACTCCAGCAGACCCTATCAAAAGCCTTTTCTGCATCCAATGATAAAGCTGCCAGAGGAATCTTAAGTTTAGATGCCTTGTTAATAATATTTTAAAAAGTACAGAAATTATCTGCTACATTTCTATTAGGGATAAAACCAGATTGATGAGAATCAATAAGGTCAGGTATATATGGGAGTAAACGGAGAGCTAAAACTTTGGCATAGAGTTTACAATCCGTATTAATTAAAGATATGGGTCTATAATTTTTACAGTCAGTCGCATCCCGATCTTTTTTGGGAATAAGACAAATCATGGCCTCCATAAAGGAGCCAGATGCAGAACCTGACATTATAAAATGATTAAGTAATTGAAAGAGTTTGGGGAAAAGAGACTTAGCAAACTGAATAAAGAATTCTACTGTGAAGCCATCTGGGCCTGGAGCCTTACCCTTGGGGAGAGATTGTAAAGCTGTATATAGTTCGGTAAGTTGTAGGGGTTGGTCTAAAGATGAGAGGTCAATCTGCAATGGGTCCCTTGGTTTAAGATTAGAGAAATATTGGTTGAGAGATTCACCTGTTGGTATGTTTTCTGGAGTGTACAGGTCCTTATAGTAAGAAGTGAAACACAATGCTATATCTTTATCTCTAAAGTGTTTAACACCATTGTTATCTGTGATAGATTTAATAGTTGTTTTTTCTATTCTTTGTTTCAAATATCGAGCTAGAAGAGAACCAGCTTTATTGTTACCACCATAATATCTGCCAATTATTTTCAGGAGGGTGCCGCATGCTTGTTCAGTGGTATATTGGTTAAACTCCATTTTAGCTGAGACTAGTGCTTCAAGATGTGATTTACTAGTTTTGTGAGTATAGTATTCATGTTCTAGGGACTTTATATTTTCAAGGATGGAAGTCGATTTTTGTTGAGCAGACTTTTTTTTTTTTAAATGAGCGTAATTTATGATAAAACCCCTAGAGGCTGCTTTGAATGCATCCCACACAAAATGAAATGATAGTTGATCACTGTAGGAAGTTGGCTCTGTATGCACTATTTCAAAGTAAGGAATAGTATGCACAGAGTCCAAGGGTTCCCCTTAGAGGTAAGATAGCGGCAAAAAGAGATAATACTAATGCTCTATTTTGTGGTAGTGTGGTCAAGCAGTAGGCTTATCAAAGGAGTAGTGTTAAGCATTTGTAGTACATACACAAGCAATAAATGAGGAACACACACTCAAAGACAATTCCAGGCCAATATTGTATAGAAAAAAATATTTTCTTAGTTTATTTTAAGAACCACAGGTTCAAATTTTACATGTAATACTTCAAATGAAAGGTATTGCAGGTAGGTACTTTAGGAACTTTGAATAATCAAAATAGCATACACAGTTTTCAAATAAATCACATATAGCTATTTTAAAACTAGACAGTGCAATTTTCAACAGTTCCTGGGGGGGAGTAAGAGTTAGTTTTTGCAGGTAAGTAAACCACCTACGGGGTTCAAGTTTGGGTCCAAGGTAGCCCACCGTTGGGGGTTCAGAGCAACCCCAAAGTTACCACACCAGCAGCTCAGGGGCCGGTCAGGTGCAGAGGTCAAAGTGGTGCCCAAAACGCATAGGCTTCAATGGAGAAGGAGTACCCCGGTTCCAGTCTGCCAGCAGGTAAGTACCCGCGTCTTCGGAGGGCAGACCAGGGGGGTTTTGTAGGGCACCGGGGGGACACACAAGTTAGCACAAGAAGTACACCCTCAGCAGCACGGGGGCGGCCGGGTGCAGTGTGCAAACACGCGTCGGGTTTCCAATAGAAATCAATGGGAGACCAAGGGGTCTCTTCAGCGATGCAGGCAGGCAAGGGGGGGAGGGGGGCTCCTCGGGGTAGCCACCACCTGGGCAAGGGAGAGGGCCTCTTGGGGGTCACTCCTACACTGGAGTTCCGATCTTTCAGGTCCTGGGGGCGCAGAGTCTTTACCAGGCGTCGGGATCTGGGAAGCAGGCAGTCGAGGTCAGGGGGAGCCTGGGGATTCCCTCTGCAGGCGTCGCTGTGAGGGGTCGGGGGGGGGGTAACTCTGGCTACTCACAGTCTCGCAGTTGCCAGGGAGTCCTCTCTGAAGTGTTGTTTCTCCACAAGTCGAGCCGGGGGGCGTCGGTGTAGAGTAGCAAGTCTCACGCTTCCGGCGGGAAACGCAAGTTGTTTTTAAAGTGCTCCTTTGAAACAAAGTTGCAGTCTTGGGTGAACAGAGCCGCTGTCCTCAGGAGTTTCTTGGTCCTTCTAGAGCAGGGCAGTCCTCTGAGGATTCAGAGGTCGCTGGTCCCTGGAGAAAGCGTCGCTGGAGCAGTGTCTTTAGAAGTGGGGAGACAGGCCGGTAGAGCCGGGGCCAAAGCAGTTGGTGTCTCAGTCTTCTCTGCAGGGTTTTTCAGCTTAGCAGTCCTCTTCTTCTTAGGTTGCAGGAATCTGAGTTCCTAGGTTCTGGGGAGCCCCCTAAATACAGAATTTAGGGAGGGATGCTCCATGTTAACTAAAATGGTGCTGTTTTTCTCACCAATGTTAGTTATCCCACAGAGAGGTACTTCCACCTCAGGGAGTCCAGCTTTGCCAGCTGATGATTCCCTTGGAACAGGTGCCACCCCAGGAGAGGTTTCTCCCACCACAGGAATAGTATCCTGAATGGTAGGGTGGTTAGGGGATACTGTGATACCCTTTTTACCTGTTGATGGAGAGGGATCCTGAGTTTTCAGGCCTTCTCTCCTTTGCTTTTTCATTTCACTTGAAATGAGAGGGAACAATTCCTCAGGGATGCCCAGCATGGCTGCATGGGCATAAAACTCTACATCAGCCCAACCTGAGGCCTCTAGGTCATTACCTAAGAGACAGTCTACAGGTAAGCTAGGTGATACCACCACCTGCTTAGGGCCAGAAACCCCACCCCAACTAAACTGAATTATAGCTAAGGGAAGAAACTTAGTGGAGTTATGGACATCAATAATCTTATACTGTTGTCCAATGATGTGTTGATCAGGGTGCACTAGGTTTTCAGTCACCAAAGTGAAACTGGCACCTGTGTCCCTGTAGGCCAAGGCCTCAACACCATTTATTGAAACTGTCTGCCTGTACTTATCCATTGTAAGGGGACAAGCAGCCAGTGTGGCAAGGCCAATGCCACTAGGTGTGACAGAAACTGTCTTGGGACTGATTACATCAGTTTCCACTATGGACCCATAAGTGAACCCAACTACACCCTTTGCTTGACTGTTGCCAGCAGTCCCACCACTAGTACCACTACTGCTAGGGGCACTAGAGCTTGATGTATTAGTGGTGGTAGGCTCAGGAGGTTTACCTGGACAGGACTTATCCCCTGGCCTATGGCCTCTGTTTTTACACACAAAGCACCAAGGCTTTTTAATGTGTGCAAGTTGGGAAGAAGAGGAAGAATTTGTTTTATCCCCACCCTCTGAAGAGTGTTTAAGATTTGAAGTGGGATCTTTGGTTTTACCCTTATCCCCATGCTTATCTTGAGATTTTTCACCATCTTTCTTCTTATTGCCATCTTTGTCACCCCCTGTATGAACTTTTCTGTTCACCCTTGTTCTGACCCATTTGTCTGCCTTCTTTCCCAATTCTTGGGGAGAGGTCAGATCAGAGTCTACCAGGTACTGGTGCAACAAATCAGACACACAATTATTAAGTATATGCTCTCTCAGGATTGTGTTATACAGGCTTTCATAATCAGTAACTTTACTGCCATGTAACCACCCCTCCAAGGCCTTCACTGAATGGTCAATGAAATCAACCCAGTCTTGTGAAGACTCCTTTTTGGTCTCTCTGAACTTTATCCTGTACTGTTCAGTGGTTAAGCCATAACCATCCAGGAGTGCATTCTTAAGAACTGTAAAATTATTGGCATCATTTTCTTTCACAGTAAGGAATCTATCCCTACCCTTTCCACTAAATGATAGCCATAGGATAGCAGCCCACTGCCTTTGAGGGACATCCTGTACAGCACAGGCCCTCTCAAGTGCAGCAAACCACTTGTTAATGTCATCCCCCTCCTTATAAGGGGGAACTATCTTGTGCAGATTCCTGGAATCATGCTCTTTTGCAGGATGACTATGGGGAATACTGCTGCTGCCACCATGGGTATCTAAACCCAACTTCTGTCTTTCCTTCTCTAATTCTAAAGACTGTCTATCCAACTCCAGCTGTTGCTTCTTGAGCTTCAGTCTGGTTTGTTCCACTCTCAATCTATTGAGCTCCCTTTCTAACAATCTGCCATCAGGGTGGGTGGGAGGGACATTTCTAGAAACAGAGCTATGATGGGAATGAACAGAAGGAGACCTGTCCCTTACAGAAGCCAACTTAACAGCTTGGTTTACAGAAACATTACTACCAGTATGGTGAGAATAAATGCTTTTGCTATGATGTGAGACCACACTATTTCTTTGGTGTGGCTCATCATCATTACCATCTATGCTAGATTGTCTAGTAATGGGCAGGCTAGAAAGTTTCTTTCCTGAATCTTTTCCTGGGGGAGTCCCTGAATCAGATTGGGAACTATTAGGTACTTTTTCAACAGATGGGCCACCTCTGGCCTTATCCTGTTCTCTAAGCATGTTAATTAACAGTTCCAAGGCAGGATTCTTCCCTACACTCAAACCTCTCTCTATACAGAGACTCCTTGCTCTTTTCCAGCTAAGGTTGTCATATGCAAGTTTGGACAGATCAACACTTTGGCCTGTGCCAGACATTTTTTAGAGAGAGTTAAAGTGATAGAGAAAGAGACAAAAGTTTTCAGAACTTTTTGGAAAGACAGAAAAAAACTTTTTAAACTTTTAAGAACTTTTTGAAAGTTTAGGAGTACTTTTCAGCACTTAGAAAAGAGTGAAAAGAGGAAATGCAAAACTTTTTGGCTATGTGTATATACACTGACCTTGTTTTGTATATTTTTCTCTTATGAAAAGTACAATGACAAGAGTGGTAAGTAGTCTCAAGCACTTATCCCACCACTGCACAACCAATGTAGGAGGCTGGACTGGCTTGTAGTGAGTACCAAGGGGTACTTGCACCTTGCACCAGGCCCAGTTATCCCTTATTAGTGTATAGGGTGTCTAGCAGCTTAGGCTGATAGATAATGGTAGCTTAGCAGAGCAGCTTAGGCTGAACTAGGAGACGTGTGAAGCTACTACAGTACCACTTAGTGTCATATGCACAATATCATAAGAAAACACAATACACAGTTATACTAAAAATAAAGGTACTTTATTTTTATGACAATATGCCAAAGTATCTTAGAGTGTACCCTCAGTGAGAGGATAGGAAATATACACAAGATATATATACACAATAGCAAAAATATGCAGTATAGTCTTAGAAAACAGTGCAAACAATGTATAGATACAATAGGATGCAATGGGGAAACATAGGGATAGGGGCAACACAAACCATATACTCCAGAAGTGGAATGCGAACCACGAATGGACCCCAAACCTATGTGACCTTGTAGAGGGTCGCTGGGACTATTAGAAAATAGTGAGAGTTAGCAAAATAACCCTCCCCAAGACCCTGAAAAGTGAGTGCAAAGTGCACTAAAGTTCCCCTAAGGACAAAATAGTCGTGTTAGAGGGAAAATGCAAGGAAACACAAATCAGCAATGCAACAACGATGGATTCCTGACTGAGGGTACCTGTGGAACAAGGGGACCAAGTCCAAAAGTCACAAGCAACTCGGAGATGGGCAGATGCCCAAGAAATGCCAGCGGTTGGTGCAAAGAAGTTCTTACTAGGCTGAAGAACTGTGAATACTGCAGGGACGACAAGGGCTAGAGACTTCCCCTTTGGAGGATGGATCCCCCACGCCTTGGAGAGTCGTACAGAAGTGTTTTCCCGCCGGATGGACGCCAACAAGCCTTGCTACACGCAAATCGTGCGTTTGGCGTTTTTGGACGCTGCTGGGGCCCAGGAGGGACCAGGAGGTCGCAAATTGGACCTGCAGAGAGAGGGGATGTCGAGCAAGACAAAGAGCCCTCACTGAAGCAGGTAGCACCCGGAGAAGTGCCAGAAACAGGCACTACGAGGATGCGTGAAACGGTGCTTGCCGAAGTTGCACAAAGGTGTCCCACGTCGCCGGAGACCAACTTAGAAAGTCGTGCAATGCAGGTTAGAGTGCCGTGGACCCAGGCTTGGCTGTGCATGAAGGATTTCCGCCGGAAGTGCACAGGGGCCGGAGTAGCTTGCAAAGTCGCAGTTCCCAGCAATGCAGCCCAGCGAGGTGAGGCAAGGACTTACCTCCACCAAACTTGGGCTGAAGAGTCACTGGACTGTGGGGGTCACTTGGACGGTGTCGCTGGATTCGAGGGACCTCGCTCGTCGTGCTGAGAGGAGACCCAAGGGACCGGTAATGCAGCTTTTTGGTGCCTGCGGTTGCAGGGGGAAGATTCCGTCGACCCACGGGAGATTTCTTCGGAGCTTCTGGTGCAGAGAGGAGGCAGGCTACCCCCACAGCATGCACAAGCAGGAAAACAGTCGAGAAGGCGGCAGGATCAGCGTTACAGAGTTGCAGTAGTCGTCTTTGCTACTATGTTGCAGGTTTGCAGGCTTCCAGCGCGGTCAGCGGTCGATTCCTTATCAGAAGGTGAAGAGGGAGATGCAGAGGAACTCGGCTGAGCTCATGCATTCGTTATCTAAAGTTTCCCCAGAGACAGAGACCCTAAATAGCCAGAAAAGAGGGTTTGGCTACCTAGGAGAGAGGTAGGCTACTAACACCTGAAGGAGCCTATCAGCAGGAGTCTCTGACGTCACCTGGTGGCACTGGCCACTCAGAGCAGTCCAGTGTGCCAGCAGCACCTCTGTTTCCAAGATGGCAGAGGTCTGGAGCACACTGGAGGAGCTCTGGACACCTCCCAGGGGAGGTGCAGGTCAGGGGAGTGGTCACTCCCCTTTCCTTTGTCCAGTTTCGCGCCAGAGCAGGGGCTAAGGGGTCCCTGAACCGGTGTAGACTGGCTTATGCAGAATTGGGCACCTCTGTGCCCAACAAAGCATTTCCAGAGGCTGGGGGAGGCTACTCCTCCCCTGCCTTCACACCATTTTCCAAAGGGAGAGGGTGTCACATCCTCTCTCAGAGGAAGTTCTTTGTTCTGCCATCCTGGGCCAGGCCTGGCTGGACCCCAGGAGGGCAGCTGCCTGTCTGAGGGGTTGGCAGCAGCTGCAGTGGAACCCCAGGAAGGGCAGTTTGGCAGTACCAGGGTCTGTGCTACAGACCACTGGGATCATGGGATTGTGCCAACTATGCCAGGATGGTATAGAGGGGGCAATTCCATGATCATAGACATGTTACATGGCCATATTCGGAGTTACCATGGTGAAGCTACACATAGGTAGTGACCTATATGTAGTGCACGCGTGTAATGGTGTCCCCGCACTCACAAAGTTCAGGGAATTAGCTCTGAACAATGTGGGGGCACCTTGGCTAGTGCCAGGGTGCCCTCACACTAAGTAACTTTGCACCTAACCTTTACCAGGTAAAGGTTAGACATATAGGTGACTTATAAGTTACTTAAGTGCAGTGTAAAATGGCTGTGAAATAACGTGGACGTTATTTCACTCAGGCTGCAGTGGCAGGCCTGTGTAAGAATTGTCAGAGCTCCCTATGGGTGGCAAAAGAAATGCTGCAGCCCATAGAGATCTCCTGGAACCCCAATACCCTGGGTACCTCAGTACCATATACTAGGGAATTATAAGGGTGTTCCAGTAAGCCAATGTAAATTGGTAAAATTGGTCACTAGCCTGTTAGTGACAATTTGAAAGTAATTAGAGAGCATAACCACTGAGGTTCTGGTTAGCAGAGCCTCAGTGAGACAGTTAGGCACCACACAGGGAACATATACATGCACACCTATGAGCACTGGGGCCCTGTGTGACAGGGTCCCAGTGACACATACATATAGGCCACAAACCTATGAGCACTGGTGGTCCTGACTAGCAGGATCCCAGTGACACATAACAACCATACTGAAAACATGGTGTTTTCACTATGAGCACTGAGGCCTGGCTATCAGGATCCCAGTGAGACAGTGAAAACAGTGACAAACACCCTGACATACACTCACAAACAGGCCAAAAGTGGGGGTAACAAGGCTAGAAAGAGGCTACCTTCTCACACCTGGTCACAAAAGGGAGAAAATACATTCTCCCCCTCTTACGGTGGGACAATTATCTGATGCCAAACGTAATCAGTAGTCTAGGCCTTCCTGGCCACAAAGAAGAGAACAAAGAGGCCATCAAAACATATCCATTTAGACATCAGGCATTCGCTAGGACGACGTCACGTAGGCTCTCATTATTCTAATGAGACTACTGGATTTGAGCGGCAGAATCGCATGCGGTGTGGGTGACTGAGTCTTAACCACTATAGGTGATACCTGTCACCCTAATCCGGGGCTCGCTCCGGCTAACTAGCAGTGCCTCATCTCTACCCAAGAGCAGGGGTAATTGGGCAGCCGAGCACATGACACAATTGACTTAAAGGAAATTGTGGTTACTCCGGTATCATCCATTGCTCTCAGTTACATTAGTCTCACATATACAAATAACAAACAGAAGCAGTATATGTTTCAATAAGGTTTTAATGAAGCGACTGCATCTTAGACAATAAAGCATGTATTGCGATAACGAGGATGATAAAGCTTGACAGAATTAGAATTGTGACAAGGAGAGTAAAGCATAGAAATAACGCTACCATATGGTCACTAAAGTCAAGTCGACTAATTCCTACCTAGGCTATAATACAGCACAGCATGTTAAGCTCTAGTTCTGCCCTTCAGGTTCCCCTGGGAAGACATCATCCCCCACACCTGAGCAAAGGCCTGAAGTGTGCATAAGCAGCTGCAGCGAAACGTTCAGCAATCAGCATACAGTTGTGGTCCTCTGGCTGGAATCTCCCTCTAACGTGTAAGGGACAAGGAAGCGTTTTATTATAAAACAGCTGATGTTCTGAGAAAATGTCCCTACGTAAGGATGTGTATTTTCTATGAATACCAGAGACAAAAAACTTTTACCACGTTTACCGGCAACCTATCTTACTGCAGCCTTGAAAGAAGCAGAGTGTCTTGTTTAAAAAAAAGTAGTGCTAGCCTAAGCAAGAACAGTTAGATTGAGAGAAATAAAACAAGATCGCAAATGTGGCTATTGTTAAAATAATAAACCCATCTATCTTTTCACTAATCCATCCATCTATCTCCCTTTTACTGCTCCAACAATTTGCCCTTTAATCCATCCATTCACCGGTTCATTCATCCATTCGTTCACTTATCCATGCATCCACACTTTTATCTATCCATCCACCCTCACTTTCCGCTCATCCATTAATTCTTTCACTCATCCATCCTTGCATCCATCTTTTCACTCATCCATCTATCCATTCACTCACAAACCTATCCATCAAGTATTTTCACTCATTCAACCAAGTAAGCAACGACCCACCCTTTCACATTATGTGTGAGCCTTTGACTGCCGAGCTGCAGACAGTGGAGGCCCATCAAGAACTCCACCTCCACTGTAGCTGCTAAAGCGGGGATTTCACAACGCCCCTGGATCTGAGCCCCAATGTTAAGAAATTCTTACCTCAGACCCTGGACATTATGTTTTTTGGTCATTGTTTTAAGAGACATCCAGAAAAATGGGATTCTACGATTCAGTCAAAAAGCGTTCTTCTTTCTTGAGGCTTACCACAGGGAGACTCGTCTTGTAGGATCACCAATACAGCCACCATTCCTCTGCTGCACTCTTAATATATACATTGCCTCGTATGGCCAAAAATGCCTGTTCTGGCAATTTGTCTGTTCATGTTTATGGAGAAGCAGGATCCTGAGCATAAAGGAATATGAATATATATACCTGACAACTTATACGGAGTCCTTGTGTGTCACACGACATTGGCACTATTCTCGTAGTCACTGGGTAAAGGGAAGACATCAAATGGCGAGCACTAAGTGAGCTGCACACCCTCCACCCGTAGTGGGATTCTAGCTGGTGTGTGGGGGAGCTTCACTTTTTAAATCCATTACAGATTTCACAATATATAGTTCACTCACAATCAGTTCTGTAATCTGCATTTACAGGTTCTATGCAGCAAGCACATTAGCCCTTTGAACTACTTTTGTGGAGTCAAAAATGCCACTAGACAAAACTCCGATCTCTCTCCATTAGGAACACTAATCACCAGAATTATCCTGACATTTAGTGTTGCCTGAAAATTGCAGGACCCTGCAGCGCATGGTTTTAAATCCGTAAGTAATGTGAACACCGCCTCACCCCTAGGTCTGCGACAGTTGTGGCTCCACTGGTCGCACTGCCCTAAAACTGGCCGTGTGTGTCAGTTGAAAACGAGGTTCCGAAGAAAGTGGGAGATAAATTCATTATCTTTCTGTGGAAGTTTAATAGTGCTTTTTCTATGGAAGACAGTGGGGTTCCGTGTGTAGGGTTCACACGAAGTCAACATTAGTGTTTTGCTTACTTTAAGGGATGAGGTGATAGCAACCAAGAAATGTATATTAAAGCAAACAAGGGCATGGATTCCAAGATGGGTCGTGGAGGAGGGGGCATCAACTTGGAAAGGAATCCACTTACACTTCATGAGTGAGAAGATCTCCTGTGTGGAGGGATACCTTTGGATACCACTCATAAGCTCCAACTATTAGTGGGCTATAATAACTTAATCAAGGAAAAAAGTCAGCCACATTTGCTACGCTATGATGTTGCAGAAAATGTGTCAGGAATGCTCACAGAGACTGTTGTCAAATCAATGAGTAATGGATTTCAGTTTAAAAATGTTTATTTATCATTACAACAAGCAAGTTGAAGTTGCTTGTGTCACGGAATATCCAACGCAGCAAAAAATGGATACAGTGAGCATGGATTTCAAATGAGAGAGAAGAGTAAGTTGTATTTTTCAACGAGTAACATGTCACAGATGTACAGGTGACGGGCGGCTTAGTATGCGAGTCTCAATAGTTTCCATTCCAAAAATTCCACGTAGTAAACTGTAAGAGTTACTGCGCAGTCAAGAAAAAACAATGTATGCTAAGTATAGAACGAAATGGGGGTTCACCGTGACAGTCAACCAAAGTTATCTACAGTAAACATCTTAATGCTCTGACAAAAGCAAACTCTTTAAGAAGGTCTGCTCTCATTAAGTTAGCAAGTTGTTTCAGACTTTTTAGTTACTAGTGTAAGAAAAATGACAATTTCTGGCCCCAGGGCACTGTGATGGAGCCGTTTGCTAAAGTGCCTCAAATATAGCTGCTTCAGAGAGCCTTTTTTTTTGTTTTTTTTTTAATAAAGATGTTTTTTATTGAGTCAAATACAAGAACATTAACTTAACATTGCCAGGACAGAGATATGCAGTTGTGAATATATATGCATAAGGAATATTGTACTTGTAAATGCATATTTAAACATGTACATGAATTAGGCATATACAGCAATATAGTATCAAAGACTCCAAGTTTGAATAAAGAAAGAGAGAGGGAGAAGAGCTTTAGGGATAGAAAAGGGAATCAAGTGATAGCCATGTGGAGAGAGAGGCAATAGGCATTAGTTACAGCGAATGTAAGATGAAATAAGTATATATAAGAAGAAAAAAAGGAAATATATTGACATTTTTTAAAAAGGAGGAGAAAAATCCATTCCCTTCGCAGTGCGTGAGAGATAGTTACTTAATGGCAACCATAGCTGATGACGTTTGAAGAAAGTTCCTGTTGAATCAAGCTTGTAGCTGTCAAGTCTATGATGATAACATATAGAATTCCACCACTGTCTGAGAGTAATGTTCTCAGATTTCCAGTTAGAAGTAATAATAGAGATTGCAATAGAAAGCAAAAGGTCCACCAATTTTCCAAGAGGCCTGAATGAACTCCAGATGTCGTGTACGCCTCCCAAAAACAGTAATTCATATGACATTGGTAAGGAGATCGGCGCTATTGCTGAAATGCGAGACCATAATGAGGACCAAAAAGTAGATAGGGATGGACAGGAAAAAAACATGTGAAAGTCAGTACCCTGCTGAGTGTGGCAGCGCCAACAATTGTCATTTTGTGCAAGTTTGAATTTGTAAAGGTGTACAGGAGTGTAGAAAAGTCTATTATAAAAAAAATATAGGGTCTGTGTGAGGCTTGCAGTGCGTGCAGTGCAATGTATCTTATACCATATTCTATCCCATAAAGAAGTTGGCCAAACAACACCAAGATCTAATTCCCACAATGTCTCAATAGGTGATTTGAGTCTAGGTGAAACAGAGGTTCTTAAAAGTTTATAAATTTCAGCTGCCCTAGGATAATTAGAAGTTACAATCAGGTGTGGAGTTGATGCAAGAGAAGAATGATTATGATGTATAAGTTTATTGAGGGCCTCTTGGACTAGAGTAGAAAGAATGATATATTGGGATTTCATGCGACTAGGGAGATTATAAATTAGAGAGAGTAGTAAAAGGGATGATAGAGTCTTTATGATATAATTGGGAAATGAGAAGAATACCTTTAGTCATTCAAGCCTTCCAACACAAGGTTTTACCTTGTTTTCTAAGCGAACTATTGTGCCAAATAGGACTGTTAAAGAATTGATTAGTGGGGGTAAGATGAGAAATAAAAAAAGGTTTCAGTAAGTTGACTGAATGGGAGATAGTGCTTGGCAACCAGAATTTTGGGGGGTTAGACATAAATATAATGTGTTTAAGGGAAAAGGGAGAAATAAATGTTTCTTCAAAGAGAACCATAGCTTTTTAGGGGCATCATTGAGTGTAGATAAATAGGGATGTATTTGCTTAATGCCAAAAGATTTGTGATCAGTTATAAAGTCAGGGAAATTAACTCCACCTTGTACTTTAGGAAGTTTTAATTTCGAGAGAGAGATTCGGGATTGTTTACCGTTCAACAGGAACTTAGATAGAATTTGATCAATTAAACAAAAAAATAGTTTAGGTATCTTAATAGGAAGCATTATAAGGAAGAAGTTAATGATAGGGAGAAGCATCATCTTAATGATGTCCAAGCGGCCCCACCACGTGAGATATAATGGAGACCATTTCTGTGTGAGATCTACAAGCTTTGCAGATAGGATTTCTAAATTAGTCCTTAATGTATCCCTGAGAGTAGTGCAGTTCCATACCCCCAGGTATTTAATCTTAGAAGAATTCCAAGATAATCCTGCATCAAGGAATACAGAGCCAGTGCAATGAGCATTAAGTGGTAAGACCACTGTTTTGTCTATATTAAGTTTATAGCCAGATACATCAGAATATAAGTTAAGCTCATGCAGGAATGCAGGAAGAGAAGTGTCAGGGTGAGACATAAACAAAAGAATATCATCAGCATATGCCATAAATTTAAAGAGTGCATTATTAATTTGAAACCCCGTAAATTGTTCAGACGTTTTTAATTGGTATAGAAAAAAGGTTCGAGAGCAAAAATAAATAGTAAAGGAGATAATGGGCATCTCTGACGAGTACCCCTTTTAAGAGGGAAAAAAGGAGATTGGATACCGTTTGTAATAACCGAGGAACATGGTGAGGAATAAAGAATGGATATAAAATGTTGGAATTTAGTACCTAGTCCATGCCATTCCAATGCTTTTGACAAGAAACTCCAGCAGACCCTATCAAAAGCCTTTTCTGCATCCAATGATAAAGCTGCCAGAGGAATCTTAAGTTTAGATGCCTTGTTAATAATATTTTAAAAAGTACAGAAATTATCTGCTACATTTCTATTAGGGATAAAACCAGATTGATGAGAATCAATAAGGTCAGGTATATATGGGAGTAAACGGAGAGCTAAAACTTTGGCATAGAGTTTACAATCCGTATTAATTAAAGATATGGGTCTATAATTTTTACAGTCAGTCGCATCCCGATCTTTTTTGGGAATAAGACAAATCATGGCCTCCATAAAGGAGCCAGATGCAGAACCTGACATTATAAAATGATTAAGTAATTGAAAGAGTTTGGGGAAAAGAGACTTAGCAAACTGAATAAAGAATTCTACTGTGAAGCCATCTGGGCCTGGAGCCTTACCCTTGGGGAGAGATTGTAAAGCTGTATATAGTTCGGTAAGTTGTAGGGGTTGGTCTAAAGATGAGAGGTCAATCTGCAATGGGTCCCTTGGTTTAAGATTAGAGAAATATTGGTTGAGAGATTCACCTGTTGGTATGTTTTCTGGAGTGTACAGGTCCTTATAGTAAGAAGTGAAACACAATGCTATATCTTTATCTCTAAAGTGTTTAACACCATTGTTATCTGTGATAGATTTAATAGTTGTTTTTTCTATTCTTTGTTTCAAATATCGAGCTAGAAGAGAACCAGCTTTATTGTTACCACCATAATATCTGCCAATTATTTTCAGGAGGGTGCCGCATGCTTGTTCAGTGGTATATTGGTTAAACTCCATTTTAGCTGAGACTAGTGCTTCAAGATGTGATTTACTAGTTTTGTGAGTATAGTATTCATGTTCTAGGGACTTTATATTTTCAAGGATGGAAGTCGATTTTTGTTGAGCAGACTTTTTTTTTTTTAAATGAGCGTAATTTATGATAAAACCCCTAGAGGCTGCTTTGAATGCATCCCACACAAAATGAAATGATAGTTGATCACTGTAGGAAGTTGGCTCTGTATGCACTATTTCAAAGTAAGGAATAGTATGCACAGAGTCCAAGGGTTCCCCTTAGAGGTAAGATAGCGGCAAAAAGAGATAATACTAATGCTCTATTTTGTGGTAGTGTGGTCAAGCAGTAGGCTTATCAAAGGAGTAGTGTTAAGCATTTGTAGTACATACACAAGCAATAAATGAGGAACACACACTCAAAGACAATTCCAGGCCAATAGGTTTTTGTATAGAAAAAAATATTTTCTTAGTTTATTTTAAGAACCACAGGTTCAAATTTTACATGTAATACTTCAAATGAAAGGTATTGCAGGTAGGTACTTTAGGAACTTTGAATAATCAAAATAGCATACACAGTTTTCAAATAAATCACATATAGCTATTTTAAAACTAGACAGTGCAATTTTCAACAGTTCCTGGGGGGAGTAAGAGTTAGTTTTTGCAGGTAAGTAAACCACCTACGGGGTTCAAGTTTGGGTCCAAGGTAGCCCACCGTTGGGGGTTCAGAGCAACCCCAAAGTTACCACACCAGCAGCTCAGGGCCGGTCAGGTGCAGAGGTCAAAGTGGTGCCCAAAACGCATAGGCTTCAATGGAGAAGGAGTACCCCGGTTCCAGTCTGCCAGCAGGTAAGTACCCGCGTCTTCGGAGGGCAGACCAGGGGGGTTTTGTAGGGCACCGGGGGGACACACAAGTTAGCACAAGAAGTACACCCTCAGCAGCACGGGGGCGGCCGGGTGCAGTGTGCAAACACGCGTCGGGTTTCCAATAGAAATCAATGGGAGACCAAGGGGTCTCTTCAGCGATGCAGGCAGGCAAGGGGGGGGGGTGGCTCCTCGGGGTAGCCACCACCTGGGCAAGGGAGAGGGCCTCTTGGGGGTCACTCCTACACTGGAGTTCCGATCTTTCAGGTCCTGGGGGCGCAGAGTCTTTACCAGGCGTCGGGATCTGGGAAGCAGGCAGTCGAGGTCAGGGGGAGCCTGGGGATTCCCTCTGCAGGCGTCGCTGTGAGGGGTCGGGGGTAACTCTGGCTACTCACAGTCTCGCAGTCGCCAGGGAGTCCTCTCTGAAGTGTTGTTTCTCCACAAGTCGAGCCGGGGGCGTCGGTGTAGAGTAGCAAGTCTCACGCTTCCGGCGGGAAACGCAAGTTGTTTTTAAAGTGCTCCTTTGAAACAAAGTTGCAGTCTTGGGTGAACAGAGCCGCTGTCCTCAGGAGTTTCTTGGTCCTTCTAGAGCAGGGCAGTCCTCTGAGGATTCAGAGGTCGCTGGTCCCTGGAGAAAGCGTCGCTGGAGCAGTGTCTTTAGAAGTGGGGAGACAGGCCGGTAGAGCCGGGGCCAAAGCAGTTGGTGTCTCAGTCTTCTCTGCAGGGTTTTTCAGCTTAGAAGTCCTCTTCTTCTTAGGTTGCAGGAATCTGAGTTCCTAGGTTCTGGGGAGCCCCTAAATACAGAATTTAGGGGTGTGTTTAGGTCTGGGAGGGCAGTAGCCAATGGCTACGAGCCCTGAGGGTGGCTACACCCTCTTTGTGCCTCCTCCCAAGGGGAGGGGGTCACATTCCTATCCCTATTGGGGGAATCCTCCATCTGCAAGATGGAGGATTTCTAAAAGTCAGAGTCACCTCAGCTCAGGTTGCCTTAGGGGCTGTCCTGACTGGCCAGTGACTCCTCCTTGTTTTTCTCATTATCTCCTCCGGCCTTGCCGCCAAAAGTGGGACCGTGGCCGGAGGGGGCGGGCAACTCCACTAGCTGGAATGTCCTGGGGTGCTGTAACAAAGGGGGTGAGCCTTTGAGGCTTACCGCCAGGTGTTACATTTCCTGCAAGCGGGAGGTGATAAGCATCTCCACCCAGTACAGGCTTTGTTACTAGCCACAGAGTGACAAAGGCACTCTCCCCATGTAGCCAGCAACATGTCTCGAGTGTGGCAGGCTGCTAAAACCAGTCAGCCTACACGGGTAGTTGGTTAAGGTTTCAGGGGGCACCTCTAAGGTGCCCTCTGGGGTGTATGTTACAATAAAATGTACACAGGCATCAGTGTGCATTTTTTGTGCTGAGAAGTTTGATACCAAACTTCACAGTTTTCAGTGTAGCCATTATGGTGCTGTGGAGTTTGTGCATGACAGACTCCCAGACCAAATACTCTTATGGCTACCCTGTACTTACAATGTCTAAGGTTTTGCTTAGACACTGTAGGGGCACAGTGCTCATGCACTGGTGCCCTCACCTATTGTATAGTGCACCCTGCCTTAGGGCTGTAAGGCCTGCTAGAGGGGTGACTTATATATACTGCATAGGCAGTGTGAGGTTGGCATGGCACCCTGAGGGGAGTGCCATGTCGACTTACTTGTTTTGTCCTCACCAGCACACACAAGCTGGCAAGCAGTGTGTCTGTGCTGAGTGAGGGGTCCCCAGGGTGGCATAAGATATGCTGCAGCCCTTAGAGACCTTCCCTGGCATCAGGGCCCTTGGTACCAGGGGTACCAGTTACAAGGGACTTACCTGGATGCCAGGTTGTGCCAATTGTGGAAACAAAAGTACAGGTTAGGGAAAGAACACTGGTGCTGGGGCCTGGTTAGCAGGCCTCAGCACACTTTCAAATCAAAACTTAGCATCAGCAAAGGCAAAAAGTCAGGGGGGTAACCATGCCAAGGAGGCATTTCCTTACAATCACTATCGTTGATGTGAAAGTATTCTTCTATAAACTTACTGTAGGAAGCGATAAAAGTAGCATCTGAAAGTAGAGAGTTATTAAACCTCCATGAAGATGTTTTAGAACTATTAAGAAAAAGATCAAGGTCAGTATTCACAGGTGCGTGATCTGAGATCAAAATAGCACCGATTTCAGAGTTGACCATATGTTGCAATAAACCTTTACTCAGAAAGATATAATCAACCTGGAATGGGAATGGTGGGTAGGAGAATAAAAAGAGTATTCCAAGAGGTCGGGATTGCATACTCTCCAGGAATCAGAGAGAGAATGGTGTAAAATATAGTTTTTAAAAGCTTTCTGGGAGGTATGTGGAATGAAATGTGACGTGGAACGTCTGTCCAAAAATGGATCGAGAATTTGGTTGCAGTCACCACCTATTAGTAAATTGTTTGAGGAATGTTCAGAGACAATATATGAACGACTCTTCCAAAAATTTGGATCTGGATGTGTGGGGCCGTATATATTAAGGATAGTAAGAGAAATATTGTCAATTGTAAATGTAACAAGTACCCAGTGACCTTCTGTATCTTGATGCTGTGAAATTATGGTAGGTTTGAGAGATTTATGACAGAGTATGATTACCCCATTTTTGTTTGTGATGGAAGGAGAGTAGAAAATGTCCCCCACCCATTGTTTTTTAAGTTTAATTGCCTCAGAGTCGTTGAGGTGAGTCTCTTGCAACAAAGCAATGTGGCATTTCAGACGAGCTAGGTGAGATAAGACGTTTAATGGGGTGTTTAAGCCCCTTAACATTCCAAGTAACAGTTCTAAGTTGCATAACAAGAAGTATTAATAAACAACTGCTGTAACAATGAAAAAACTAGGCATATCAATTTTGAAAAACCAAAGATATGAGGAAGAAACAAGATAGTAAAGAAAAAGAAAAGGAGGAAGATGACCTCCAGAAGTTGCATATACATGGATGTGGCAATACAGGGACTAAAGTCCACGAAAGCTAAAAAAAACAAGATAGAAAGTGAATACCCCGAAAGGTAGAGGGACAGCGGAGAACCTGAAAAGACAGGCAAGAGTGGCTTCAGCACAAGAAAAGTGATATTAGATATTAAAACATATGAAGGAGAGTTTCATGGAAGAAAAAAAAAACAAAAAAAAAAAAACATACAAACGAAAAATGTACCATTCAGGAGACCAAATAACGTAATAACTACAGTAAAGGACTGTGACATGAAAAACAATAAAAATCAAAGCTTAACAGTGGAACGTGTAGGAGAACAGTTTGGATGGTGAGAAAGGGATACGGTTGGGAAAGGAACATGGGGATTGCACAAAGAACACTATCTAAAAAAAAAATATATATATATATATATATATATATATATATATATATATATATATATATATATAAAGATGCAGAGATGGAAAACCATGGATATAAATATTAAACATAACCATTACTATTAAACTGTCCAGAAAAAAAAAAAAGGACATTAAAGACAAATTAAATTATATCTTCAAGTAATTACAGATGCTCCTAGTTCCATTGCTTCTGTTTTGTGTTGGTTAATAAACGTTTGTAGTAGTGCTGAAGGTTACTCAAACGAGTAAGATTTGTCCTTGAATGTAATTTTGAAAATGCATGGATGAAGAAGACCATATAGAATATTCAAGGATTTGAGTTGTGGACGTAAGTCCAAAAACTGTTTGCGACATGCGGCAGTAGAATGAGAGAAGTATTGTGTGAAAAATACTATATGACCTGACCATAGCAAAGAGCCCGTCTTTTTGGCTTCCCGAGAGTATTTGCATCAAGTCAGTAAATTGGAGAAAGAGAATAATAATTCCTCTAGGATGTGCACGAGGGCCAGTTGAAGTCTGTGGACCGAAACGATGTGCCCGTTGGATAGAGAGGGGAGAGGTAGGAGGCAAGCGAAGAATTGAAGGTATTACTTTTTGAAGGAATGCAATCATGTTAGAGCCTTCAGATCCTTCTAGAATCCCAAAAAGGCGAATATTATTTCTCCTATTTCTGTTTTCTAAGCTTTCAGTAAGCCTTTTAAGTTGAGCTATGTCTTTAGAGATCTGAGGATTGACAGTGTTACAATCTTCAAGGCTACTGACTCTCTGTTCCAGAGTACAAATTCGTTGTTCATGTTGGGACCATTGCTCCTCAATACGTTGTAAAGAGGCATTAGTGTCCATCATAAAGGGCTTTAGTGCACGCAATTCCTCCATGACATCCTCTAGAGTAAGATGTGTAGGTGATTTTGAGGAAGAATCAAGGTCTTTTTTTGGGCGCTTGATGGAGGAGGTGTTAGATGTTTTTTTCGCAACTGCGCCAGTAGCTTGAGATGAAGAGGTGCCATCCTTTAAAAAGACTGCAGCACTATCCATTGTCAAAGTTGATGGTAGAGAAGATTTAGTTGTATGTGTGGGCACCACTCGAAGAGGATTATTAGACTTGGAGAAAGAGGATGACTGGCAACTCTGAGAATTATGTGGTCTCCCCATAAAAGCCAGCAGCAATTTGGTAATAGGAAGCCAGCAATGTGAGGTGTTGATGAAATTATATTACAATGAGAAGCTGCTGCCAGAAGTTTCCAACAACATAACAAAATATAATAAAAAAATATATAAATAGAAAATCCTAAATTATTCTCTCATAACAGGCATGACAGAGTACCACAAGAGCAAAGCACTTTACTGCACATAGTCAAACAATTGGTGACTAGTTTTAAGGGAACCTTCTGAAAAGGAAAAAAAAAATCCCCTCTGTCAAAGGAAAGCATTTACCATGTTATGAAGAGCAATTTGAAAGAGCTCCTTGACAAGAGCTGCCAGTGAATACTGAAAGTTGAAAACCTCAGCTAAATGTGTGTGAAGAGAGAGGTCAAAAGTTCAGCTGGCTGTCAGAAGGTAATAAATATTCCATTGCAGAGGAAACTAGATTTGTAGAATCACATCCAGGCAAGCAGTTAAAAGTCAAATAGAAACATTTCTGTGAAAGTTTAGGTTTGTGCAGAGGCTTAAGGAGTGAAACGCAAAGCAGATAAATAATTACCTCAGGCCTTCACATTAAGTCTCTGAAATGACTTCAAAATTCGATGATAAAGGCATATTTATGCAGCCCAGTGCTCCGGTGCTCAAAAATGCTTAAGAAATTAATAATTTTGATGTGAAAACATCTCCTTCTTTCCAGGAAGTGCTGAAGCCTCACAGAGCTCTAAAGAGCAGCGGCCATCTTGCGTGACCTCCAGCCATGCCCCCTGCTTCTGGGAGCATTGAAAGGGAAGTTTAATGTTGTAACATCTGTAGGAGGCTGGCCTGGCTTGTAGTGGGTACCAGAGGTACTTACAACTTGTGCCAGGTCCAGTTATCCCTTATTAGTGTAGAAGAGGTGTTTCTAGCAGCTAAGGCTGATAGAAGGTAGCTATGGCAAAGCAGCTTAGGCTGAACTAGGAGACATGTAAAGCTCCTACTATACCACTTATATCATATGCACAATATCATAAGAAAACACAATACACAGATATACTAAAAATAAAGGTATTTTATTTTTATGACAATATGCCAAAAGTATCTCAGTGAGTACCCTCAGTATGAGGATGACAAATATACACAAGATATATGTACACAAACCAAAATTATGCAGGTAATAGCAAGAAAAGCAATGCAAACAGTGTAAAATTACAGTAGATTGCAATAGGAGCACATAGGTATAGGGGCAACAAAAACCATATACTCCAAAAGTGGAACGAGAACCACAAATGGACCCCAAACCTATGTGAGCTTGTAGAGGGTCGCTGGGACTGTAAGAAAACAGTGAGGGTTAGAAAAATAGCCCACCCCTAGACCCTGAAAGGTAGGTGTAAAGTGCACCTACTACCCCCAGAGAGCACAGAAGTCGTGATAGGGGGATTCTGCAGGAAGAACAAACACCAGCAATGCAACAACAGTGGATTTCCGGACCGGACCACCTGTGAGACAAGGGGACCAAGTCCAATAGTCGCGACAGTGTCGAGAGTGGGCAGGAGCCCAGGAAATGCCAGCTGAGGGTGCAAGGAAGCTGCCACCTGTTGGAAGAAGCTTGGAGTTCTGCAAGAAAGAAGAAGACTAAAAACGTCTCCTTTGGAGGATGGATGTCCCACATCAGGATGAAGCTTGCAGAGGTGTTCCCACGCAGAAAGACCGCAAACAAGCCTTGCTAGCTGCAAGGGTCGCAGTAAAGGTTTTTGGGTGCTGCTGTGGCCCAGGAGGGACCAGGATGTCGCCACTTGGAAAATGAGAAAGAGGGGAAGCCCAGCAACGTAGGGAGCCCTCACAGAAACAGGCAGCACCCGCAAAAGTACCTGAACAGGCACTTAGAAGAAAAGTGAACCGGAGTCCACCCAAAGTCACAAAAGGGAGTCCCACGACGCTGGAGGACAACTCAGAAGGTTGTGCACTGCAGGAAGGAGTGTCGGGGACCCAGGCTTGGCTGTGCACGAAGGAAATCCTGGAAGAGTGCACAGGAGCCGGAGCAACTGCAAATCACGCGGTACACAGCAATGCAGTCTAGCGTGGGGAGGCAAGGACTTACCTCCACCAATCTTGGACTGAAGAGTCACTGGACTGTGGGAGTCACTTAGACAGAGTTGCTGAGTTCCAGGGACCACGCTCATCGTGCTGAGAGGGGACCCGGAGGACCAGTGATGCAGTCTTTTGGTGCCTGCGGTTGCAGGGGGAAGATTCCGTCGACCCACGGGAGATTTCTTCAGAGCTCCTGGTGCAGAGAGGAGGCAGGCTACCCCCAGAGCATGCACCACCTGGAAACAGTCGAGAAAGCCGGCAGGATGAAGCGATACAAGGTTGCTAGTAGTCTTCTTTCTACTTTGTTGCAGCTTTGCAGGCGTCCTGAGCAGTCAGCGATCGATCCTTTGGCAGAAGGTGAAGAGGGAGATGCAGAGGAACTCTGGTGAGCTCTTGCATTCGTTATCTGGTGAGATCCCCAAAGCAGAGACCCTAAATAGCCAGAAAGGGAGAGTTGGCTACCTAGGAAGGAGGATTGGCTACCAAGAGAGGTAAGAGCCTATCAGAAGGAGCCTCTGACGTCACCTGCTGGCACTGGCCACTCAGAGCAGTCCAGTGTGCCACAGATACCTCTGTTTCCAAGATGCCAGAGGTCTGGGACACACTAGAGGAGCTCTGGACACCTCCCCTGGGAGGTGCAGGTCAGGGGAGTGGTCACTCCCCTTTCCTTTGTCCAGTTTCGCGCCAGAGCAGGGCTGGGGGATCCCTAAACCTGTGTAGACTGGCTTATGCAGAGATGGGCACCATCTGTGCCCATCAAAGCATTTCCAGAGGCTGGGGGAGGCTACTCCTCCCCAGCCTTCACACCTATTTCCAAAGGGAGAGGGTGTGTCACACCTTCTATCAGATGACATCCTTTGTTCTGCTTTCCTGGGCCCGGGCTGTCTGGACCCCCAGGAGGGCAGAAACCTGTCTGAGGGGTTGGCAGCAGCAGCAGCTGCAGTGGAGACCCCTGAAAGGCAGTTTGGCAGTACCCGGGTTCTGTGCTAGAGACCCGGGGGATCATGGAATTGTCCTCCCCAATGCCAGAATGGCATTTTGGGGACAATTCCATGATCTTAGACATATTGCATGGCCATCTTCTGAGTTACCATTGTGACGCTGTACATAGGTAGTGACCTATGTACAGTGCACACGTGTAATGGTGTCCCCGCACTCACAAAGTCCAGGGAATTTGCCCTGAACGATGTGGGGGCACCTTGGCTAGTGCCAGGGTGCCCACACACTAAGTAACTTTGCACCCAACCTTCACTAGGTGAAGGTTAGACATTTAGATGACTTATAAGTTACTTAAGTGCAGTGGTAAATGGCTGTGAAATAACGTGGACGTTATTTCACTCAGGCTGCACTGGCAGGCCTCTGTAAGAATTGTCAGAGCTCCCTATGGGTGGCAAAAGAAACGATGCAGCTCATAGGGATCTCCTGGAGCCCCAATACCCTGTGTACCTCAGTACCATATACTAGGGAATTATATGGGTGTACCAGTATGCCAATGTGAATTGGTAAATTTAGTCACTAGTCTCTTAGTGACAAATTTGGCAAGCAGAGAGAGCATAACCACGGAGGTTCTGATTAGCAGAGCCTCAGTGAGACAGTTAGGCATCACACAGGGAACACATACAGGGCACACACTTATGAGCACTGGGGCCCTGCCTGGCAGGGTCCCAGTGACACATAGACTAAAACAACATATATAAAGTGAAAAATGGGGGTAACAAGCCAGGCAAGATGGTACTTTCCTACACAATACCCCCCCAACCCAAAACGTAGGACAATAAGACTAGCCATGACCTGATGAGTCTTCATTGTTTAAGATGAAATATCTGGAGAGTCCATCTGCATTGGAGTGGGTACTCCCAGGTCTATAGTCCACTGTATAGTCCATTCCCTGTAGAGATATGGACCACCTCAACAATTTAGGATTTTCACCTTTCATTTGTTTTAGCCAAAGTAGAGGTTTGTGGTATGTCTGAACAATAAAGTGAATGCCAAACATGTATGGCCACAACTTTTTCAGTGCCAAGACCACAGCAAAGGCCTCCCTCTCTATGGCAGACCAACGCTTTTCTCTAGGGGTCAACCGTCTGCTGATAAAAGCAACTGGTTGATCCTGGCCCTCAGAATTCAGTTGTGATAAGACTGCCCCTACCCCTGATTCAGATGCATCAGTTTGAACAATGAATTTCTTGGAGTAACATGGGCTCTTTAGGGCAGGTGCAGAGCACATGGCCTGTGTGAGCTCCTCAAAAGCTTTCTGACAGTTAGCTGTCCACAATACCTTTTTAGGCATCTTTTTACTGGTAAGATCATTAAGAGGGGCTGCTAAGAAGCCATAGTTTTTAATGAATCTCCTGTAATATCCAGTGAGGCCTAGGAAGCCTCTCACCTGGGTCTGAGTTGTAGGGGGAACCCCATCCATGATTGTCTGGATTTTCCCCTGCAGTGGTGCAATCTGTTCTCCACCTACCAGGTGTCCCACATAAACCACCTTTCCCTGCCCTATCTGGCACTTTGAGGCCTTGATAGTGAGGCCTGCCTTTTGCAGGGCCTCCAAAGCTTTCCAAAGGTGGACCAGGTGCTCATCCCAGGTGGAGCTAAAGACAGCTATATCATCTAGATATGCTGCACTAAAAGCCTCCAACCCTTGCAGGACTGTGTTCACCAACCTCTGAAAAGTGGCAGGTGCATTTGTCAACCCAAAGGGCATCACTGTAAATTGGTAGCGTCCTCCTATAGTTGAAAATGCCGTTTTAGGTTTAGCATCCTCAGCCAATTTGATCTGCCAATACCCTGCAGTCAAATCAAAGGTGCTTAGATACTTGGCAGATGCCAGTGTTTCTATGAGCTCATCTGCCCTGGGTATAGAGTGAGCATCAGTTTTTGTTACCTGATTGAGACCTCTGTAGTCTACACAAAACCTCATCTCCCTTTTTCCATCTATTGAGTGAGGCTTTGGTACAAGCACCACAGGACTCGCCCATGGGCTTTCAGAAGGTTCAACCACTCCTAGATCAAGCATTTTCTGAACTTCTTGCTTTATGTAGTCCCTGACATGGTCAGGCTGCCTACAGATTTTACTTTTGACAGGCAAGCTGTCCCCAGTATCAATTGTGTGTTCACACCAAGATGTGGTGCCTGCCACAGTTGAAGAGTTCAGAAAATTGTCCAAAGAGATTTATGCAGGTGTCTTTCTGTTGTGCAGTCAGACAATCTGCTCAAACTAGTCCCGCCCCTAAAGCATACTCTTCAGTGGAGGAGAAGAGATAAGGGAGAGGGTCACTCTCTTCTTCCTGTCCCTCATCTGTTGCCATGAGCAGGGTGAGATCAGCCCTGTCATAGTAGGGTTTTAGGCGGTTGACATGAATCACCCTAAGGGGACTCCTGGCAGTGCCCAGGTCTACCAAATAGGTGACCTTGCCCTTTTTCTCCACAATTAGATGGGGTCCACTCCATTTGTCCTTGAGTGCTCTTGGGGCCACAGGCTCCAATACCCACACCTTCTGTCCTGGTTGGTACTGGATCAGAACTACCTTCTGGTCATGCCTTTGCTTCTGGAGCTCTTGGCTGGCCTGAAGGTTTTTACTGGCCTTTTTTATGTACTCAGCCATTCTGGATCTTAGGCCAAGTACATAGCCCACTATGTCCTGTTTGGGACCTTTTAAAGGTTGTTCCCAACCCTCCTTCACAAGTGTTAGTGGATCTCTTAAAGGGTGTCCAATGAGGAGTTCAAAGGGGCTGAAGCCCACTCCTTTCTGGGGTACCTCCCTGTATGCAAAAAGGAGGCAAGTTAACAGGACATCCCATCGCCTCCTGAGTTTTACAGGGAGTCCCATTATCATTCCTTTGAGAGTTCTTTTAAACCTCTCAACCATTCCATTAGTCTGTGGATGATAAGGAGTGGTGAATTTGTAGGTTACACCACATTCCTTCCACACTGCTTTCAAGTATGTCTGATACAACCTCTTTAGGGGAACCCACCCTGGAAAAGATTCCCAGGAGGGCCTTTGCCACTGCAGGAGCTGTAGTGGTCCTTAGAGGAATTGCTTCAGGATATCTTGTGGCATGGTCCACAACCACCAAGATAAACATATTGCCTGAAGCAGTAGGAGGGTCAAGGGGGCCAACTAGGTCAACCCCTACCCTTTCAAAGGGGACCCCAACCACAGGTAGTGGAATAAGGGGAGCCTTTGGTGTGCCACCAGTCTTGCCACTGGCTTGGCAGGTCACACAAGACAAAAATCTTTAGTGTCCTCTGACATCCTAGGCCAGTGAAACAGGGGGACAAGCCTTTCCCATGTTTTGATCTGGCCCAAATGCACAGCCAAAGGAATGTCATGTGCCAAAGTTAGGAGGAACTCTCTGTACTGCAGGGAAATGACCAATCTCCTGGCTGCTCCAGGTTTTGGGTCCCTTGCCTCTGTGTACAAGAGGTTGTCCTCCTAGTAAACTCTATGTGAGTCGCTGACATCCCCATTTTGCTGCTTGACAGCTTGCTTTCTGAAACCCTCTAATGTGGGACAGGTTTGCTGTGCCACACTCAGCTCTTCCCTAGCAGGCTCCCCTCCACCCAAAAGCTCAGCAGTGTCTGCTGCCAGCTCATCTGGTGAAGGTTCTGCACAGGGAGGAAATTCTTCTTCCTCAGAAGGAGAATCATCTGTAGAGGGAAGGATAGTGAGTAGGGATTTACCCTTGCTACCCCTAGCTTTAGGGAGCACTTGGTCCATTGTTCCAGGAGCCAAGTTACCCTGTCCTTTTTGCTTTTTGGCCTGAGCCCTTGTCAAAGCAAAAATATGCCCAGGAATGCCCAGCATTGCTGCATGAGCCTCCAACTCCACTTCTGCCGAAGCGGATGTCTCTAAATCATTCCCTAGTAGACTATCTACAGGTAAATCTGAGGCAACCACAACTTTCTTTGGACCAGTAACTGCCCCCCAGTTGAGATTCACAACAGCCATGGGGTGGCTAAGAGTGTTGTTATGAGCATCTGCCACTTGGTACTGCTGGCCAAGTAGGTGTTGTTCAGGGTGTACCAGTTTCTCTATTACCATGGTAACACTGGCACCTGTGTCTCTGTAGGCCTGAACCTCAACACCATTTATTAGGGGAAGTTGCTTGTACTTATCCATATTAAGGGGACAAGCAACCAAGGTGGCCAAATCAATGGCACCTTCAGAGACTAGCACAGCCTCTGTGGTCTCCCTAACAAGACCAACCCCAACTAAATTACCAAAAGTGAGCCCAGCTACTCCCTTGGATTGGCTATTAGTAGGTTTGCTCCCACCACCACTGCTATTACTAGGGGCACTAGAATTTGCAGTAGGGGTTGTGGGAGTGGGAGGTTTGGTGTTTTTCTTTGGACAACTGGCATTAGTTGTCCAATGGCCTTTTACTTTACATAAATAACACTGAGGCTTTTTAACTTGATTTGAAGAGGATTTGGACCCATCACCCCCACAAGAAGATTTTTGTGGGCCTGATGAAGACTCAGTTTTACTTTTGTCCCCACCCTGGTCAGAAGACTTACCATCCTTCTTGCCATCCTTGTCACCCCCTGTATGAACTTTTCTGTTCACTCTTTTTTCTGACCCATTTGTCTGCCTTCTTTCCCAATTCTTGGGGAGAGGTCAGATCCGAGTCCACTAGATATTGGTGTAACAAGTCAGACACACAGTTATTCAGAATATGCTCTCTCAGAATAAGATTATACAGGCTTTCATAGTCAAAAACTTTACTGCCATGTAACCACCCTTCCAAGGCCTTCACTGAACAGTCAACAAAGTCTATCCAGTCTTGTGAGGACTCTTTTCTGGTGTCTCTGAACTTAATTCTGTATTGTTCAGTGGTTAAGCCAAATCCATCCAAGAGTGCATCCTTCAAAACTGCAAAATTGTTAGCATCACTTTCTCTAACAGTAAGGAGCCTATCCCTACCCTTTCCAGTGAAAGATAGCCACAATATAGCAGCCCACTGCCTTCGAGGGGCCCCCTGTACCACACAGGCCCTCTCAAGTGCAGCAAACCACTTGTTGATGTCATCCCCCTCCTTGTAAGGGGGGGGACTATCTTGTGCAGATTCCTGGATGCAATCCTGTTAGAGAGCATGATATCAGGAATACTGCTATTGCTGCCACCATGGGGTCCTAACCCCAATATCTGTCTCTCCTTCTCCAGGTCTAAGGATTCCCTATCTAAGGCCAGCTGTTTCTTTTTAAGCTTCAGTCTGGTCTCTTCAACTCTCCACCTTTTTAGTTCCCTTTCTAACGCGTTGTCTTCTTTAGTGCTTGGACACAGAAGATAAATTGGAAACAAAAGAGGGAGATCTGTCCCTAACTGATTAAACCCTAGCAACTTGGCCTCTAGGAATAAAGACTTCCCTACTATGATGGGAACCTCCATTACTACCAACATTACTAGGTGTCCTGCTAAGGGGCAGATTTGGAACAGAACCCTCCCCACCTCCCTCAAGGAGATCCCCTGAGTCAGAATGGGAGCCTTCTATTAACCTCTCATTTGAAGTGCCTGCTTGGGACTCATCATTCACAATAAGCATGTTAAATAAAAACTCTTTTGTAGGGTTCTTTCCTATCACTAAACCTCTATCTAATCAGAGACTCCTTAGGCTCTTGTAATTTAAATTGTCATAAGTAGTATTGACCATTTTAAGAGCAGACTCTATATCAGACGTGATAGTAAAAGGTTTAGAAATAGTGAGAAGGAAGAAAGTTTCAGAACTTTTTAAAGAACAGAGAAAAAATCTTTTTCTAACTTTTTGGAAACTTTTAGAAGTTTTAGAAAACTTTTCAGCACTTAGTAGAAAGTGTAAGAGGAGAAAATCAAAACTTTTTGGTTAGGTGTACATACACTGAACTTGTTTTGTATATTATTCTCTTATGAAAAGTACACAATGACAAAGTGGTAAGTAGTTACAAGTACTTATCCCACCGCTGCACAACCAATGTAGGAGGCTGGCCTGCCTTGTAGTGGGTACCAGAGGTACTTACACCTTGTTCCAGGTCCAGTTATCCCTTATTAGTGTAGAAGAGGTGTTTCTAGCAGCTAAGGCTGATAGAAGGTAGCTATGGCAAAGCAACTTAGGCTGAACTAGGAGGCATATAAAGCTCCTACTATACCACTGGTGTCATATGCACAATATCATGCGAAAACACAATACACAGAAGTACTAAAAATAAAGGTACTTTATTTTTATGACAATATGCCAAAAGTATCTCAGTGAGTACCCTCAAAGCAGAGACCCTAAATAGCCAGAAAAGGAGGTTAGGCTACCAAGGAAGGAGGATTGGCTACCAAGAGAGGTAAGAGCCTATCAGAAGGAGCCTCTGACGTCACCTGCTGGCACTAGCCACTCAGAGCAGTCCGGTGTGCCCCCAACACCTCTGTTTCCAAGATGGCAGAGGTCTGGGACACACTGGAGTAGCTCTGGGCACCTCCCCTGGGAGGTGCAGGTCAGGGGAGTGGTCACTCCCCTTTCCTTTTTTTTCAGTTTCGCGCCAGAGCAGGGCTGGGGGATCCCTGAACCGGTGTAGACTGGCTTATGCAGAGATGGGCACCATCTGTGCCCATCAAAGCATTTCCAGAGGCTGGGGGAGGCTACTCCTCCCCAGCCTTCACATCTATTTCCAAAGGGAGAGGGTGTTGTCCTTTGTTCTGCCTTCCTGGGCCAGGGCTGCCTAGACCCCAGGAGGGCAGAAACCTGTCTGAGGGGTTTGCAGCAGCAGCAGCTGCAGTGGAGACCCCAGAAAGACAGTTTGGCAGTACCCGGGTTCTGGGCTAGAGACCCGGGGATCATGGAATTGTCCCCCCAATGCCAGAATGGCATTGGGGTGACAATTCCATGATCTTAGACATGTTACATGGCCATGTTCGGAGTTACCATTGTGACGCTGTACATAGGTAGTGACCTATGTACAGTGCACGCGTGTAATGGTGTCCCCGCACTCACAAAGTCCGGGGAATTTGCCCTGAATGATGTGGGGGCACCTTGGCTAGTGCCAGGGTGCCCACATATTAAGCAACTTTGCACCCAACCTTCACTAGGTGAAGGTTAGATATATAGGTGACTTATAAGTTACTTAAGTGCTGTGGTAAATGTCTGTGAACTAACGTGGACGTTATTTCACTCAGGCTGCATTGGCAGGCCTGTGTAAGAATTGTCAGAGCTCCCTATGGGTGGCAAAAGAAATGGTGCAGCCCATAGGGATCTCCTGGAACCCCAATACCCTGTGTACCTCAGTACCATATACAAGGGAATTATATGGGTGTACCATTATGCCAATGTGAATTGGTAAATTTAGTCACTAGCCTGTTAGTGACAAATTTGGCAAGCAAAGAGCGCATAACCACTGAGGTTCTGATTAGCAGAGCCTCAGTGAGACAGTTAGGCATCACACAGGGAACACATACATGGCACACACTTATGAGCACTGGGGGCCCTGCCTGGCAGGGTCCCATTGACACATAGACTAAAACAACATATATACAGTGAAATATGGGGGGACTCCCTTTCCTGGGTTGAGTCCTCCTGGGCCTTGCTGGTCCCCAGCAGCACCACTTTCCCACTAACTGAGAGTTTACCTTTGCCAAGGCTTGTTTGATAAATTCATGCACTGACACCCATCTGCAATCTTCACTCCACCATTGGGCATCTTCTGCATCCATCAGGAACTCTTCTCCAGCTCCAGGGCTGCAGTGTTGCCCTGTTCTTCCTCACAGTCGACCAACTCTTGCAAGTACAGCTGGGTGGGTAGTAGCTCCTACTCCTCCTGGACTCCACTGTGCCTTTTAGACTTGGTCCCTTCTCTCCACAGGTATTCATCAGGAATCCACTGGTTTTGCGCAGTCTTGTCTGGGTGTCTTCTTTTCCTCCTTTTGGGTGGTTTAGGGAAAATCCAGTGATTTACTCCTGCTACCCAAGTCGCTGGTTGGGGGGGGGGGGGGTTGTGTTACTGATGTGGTCTTCTAGTACCCCCAGCTTCCCTTCTACACATTCCACTTACCTAGGTAGGGGTCCTGTCTTCGCATTCCATTTTTTTAGTATATGGCAGGGGTTCCCAACCTGTGCGCCGTGGCACCCCAGTGCGCCACCAACCTCAGACAGGGGCGCCACGGTCACTTCACAACTATCAATGCTGCACACTGTTCAGCCGTGAACCTTTGCAATGAACTGCAGTTCCTGTAATAGCCACCAGATGCCAGTATGAGCACAGATTTCCAGACTTCGGAACAGCAGCTCTAGTTGCATCATTTTTATTTCTGAAGAACAGCTTTAGATCTACTTATCTGTTTCCACTTTTGTAAGCCACCTCGTCCAGACAAAAAGTGCAGTTTTCAGAAGAATGGTACCCCTGCTCTACACACTCAAGGTGACTCAGTTTTGTTTTCATTGTTGCATTCTCTCAGCTTTGCTGAAATGTTGCTGATATTTTACTCTCTTTTGAAGTAGTAAAACATGCTGGTGTTAACATGTTTTTCTACATTTCTGTGTTAGTAACAGTCAGTCGGGCCTTTAAATTATCATAGATTCTTAGGCTTACCCCTGCAACAAATTGGTATAATTTTGATTGCAGAATATATGCAGTAGGTATTTACACATATCCTCTCAGTGTCTGATGGTGTACAGAAACAACAAGCTGCCAGGATTGCATTTGGCATTTTAATGTATTCTCTTTTCCTTCACTGTGAACTGATGCTGTATTAGCTAGCCATCATTATACACGTCTCTGCTAGAAGGCTGATGAATGAGAATTACAGTGCACACTGTAGCCCCCCCCTCCCGCCAAATAAATGAAATGGGGAGCCGCGGCCAACGGCCAATTGGTCAAGGGAGCTGCGGGTCGAAAAGGTTTGGGAACCACTGGTATATGGTTTGGGCTCCCCCTAGGGACACTATTGGTTATTGCTATTTGCACTGTTTTCTAACTTTTCTATGCCTATTTCAGATTGCTAGTGTATATATTTAGTGTATTACTTGCCTCCTATTGGAGGGTTGCCCTTGTAGTATTTTGTGGTATTGTGCTCCAAAAATAAAGTACCTTTATTTTTGTACAACTGAGTGTTTTCTTTCATGTGTGTATGTGCTGTGTGACTACAGCGGTATTGCATATGCTTTGCATGTTTCGTGGATAAGCCTTGGTTGCACATCCACAGCTACCTTTAGAGAACCTGGCTTCTAGACACTGCCTACACTTCACTAAGATGGGATACCTGGACCTGGTATAAGGTGTGCGTACCTTAGGTACCCACCACACACCAGACCAGCTTCCTCCAGAGAGATGTGGTCGAAAGTTAAAAATATGATGCCTCAATTACAAGGCATCAAAACAACCTTACTTAACTAACTAATTTATGTGCTTGTTGAAGGAGTTATAAGACAATCCAGAAGCAAACCATTTCTATACCTAAAAATGCCAAAATTCAGATCCTTTCTAGTTCTGAAATGATCCTTCTCAGGTTCAGCTCCAAGCGCACAGAACTGTTTACCACTGAACTTGCTATAAGCACTGGACTTCCAATCCATCAGAAAACAATCTCAAAACTCACCTATGCTTTACTTACTTCAGAGACCTTCGACCCAAGATCTTAAGGACTCAATGTAGATGCCATGCTCAGTCCAACTCCCCAGAGCAGAAGCCAGACACTGATACATGAATCTTGGTGTTTTAGTTATGAGATTACAGTCTCTCCTCCACTCTATCCCTGCAGGCTCTTTTCTCCCCAAATCTCTGAAGGTGTGCCATTTTAGAAAATGTTTTAAGGTACTCAGTTTATTGTTCTATGTGAAGTACTTATATACCTGATGGTGACCTGGAGCTCAATTAAATGACTGAATAAAAGGAAAAGGACAATGAAGATAGTGAATAAACAGTTTTCAGTTTCTCTCCAGGCAGTCTGGATTTCTCCCACAGAAGCCTTCTTCTCGTCTTCCAAGATTCCAGTACCACTTGTCCTGGGAGCAGTGATTTTTACAACGATCTACTCACAACTGGCTGATTCCCCGGACAATCATAACAATTCCGGTAGCATTGCCACCTATATTTTTCCAACGCATTCATCCATTCACTTTGACCTTCAGCTAAATCGGTCCCAAAACAAACAATTTCTCAACTTTCCAAAGTGGAAATGGGGAGCCTTGTTAAAGCATGCCTATCAGCTTCACACACATCCCACTCCTTACAGTTTTATCATGATCAATTAAAGGACCCTCCTTCTAAACAACCCTGTCAACTACCGTCCAATCTCCTTACTTGACAACTTCCAAAAACTTTTTGCAAAGCAAATTTTGTCCCGTCTAGAAGAATGGATTCTAGAAACCAATGCCATTTCTGATCTACAAGCAGGGTTTAGGCCAGCAGTTAGTACCATAGATCAGGTGCTAAGATTTTTAACAATAAAATGGAAGACTGTGGAAGTTGGAGGGGGCATCCTTTTTGTAGTTTTTATTGATCTTAGAGCCGCGTTTGATCTGGTCCCCAGAAACCAGCTCTGGCTGACACTAGCCAATATGGGTATCCCACACGGCCTCTTGAAACTTATCGCCCGACTACACGAGAATACTTATGCACAAATCAGGAGCGGTAAGGATGGTGATCTAACAGAAGCAGTGGCTATCGAGAGGGGAGTCAGACAGGGGTGTGTTTTGGCCCCTACTCTTTTTCTTCTATACATAAATAATTGCATCAAGTATTTAGCAAATTGCATTAATGATTCCCCAAAGCTGGCCGGAAACAAAGTTCCATGCCTACTCTATGCAGATGACACTATCCTCCTGTCTAAATCATCTATGGGAATCCAAAATCTGGTTAACCAGTTCGGGGTATTCTGCAGAGATTACGGGTTAGATATAAATGTTAAGAAAACTAAACTCATGATATACAGTGCCCCGAACAAGAAGCTTAGAGCAAATATAAAGATGGACTCAATTCACCTGGAGAGGGTAATGGAATACGATTACCTGGGCATCCGACTATCTGATAAGGGCAGTTGGGATGCAGCTATAAGGAAAGGGGCATTAACCATCAGCCAAAGATGTGGAGCGATAGGACGTAAGGCTTGCACTGCAATAAGCCCCCCTCTGACACTTATCTCAGAAATTTACAAAGCCCAAATCCGTGCAGCGGCCCTACATGGAGCGGAACTTTGGGGATCTCACAGACAACTGGACACTCTTCAAATCAAAGAAAATAATTTCCTTAGACACATATCCAGACTAGGGAAGGGTTCGCCGATGCTCCCCCTAAGACTGGACCTGGGTCTAAATAGCATTAAAGATACAGCATGCTTAAGACCACTTCTGTACTGGGTCAGACTATGGAAAACGGAAGAACTCGAACCCTTCAGGTCAGCAGTTAAAGAACTATTGCCACCTTGCTACGGATGGGAAAAAGTAAGGTGGCTAAGGGAGATGAAAGCGGCTTGGGTCAAACTGAATTTATCCCATTATTGGGAGAATCCCGAGATGATTCCTGGTAACGCTAGACGCCTGATCAAAGATCGATATTGGGAAAAAATTCATGAGGAATCTCTCGGCTCAACTGGGTTAGGTCGGCTGACAGCAGAGTTTCTGCTGGTCAAACACGAACCTCTGCCTGAAAGCTTCCTGGATCTCCCTATACCAGCCCGTGCCCGCTCTTTACTACTTCAGTTCCGATATGGAACATTGGCAGTCAACAGCTTTACGGCTTGCTGGTCGACCAATAGTCTTTAATCTGACAAATGCATAAACTGCCATCTATGCAAGGAAACTTCTGAGCATGTGCTATTTTTCTGTCCTTTGTACAAATGCCCTCGAGGGAAGTGGATTATTCCTCTGTGCAAAACATTGTCAACACAAAACCGAAACAGTGTATATAGAATGTGTAAATATGACACTTCCACGCTGGTAGTGAGCTCTGTTTCTAAATATTTGGCAGCAGCATGGAAAATCCGCAGTAGAATTACAGATCTTAAATCCACTGGTTGAAGAACGGTCTAGAAGTTAGCGAATTAGCATCCTGTCATAATAGTCTGGGCGAAATCATTAGTGCGATCTATCAAGGACATAAGACTGTATCTCCGAGCATGTTGTCTAGTGGGTTACCCCAATTGAAGTGACTCATAAGCCCCTTGGCGCATATAATTTTATAAATGGCAAGATGCAATTTATCTGATCAACTTATTCAAGAGAACTGACTAACTTAGGGCTCCATTTTCCACTGATTGACTTCTAACTTTTGTAAACAGGACCTATTGTATGTAGTTTCTATGTCTTATCTTATGTACAAATCCGTCTTAGAATAGTTTATATGTTTTTAACAATTGATTCGTATTATTTTAGCATTTAGCTTCTTGTATAGGGCAAGATCCAGACACTATTTTAAGAGTCTTGTCTTAATTATTTATGAAACTTTTTATGTAGTTTTATGAACCCTTTTTTTATATAAGCAGTGTACTAATTGCTAATGTCTCTTTTTACCTGATGGTCTATGGTTTTTATCCTTCTGTATGTATGATTATTTTTTTATTTCTCAAATGGTCCAAACCTGGACCGAATAAACTATTGATTGATTGAACCTGGTTGTACCCCTGCATGAAGTTAGGCTCCAGGTTGCCTGTGTGACCCTCTTACCTACTCCAAAGGATACATTAGAGCCATCCTCTTGACATCCAAATGCCAACACAAAAGGTATTTGTTGGACCTGGCTTTTTGACAGGGACATCCCCAAACTTTTTGCCTCCTTCCTCCTATTTTTTCTGACCTGTTGTTGTTGGCTTTTGACCTCTGGGCACTTTACCACTGCTAACCAGTGCTAAAGTGCATATGCTCTCTGTGTAAATGGTACTATTGATTGGTTTATCCATGATTGGCTATTTAATTTACTTATAAGTCCCTAGTAGAATGCACTATATGTGCCTAGGGCCTGTAGATTAAATGCTGCTAGTGGGCTTGCAGCACTGGTTGTGCCACCCACTTCAGTAGCCCCTTAACCCTGTCTCAGGCCTGCCATTGCAGGGCCTGTGTGTGCAGTTTCACTGCCACTTCGACTTGGCATTTAAAAGTACTTGCCAAGCCTAGAACTCCCCTTTTTCTACATATAAGTCATCCCTAATGTGTGCCCTAGGTAACCCCTAGAGGAGGGTGCTGTGTAGGTAAAAGGCAGGACATGTACCTGTGTAGTTATATGTCCTAGTAGTGTAAAACTCCTAAATTCGTTTTTACACTACTGTGAGGCCTGCTCCCTTCCTAGGCTAACATTGGGGCTGCCCTCATACACTGTTGAAGTGGCAGCTGCTGATCTGAAAGGAGCAGGAAGGTCATATTTAGTATGGCCAGAATGGTAATATAAAATCCTGCTGACTGGTGAAGTCGGATTTAATATTACTATTATAGAAATGCCACTTTTAGAAAGTGAGCATTTCTTTGCACTAAAATCTTGTTGTGCCCTTCAATCCACGTCTGGCTAGGTTTAGTTGTCAGCTCCTTGTGCATTCACTCAGACACACCCCAAACACAGGGTACTCAGCCTCACTTGCATACATCTGCATTTTGAATGGGTCTTCCTGGGCTGGGAGGGTGGAGGGCCTGCCCTCACACAAAGGACTGCCACACCCCCTACTGTGACTCTGGCAGACAGGATTGAGCTGAAAGGGGGCTTGGTGCATTTCTTAGAGACTCTTTGAAGTCACCCCCACTTCAAAGGCACAACTTAGTATAAAACAGGGCCTCTGCCCTACCTCATCAGACACTTGCTGGAGAAGAAACCTGAACCAGAAACTACATCCTGCCAAGAAGAACTGCCTGGCTGCTCAAAGGACTCACCTGTCTGCTTTCTACAAAGGACTGCTGCCTTGCTGTTGCCCTGCTGCCTTGCTGAACTCTTGTCTGGCTGTGAAAGTGCTCTCCAAGGGCTTGGATAGAGCTTGCCTCCTGTTCCTTGAAGTCTCAGGGCCAAAAAGACTTCTCTCTTTTACTTGGATGCTCAGTGCGCCGAAAATTTCGACGCACAGCTTGTTTCGCGGCGAGAAAAACGCCGCACTCCGACGCTGATCAACGCGACGCTCTGGGGACGATCGAAGATCCGACGCATGGCCTCGTAAGGACAACGCCGCCCGACCTCTAGAGGAGAAATCGACGCGACGCCTGCCGTGAGATCGCAATTTCAACGCGCAGCCCCGCAAATCGAAGTCTAGAGGAGAAATCGACGCAACGCCTGCCATGAGATCGTAATTTCGACGCGCAGCCCCGCAGATCGACGCGCAGCCGGAGAACAAGCAGGAAAATCCACGCACAGACCCGGGACATCTGGTAATCCCCGCGATCCACAGAAAGAGACTGTCCACGTGCCGGAAAACGACGCCGACTTCCCCGCGTGGAAAATAACGACGCAAGTCCGTGTGTGCTGAGGAGAAATCGACGCACACACCAGTTTTCCACGCACCTCTTCTCCTGTGGCCCTCTGAGGAGATTGTCCACCAGAAACCAGGTACTTTGTGTTTGAAAGAGACTTTGTTTACTTTCTAAAGACTTAAGGCACTCTCTATCACTTTTCAGTGATATCTTTACAAATTCGTATTGCAACTTTTATCGTTTTGACCTGAAGATACCCAGATAAATATTATATATTTTTCTAAACACTGTGTGGTGTATTTTTGTGGTGTTATGCTATGGTGTTGTATGATTTATTGCACAAATGCTTTACACATTGCCTTCTAAGTTAAGCCTGACTGCTCGTGCCAAGCTACCGGAGGGTGAGCACAGGCTGAGTTTGGATTGTGTGTGACTTACCCTGACTAGAGTGAGGGTTCTTGCTTGGACAGAGGGCAACCTGACTGCCAACCAAAAACCCCATTTCTAACATTGGTGATCAGCGGTGAGGATAGGACTTGTGTTTGTGCAGTGACATACAATAGCTAAGTATTTCACTACCTACCCACAGTTGAAGGTCAACTTGATTTTTCATTTTTTTGGGGCTGTTGGTTCTCTGATGTCCTCCTGGATATACTATTGATATTTTGGACTTTGAATTTTGTTTTTGCTGATAAGATCTTATCAGAATGGGATTGTGTACCTACTCATTCTTTGTTCGTACTGACCACCTCACTAAGGCTGACCTAAGGAAGCTTTGCAGAAAATGGGGCCTTCCTGTAGCAAGGAGATCTACTAAAGCGGAGATGCTCCATCACTACATAGTCTGGGGGGAGGAAAGATGGGCAGAGAGAGAGGCAGCAAGAAACCAAATGACTAAGTACCCCTCATATGAGGAGGAAGACTACTCAGAGTTGGACAGTGACCCAGAAATAGATGAATGGCTCCGAAGTCAAAGGCGACAGGAGCAACAATTAGAGGAGTATCTTGCAGAGGTTGAGGCAAAAAGACTCTTAGCCCTGGAAGAAGAAAAGATTGCAGCTCAAGAGCTGAGCTGTAAAGAGCTGAAACTGGAGGCCGGAAGGGCTGAGTCCAGTTCAGATGGTGGCAGCAAAAATCTTGCATCTGGTACTGCTGAAGAAGGGCACAAGCCCAGAGATGTGGTGCCCAACTTGAAGAAGGGAGTTGACACACCCCAGGCAGTTCAAGGGTATGAGGTAGTTCCCGTTATGCACAGGGTCCCTGAGAAGGATTGGGGAACTGGCACAGGGAGTCATATTCCTACTGGGAGGAGGGACACTTTACTGACTCTAGCAGAGAGTGACAGAAAAAAGGGTTCCCCCCTGGTGGACGTCCTGGATATAGAGTGTAGAGACATCCCAGAAGAGTATGGGTTGAGTGTCAGGGACAGACAGATACTGTCTCACCAGTCTCAGGAGAGTGAAGTAGAGTGCTTTTCCAAGGTTGAGTTACTGGGTGGTTAGGTGAAGGGTACTGTGGTTAATACATGTGAAGGGCAGAATGATGTAATTACTGGAGAGCATATGTCTGGTCCTTATTTTCCAGAGCTACGCCAACACCAGGTGGAGTGTGAGTTCTCTGACCCCAGGGAACTTACAATGGAGGCAGACTTCTGGGTGAGTACCAGAGAGTCTGAAGAGGTATTTGGGGGTGCTCCTGAAGGGAGTGGTCTAGGTGGTTCCCAACCGAGTGAGGTGGGAAAGGATTGTAGTGTCCCAGATAGGTCCCAGGTCCTAGAGGGTTCCACGAGGGTACACCAGGAGGGAAGCCTAGCCTGTACCGTAGGGCCATCTTTTGAGGGAAGCCCCGCAGTGTCAGAAGAACTTGGGGGGGTGACTGTAGCCAGCATCCCAACAGTTCTGGCGTCTGGCAGTACCCCTCCTAGTGAGGGGGTGCAGAAGACCAGACATAGGGTTGAGAGGGGGTTGCAGACCCCAGTGGAGGACCTTGAGAGTCAGGGGACAGCTCTGAGAGCAGAGCCCCCCAGGAATGACCCAGGTGAAACCGTTTCTGGTTTGGGGGAAACCCAGACTCTGTCGGATGGGCAGAGGTCGGGAGACCTGCGCCAACTAGACTCTTGTGTGACCCTTGGGGACGGTATGTCCCTTGTGGGGGGTGAGAGTGCCCCCCAGGAATTCCTGGCATGCCAGGCAAAGATTCAACCTCAGGGTGGTGACTCTAGGTTGGATACCCAGGTTCAGAGGTTAAACTCTGACCTGGTGGGAGGTAGATGTGCCTCCCAAGAAGTCCTGCTGTGCCAGGCAATTGTCCAACCTCAGGGTGTTGACTCTGGGTTGGATGACCAGGTTCAGAGGTTAAACTCTGACCTGGTGGGGGGTAGGTGTGCCCCCAAGAAAGTCCTGGCGTGCCAGGCAATTGCCCAACCTCAGGGTGGTGACCCTGGGTTGGGGAACCAGGCTCAGAGGTTAAACTCTAACCTGGTGGGAGGTAGGTGTGCCTCCCTGGAAGTCCTGGCCTGCCAGGCAATGGTTCAACTTCAGGGTGGTGACTCTGGATTGGCTAACCAGGTTCAGGGGATAAACTCTGACCAGTTGGGGGGTAGGTGTGCCCCCCAGAAAGTCCTGGTGTACCAGGCAGTGGTCCAACCTCAGAGTGCTGACTCTGGGTTGGATAACCGGGTTCAGAGGTTAAACTCTGACCTGGTGGGGGGTAGGTGTGCCCCCCAGAAAGTCCTGGCGTGCCAGGCAATTGTTCAACCTCAGGGTGGTGACCCTGGGTTTCGAGAACCAGGTTCAGAGGTTAACCTCTGACCTGGTGGGAGGTAGGCGTGCCTCCCAGAAAGTCCTGGAGTGCCAGGCAGTTGGCCAACCTCAGGGTGGTGACTCTGGGTTGGATACCCAGGTTCAGAGGTTAAACTCTGACCTGGTGGGAGGTAGGTGTGCCTCCCAAGAAGTCCTGCTGTGCCAGGCAATTGTCCAACCTCAGGGTGTTGACTCTGGGTTGGATGACCAGGTTCAGAGGTTAAACTCTGACCTGGTGGGGGGTAGGTGTGCCCCCCAGAAAGTCCTGGCGTGCCAGGCAATTGCCCAACCTCAGGGTGGTGACCCTGGGTTGGGGCACCAGGCTCAGAGGTTAAACTCTGACCTGGTGGGAGGTAGGCGTGCCTCCCTGGAAGTCCTGGTGTACCAGGCAGTTGTACAACCTCAGGGTGCTGACTCTGGGTTGGATAACCGGGTTCAGAGGTTAAACTCTGACCTGGTGGGGGGTAGGTGTGCCCCCCAGGAAGTCCTGGTTTGCCAGGCAGTGATCCAGTCTGAGGGTACAGACCCTGGGCTGGAAGACCAGGTTCAGGGTGTCCCCCCGGACCTAGAGGGAGGGGCTACTGATAACAGTGCCCCTACCATGTTGTCTTCTGAGGAGGCCACTCCTAGTTGGAGGGTGCTGGACCCCAGATGGGAGGGCAGGGGGAGGGAAGCCTCACCCCGGGCCCTAGTCCAACCTGAAGGTACAGGCCCCAGGTTGGAGGGCCAGTTGCAGGTTAACAGCCCTGCACTGGTGGAGGAATGGTACAGGGCGACTTCTGTAAGCACCCTGACCATGTTGGACTCTGGGGGTACCGCTCCAGGAGGGAGGGTACAGAGCCCCAGAGGGGAGGACCAGGTTCAGGCTGTCATCCCTGACCTGGTGGAAGGGAGAGTGGTTAAAGGGTGCCCAGCACCTTGGGCTACCGCCCCCCACTCTCCACAGCCACAGTGGTTGGAGAGCTTTGAGAGGCCTGGGGCCTGGCTCTCATCCCTGGCAGCTGTCAGTAATCACTGTGGCTTGCTGTCCGGGTGGACAGAGTTATCCCTGGGGAGGGGACAAGTGTCACACCCCGGGGGTAGAGTGGGCAACACCACTGTGTTGGTCATGGTGGTACTATCCTGCTCCTGGGATACATCTGTGAGCAAAGTAAGGTTAGGTGCTGCACAGATGGGATCCGCAGGTAAGGAGAGAGGTTCCCCATGGGCTGGCTTAGTGCGCCCTGAGAGTATGGACAGAGGGATCCAATTGGAGTCAGGAAGGCGAAGAACTGGAGCATGCCCCTGCTGTTGTGGGCCTGGGTCCTTGTTCTGTCGCCTCAAACAGGGAAGTACATCAGGATAGTGATTGTTCTCCCCTGGCTTTAGGCTGGTGGGGGGTCATGTTGGACCTGGCTTTTTGACAGGGACATCCCCAAACTTTTTGCCTCCTTCCTCCTATTTTTTCTGACCTGTTGTTGTTGGCTTTTGACCTCTGGGCACTTTACCACTGCTAACCAGTGCTAAAGTGCATATGCTCTCTGTGTAAATGGTACTATTGATTGGTTTATCCATGATTGGCTATTTAATTTACTTATAAGTCCCTAGTAGAATGCACTATATGTGCCTAGGGCCTGTAGATTAAATGCTGCTAGTGGGCTTGCAGCACTGGTTGTGCCACCCACTTCAGTAGCCCCTTAACCCTGTCTCAGGCCTGCCATTGCAGGGCCTGTGTGTGCAGTTTCACTGCCACTTCGACTTGGCATTTAAAAGTACTTGCCAAGCCTAGAACTCCCCTTTTTCTACATATAAGTCATCCCTAATGTGTGCCCTAGGTAACCCCTAGAGGAGGGTGCTGTGTAGGTAAAAGGCAGGACATGTACCTGTGTAGTTATATGTCCTAGTAGTGTAAAACTCCTAAATTCGTTTTTACACTACTGTGAGGCCTGCTCCCTTCCTAGGCTAACATTGGGGCTGCCCTCATACACTGTTGAAGTGGCAGCTGCTGATCTGAAAGGAGCAGGAAGGTCATATTTAGTATGGCCAGAATGGTAATATAAAATCCTGCTGACTGGTGAAGTCGGATTTAATATTACTATTCTAGAAATGCCACTTTTAGAAAGTGAGCATTTCTTTGCACTAAAATCTTGTTGTGCCCTTCAATCCACGTCTGGCTAGGTTTAGTTGTCAGCTCCTTGTGCATTCACTCAGACACACCCCAAACACAGGGTACTCAGCCTCACTTGCATACATCTGCATTTTGAATGGGTCTTCCTGGGCTGGGAGGGTGGAGGGCCTGCCCTCACACAAAGGACTGCCACACCCCCTACTGGGACTCTGGCAGACAGGATTGAGCTGAAAGGGGGCTTGGTGCATTTCTTAGAGACTCTTTGAAGTCACCCCCACTTCAAAGGCACAACTTAGTATAAAACAGGGCCTCTGCCCTACCTCATCAGACACTTGCTGGAGAAGAAACCTGAACCAGAAACTACATCCTGCCAAGAAGAACTGCCTGGCTGCTCAAAGGACTCACCTGTCTGCTTTCTACAAAGGACTGCTGCCTTGCTGTTGCCCTGCTGCCTTGCTGAACTCTTGTCTGGCTGTGAAAGTGCTCTCCAAGGGCTTGGATAGAGCTTGCCTCCTGTTCCTTGAAGTCTCAGGGCCAAAAAGACTTCTCTCTTTTACTTGGACGCTCCGTGCGCCGAAAATTTCGACGCACAGCTTGTTTCGCGGCGAGAAAAACGCTGCACTCCGACGCTGATCAACGCAACGCTCTGGGGACGATCGAAGATCCGACGCATGGCCTCGTAAGGACAACGCCGCCCGACCTCTAGAGGAGAAATCGACGCGACGCCTGCCGTGAGATCGTAATTTCAACGCGCAGCCCCGCAAATCGAAGTCTAGAGGAGAAATCGACGCAACGCCTGCCGTGAGATCGTAATTTCGACGCGCAGCCCGCAGACCGACGCGCAGCCGGAGAACAAGCAGGAAAATCCACGCACAGACCCGGGACATCTGGTAATCCCCGCGATCCACAGAAAGAGACTGTCCACGCGCCGGAAAACGACGCCGACTTCCCCGCGTGGAAAATAACGACGCAAGTCCGTGTGTGCTGAGGAGAAATCGACGCACACACCAGTTTTCCACGCACCTCTTCTCCTGTGGCCCTCTGAGGAGATTTTCCACCAGAAACCAGGTACTTTGTGTTTGAAAGAGACTTTGTTTACTTTCTAAAGACTTAAGGCACTCTCTATCACTTTTCAGTGATATCTTTACAAATTCGTATTGCAACTTTTATCGTTTTGACCTGAAGATACCCAGATAAATATTATATATTTTTCTAAACACTGTGTGGTGTATTTTTGTGGTGTTATGCTATGGTGTTGTATGATTTATTGCACAAATGCTTTACACATTGCCTTCTAAGTTAAGCCTGACTGCTCGTGCCAAGCTACCGGAGGGTGAGCACAGGCTGAGTTTGGATTGTGTGTGACTTACCCTGACTAGAGTGAGGGTTCTTGCTTGGACAGAGGGCAACCTGACTGCCAACCAAAAACCCCATTTCTAACATTGGTGATCAGCGGTGAGGATAGGACTTGTGTTTGTGCAGTGACATACAATAGCTAAGTATTTCACTACCTACCCACAGTTGAAGGTCAACTTGATTTTTCATTTTTTTTGGGCTGTTGGTTCTCTGATGTCCTCCTGGATATACTATTGATATTTTGGACTTTGAATTTTGGTTTTTGCTGATAAGATCTTATCAGAATGGGATTGTGTACCTACTCATTCTTTGTTCGTACTGACCACCTCACTAAGGCTGACCTAAGGAAGCTTTGCAGAAAATGGGGCCTTCCTGTAGCAAGGAGATCTACTAAAGCGGAGATGCTCCATCACTACATAGTCTGGGGGGAGGAAAGATGGGCAGAGAGAGAGGCAGCAAGAAACCAAATGACTAAGTACCCCTCATATGAGGAGGAAGACTACTCAGAGTTGGACAGTGACCCAGAAATAGATGAATGGCTCCGAAGTCAAAGGCGACAGGAGCAACAATTAGAGGAGTATCTTGCAGAGGTTGAGGCAAAAAGACTCTTAGCCCTGGAAGAAGAAAAGATTGCAGCTCAAGAGCTGAGCTGTAAAGAGCTGAAACTGGAGGCCGGAAGGGCTGAGTCCAGTTCAGATGGTGGCAGCAAAAATCTTGCATCTGGTACTGCTGAAGAAGGGCACAAGCCCAGAGCTGTGGTGCCCAACTTGAAGAAGGGAGTTGACACACCCCAGGCAGTTCAAGGGTATGAGGTAGTTCCCGTTATGCACAGGGTCCCTGAGAAGGATTGGGGAACTGGCACAGGGAGTCATATTCCTACTGGGGGGAGGGACACTTTACTGACTCTAGCAGAGAGTGACAGAGAAAAGGGTTCCCCCCTGGTGGACGTCCTGGATATAGAGTGTAGAGACATCCCAGAAGAGTATGGGTTGAGTGTCAGGGACAGACAGATACTGTCTCACCAGTCTCAGGAGAGTGAAGTAGAGTGCTTTTCCAAGGTTGAGTTACTGGGTGGTTAGGTGAAGGGTACTGTGGTTAATACATGTGAAGGGCAGAATGATGTAATTACTGGAGAGCATATGTCTGGTCCTTATTTTCCAGAGCTACGCCAACACCAGGTGGAGTGTGAGTTCTCTGACCCCAGGGAACTTACAATGGAGGCAGACTTCTGGGTGAGTACCAGAGAGTCTGAAGAGGCATTTGGGGGTGCTCCTGAAGGGAGTGGTCTAGGTGGTTCCCAACCGAGTGAGGTGGGAAAGGATTGTAGTGTCCCAGATAGGTCCCAGGTCCTAGAGGGTTCCATGAGGGAACACCAGGAGGGAAGCCTAGCCTGTACCGTAGGGCCATCTTTTGAGGGAAGCCCCGCAGTGTCAGAAGAACTTGGGGGGGTGACTGTAGCCAGCATCCCAACAGTTCTGGCGTCTGGCAGTACCCCTCCTAGTGAGGGGGTGCAGAAGACCAGACATAGGGTTGAGAGGGGGTTGCAGACCCCAGTGGAGGACCTTGAGAGTCAGGGGACAGCTCTGAGAGCAGAGCCCCCCAGGAATGACCCAGGTGAAACCGTTTCTGGTTTGGGGGAAACCCAGACTCTGTCGGATGGGCAGAGGTCGGGAGACCAGCGCCAACTAGACTCTTGTGTGACCCTTGGGGACGGTATGTCCCTTGTGGGGGGTGAGAGTGCCCCCCAGGAATTCCTGGCATGCCAGGCAAAGATTCAACCTCAGGGTGGTGACTCTAGGTTGGATACCCAGGTTCAGAGGTTAAACTCTGACCTGGTGGGAGGTAGATGTGCCTCCCAAGAAGTCCTGCTGTGCCAGGCAATTGTCCAACCTCAGGGTGTTGACTCTGGGTTGGATGACCAGGTTCAGAGGTTAAACTCTGACCTGGTGGGGGGTAGGTGTGCCCCCAAGAAAGTCCTGGCGTGCCAGGCAATTGCCCAACCTCAGGGTGGTGACCCTGGGTTGGGGAACCAGGCTCAGAGGTTAAACTCTAACCTGGTGGGAGGTAGGTGTGCCTCCCTGGAAGTCCTGGCCTGCCAGGCAATGGTTCAACTTCAGGGTGGTGACTCTGGATTGGCTAACCAGGTTCAGGGGATAAACTCTGACCAGTTGGGGGGTAGGTGTGCCCCCCAGAAAGTCCTGGTGTACCAGGCAGTGGTCCAACCTCAGAGTGCTGACTCTGGGTTGGATAACCGGGTTCAGAGGTTAAACTCTGACCTGGTGGGGGGTAGGTGTGCCCCCCAGAAAGTCCTGGCGTGCCAGGCAATTGTTCAACCTCAGGGTGGTGACCCTGGGTTGGAGAACCAGGTTCAGAGGTTAACCTCTGACCTGGTGGGAGGTAGGCGTGCCTCCCAGAAAGTCCTGGAGTGCCAGGCAGTTGGCCAACCTCAGGGTGGTGACTCTGGGATGGATACCCAGGTTCAGAGGTTAAACTCTGACCTGGTGGGAGGTAGGTGTGCCTCCCAAGAAGTCCTGCTGTGCCAGGCAATTGTCCAACCTCAGGGTGTTGACTCTGGGTTGGATGACCAGGTTCAGAGGTTAAACTCTGACCTGGTGGGGGGTAGGTGTGCCCCCCAGAAAGTCCTGGCGTGCCAGGCAATTGCCCAACCTCAGGGTGGTGACCCTGGGTTGGGGCACCAGGCTCAGAGGTTAAACTCTGACCTGGTGGGAGGTAGGTGTGCCTCCCTGGAAGTCCTGGTGTACCAGGCAGTTGTACAACCTCAGGGTGCTGACTCTGGGTTGGATAACCGGGTTCAGAGGTTAAACTCTGACCTGGTGGGGGGTAGGTGTGCCCCCCAGAAAGCCCTGGCGTGCCAGGCAATTGTTCAACTTCAGGGTGGTGACTCTGAGTTGAATGGTCATGTGCAGAGGTTAAACTCTGACCTGGTGGGGGGTAGGTGTGCCCCCCAGGAAGTCCTGGTTTGCCAGGCAGTGATCCAGTCTGAGGGTACAGACCCTGGGCTGGAAGACCAGGTTCAGGGTGTCCCCCCGGACCTAGAGGGAGGGGCTACTGATAACAGTGCCCCTACCATGTTGTCTTCTGAGGAGGCCACTCCTAGTTGGAGGGTGCTGGACCCCAGAAGGGAGGGCAGGGGGAGGGAAGCCTCACCCCGGGCCCTAGTCCAACCTGAAGGTACAGGCCCCAGGTTGGAGGGCCAGTTGCAGGTTAACAGCCCTGCACTGGTGGAGGAATGGTACAGGGCGACTTCTGTAAGCACCCTGACCATGTTGGACTCTGGGGGTACCGCTCCAGGAGGGAGGGTACAGAGCCCCAGAGGGGAGGACCAGGTTCAGGCTGTCATCCCTGACCTGGTGGAAGGGAGAGTGGTTAAAGGGTGCCCAGCACCTGGGGCTACCGCCCCCCACTCTCCACAGCCACAGTGGTTGGAGAGCTTTGAGAGGCCTGGGGCCTGGCTCTCATCCCTGGCAGCTGTCAGTAATCACTGTGGCTTGCTGTCCGGGTGGACAGAGTTATCCCTGGGGAGGGGACAAGTGTCACACCCCGGGGGTAGAGTGGGCAACACCACTGTGTTGGTCATGGTGGTACTATCCTGCTCCTGGGATACATCTGTGAGCAAAGTAAGGTTAGGTGCTGCACAGATGGGATCCGCAGGTAAGGAGAGAGGTTCCCCATGGGCTGGCTTAGTGCACCCTGAGAGTATGGACAGAGGGATCCAATTGGAGTCAGGAAGGCGAAGAACTGGAGCATGCCCCTGCTGTTGTGGGCCTGGGTCCTTGTTCTGTCGCCTCAAACAGGGAAGTACATCAGGATAGTGATTGTTCTCCCCTGGCTTTAGGCTGGTGGGGGGTCATGTTGGACCTGGCTTTTTGACAGGGACATCCCCAAACTTTTTGCCTCCTTCCTCCTATTTTTTCTGACCTGTTGTTGTTGGCTTTTGACCTCTGGGCACTTTACCACTGCTAACCAGTGCTAAAGTGCATATGCTCTCTGTGTAAATGGTACTATTGATTGGTTTATCCATGATTGGCTATTTAATTTACTTATAAGTCCCTAGTAGAATGCACTATATGTGCCTAGGGCCTGTAGATTAAATGCTGCTAGTGGGCTTGCAGCACTGGTTGTGCCACCCACTTCAGTAGCCCCTTAACCCTGTCTCAGGCCTGCCATTGCAGGGCCTGTGTGTGCAGTTTCACTGCCACTTCGACTTGGCATTTAAAAGTACTTGCCAAGCCTAGAACTCCCCTTTTTCTACATATAAGTCATCCCTAATGTGTGCCCTAGGTAACCCCTAGAGGAGGGTGCTGTGTAGGTAAAAGGCAGGACATGTACCTGTGTAGTTATATGTCCTAGTAGTGTAAAACTCCTAAATTCGTTTTTACACTACTGTGAGGCCTGCTCCCTTCCTAGGCTAACATTGGGGCTGCCCTCATACACTGTTGAAGTGGCAGCTGCTGATCTGAAAGGAGCAGGAAGGTCATATTTAGTATGGCCAGAATGGTAATATAAAATCCTGCTGACTGGTGAAGTCGGATTTAATATTACTATTCTAGAAATGCCACTTTTAGAAAGTGAGCATTTCTTTGCACTAAAATCTTGTTGTGCCCTTCAATCCACGTCTGGCTAGGTTTAGTTGTCAGCTCCTTGTGCATTCACTCAGACACACCACAAACACAGGGTACTCAGCCTCACTTGCATACATCTGCATTTTGAATGGGTCTTCCTGGGCTGGGAGGGTGGAGGGCCTGCCCTCACACAAAGGACTGCCACACCCCCTACTGGGACTCTGGCAGACAGGATTGAGCTGAAAGGGGGCTTGGTGCATTTCTTAGAGACTCTTTGAAGTCACCCCCACTTCAAAGGCACAACTTAGTATAAAACAGGGCCCTACCTGCCCTACCTCATCAGACACTTGCTGGAGAAGAAACCTGAACCAGAAACTACATCCTGCCAAGAAGAACTGCCTGGCTGCTCAAAGGACTCACCTGTCTGCTTTCTACAAAGGAAAGCTGCCTTGCTGTTGCCCTGCTGCCTTGCTGAACTCTTGTCTGGCTGTGAAAGTGCTCTCCAAGGGCTTGGATAGAGCTTGCCTCCTGTTCCTTGAAGTCTCAGGGCCAAAAAGACTTCTCTCTTTTACTTGGACGCTCCTTGCGCCGAAAATTTCGACGCACAGCTTGTTTCGCGGCGAGAAAAACGCCGCACTCCGACGCTGATCAACGCGACGCTCTGGGGACGATCGAAGATCCGATGCACGGCCTCGCAAGGACAACGCCGCCCGACCTCTAGAGGAGAAATCGACGCGACGCCTGCCGTGAGATCGTAATTTCAACGCGCAGCCCCGCAAATCGAAGTCTAGAGGTGAAATCGACGCGACGCCTGCCGTGAGATCGTAATTTCGACGCGCAGCCCCGCAGACCGGCGCGGAGCCGGAGAACAAGCAGGAAAATCCACGCACAGACCCGGGACATCTGGTAATCCCCGCGATCCACAGAAAGAGACTGTCCACGTGCCGGAAAACGACGCGACTTCCCCGCGTGGAAAATAACGACGCAAGTCCGTGTGTGCTGAGGAGAAATCGACGCACACACCAGTTTTCCAGGCACCTCTTCTCCTGTGGCCCTCTGAGGAGATTGTCCACCAGAAACCATGTACTTTGTGTTTGAAAGAGACTTTGTTTACTTTCTAAAGACTTAAGGCACTCTCTATCACTTTTCAGTGATATCTTTACAAATTCGTATTGCAACTTTTATCGTTTTGACCTGAAGATACCCAGATAAATATTATATATTTTTCTAAACACTGTGTGGTGTATTTTTGTGGTGTTATGCTATGGTGTTGTATGATTTATTGCACAAATGCTTTACACATTGCCTTCTAAGTTAAGCCTGACTGCTCGTGCCAAGCTACCGGAGGGTGAGCACAGACTGAGTTTGGATTGTGTGTGACTTACCCTGACTAGAGTGAGGGTTCTTGCTTGGACAGAGGGCAACCTGACTGCCAACCAAAAACCCCATTTCTAACAGTATTATTTTAGCTAGCTGTGGTAAAATGTCAAACGTCCTGTAGATAGGGGCGGAGGTAAGCTGCCACTCCTTTGCTTCAGTAAGCTGCCACTCCTTTGCTTCAGTAAGCCTTTCATCAGTGACACTATGCTTTTGAATAATGGCTACAGGACACGAGGGGGGGGGGCGAGTGTGGAGGAGGTGATGATGTACATTTTCCTGAGAGATTTCAGGTCAATTACCCAGTCACAGCTCTTGACAAATTTACTGAAATGGAGGTGTAGGAAATCAGCCTTCTCTATGTGGTCATGCTGGATTTTTCTCCTTTTGCTGAAGTTCATATTTTTGCTGGCTCTAGAACACTGCACATTAACACTTCTAACCAGTCGTAAAATGCCTATGCTCCCCCTTTAAACATGGTTGAATTGGCATATTCCTAATTGTCATATTTAATTAACTAATAAGCCTCTAGTACATGGTACAAATTGTACCTAGGGACTTCAAGTTAAATGTCACTAGTGGACTGCAATACCTATTGTGCAATAAACTACAGAGTGTAAAACATGGTTTCAGGCCTATCACTGCAGACTGTCAAAGTAATCCCCAGTGGGTCAAAATCCACCTTTTAAATATTAGTAAGTCACCATTATGTGGGCCTTCTCTCCCATAAGGCAAGCTGCACAGTATTTAAAAGTAGGACATGTAGATATTTAATGTTAACTTGTCCTCACAATGAATAGCAGAAAAAAATATATATTTCACTACGGCAGGCCTAGCTGTACTATGTAGAAAACTGGAGTACAGGTTAAGAGTACTAATACTGTTTCTCAGTAATGGGACTAGCTTGAAAAAAAATGCAAAAAAATAGTTAACCTTTTTTTCTTTTTTTTTTATAATTATTAAAATCACATTCAATGTGAAGTTGGTTGTTTAACTGGAAAAAGTACGTTTTGGAAAGCTGCCTTTTCCTGCCTGAAGTTTCTGGAGAATACATTTGTATTTGCTCACATACTTCTGCCATACAATAATTAGCATTTGATAGGCATGCAAAAGGTGCTAAGTGACTCTCAGGAGCAAACAACAGGCTGACCTGAACGGGTAGAGAGGACCCCTCTGTACCTCACTAACTATGCAAACCTTACTTATGTTCTACTAGACTTCTGTCTCTGGGTTTATTGTAGGTATGTCACTGACTTAATTGGCCAACTGGATTTTAGTGTTATACATGAGATGGCCCTAGGTTTACCATAGTATAATCTCCATACACACACCAATCCGTCAGAGCTCAAAATCTTTCACCAGCTTGAAAATGACCTTAGTGGGTAGGGTTGGCCCCAGGAATTTTACTACATTGGTTAAGGAATGCTCAGGAATAGTTTCCTTCCACTAGCTCATGACTGGCATAAATGTGACACCTTCAGACCCCACTTCAGAACGCTCCTGGACCGGAGGAAGATCAGAAGAGGATCAACCTGTGTGCGACCTGAAAAGAGTCCTGAAGGACTGGATCTGCTCTCACTTGCACCCAGGACAAAGAAGAGGACAAAAATGATCATAAGATGGACCTCCTGTTAAATCTACAGAGACACAACAAGCTACAAGAGGCCTTTTCTTGCAACCGCTCAGCTGACCAGCAGCAACTGGAACTAATCTAGACCCTACCTTAGGACCTCCAGCTGACACCCTATGGGTCTGCAACTGCCTCCCAGGAGATCCTGGGGGAGCCTTCAGAAGTGTCTCCTGTGGTTTATTATGGCTTAAATCACTGAAGTCAGAAAGTAAAATCTTTGATCAGAAATAAATTGGTTCAAGTATCCGACCTGCGCTCAGTCGTGGTTAGTGTCAAATTGTGCCTAGGTCCTAGTCCACTGTGACTATTGACTATCATTGGAACTATATGCTTCTTGGTGCTATTCCTATTTCGCCTTATTGGATTTTTGTCATTGTAGTACATTTTACTGTATTTTTCTTGATTTGCTTCGGGATTTTTAAAGTTTTGAATCAAACTTTATTACTGTTTTCATGATCCATGGACACTTTACATATCGGCTTAGGTTCATCCTCTTTCCTCTGTGCTATAGCTCAGGTTAACGTAGTGACTTTAAGAGTTCACCCTAAAAAAGGTTGTGATTAGTTCTTTAGGTGGGTAGTCACTTACTCCAAATAATCCAATTTCTTACAAGAGGTATGTGTAAAACATGCTAATTGCTGGTAGTCGTACACTCCATGTTATGTTTTGTACATGCAAGTGGGTACCATTACGTGTTTTAAATATGATAAATATAGCACTAAGCCTTGCTGCTACAGATGTGAATGGCTCCAACTGTCAAATTTAGTAGTGTAATACCAAATTTGGGTTTACTTTTCAGTTCTAACACAGGGACGCAGCCAAGAGAGTAACATGGATGCTTCTCAGACCATGTGCCCCACACGCGAGTGGCAAAAGGCTTGAAAAATGTCCTGTAGTTATGCAATCCACGGGGAGTAGTTACCTTCCTCTGAGAACAGCCAGTATACTTTGGTATAATGCACAGGCTCAAAAACAACATGTTTTAATCCAAATCGAGAAAACACTTCATGCATTAAAATACTTTCTGAATAATCTTCTGAACAAAGAAACATTGAATTGATATCGTACAGTTGGTCCCTTAAACAAAATCCTTTCATGATCATATTTTCTTTGCATGTCTGTCACAAAGAGAAGGATATTTCGACCAGAAATCTTATTGGGTGGATGCTATCGGCCACACCAACAACTGAGTCTCCGAAGTGCTTGGGACAATTTGCAAACGTGCCATTTTCTAATCTACAAAACTGAGGCCTGTCAAAGAAGTGCCTCAGATAATTTTCTGATTTTTTTTCCTAGGTGGAAAATGCCAATTCTGCATGTACAATTGTAAAATACAGCAGTGGGCGTCTTCCTGGTGTAGAGTGCATCTCAAAACCTAGTTTGTTTAATTTCTGCTTTCAAATGGTAATAGTGATCATATTTATATAGTGCTTACTACCCCTGACAAAGCACTGAAGCGCTTTTCGGCAAGTAGCATGCTACTCCGGAACCCAAAAGACAAGTGATGGATTAGTATAGAAAAATATGAGTACAGTATTAGTACAGGGAGTTATGAGTTAATTTGAGCGGAGGGCATGTGAGTCTGTTAGTTGGACTGAAGAGAATAATGGAGGGATAGACAAGGGAAGAATCCAGAAGTGTTAATTGGGAGATCATAGTAGGAAGATGAGGTTTGAGGCGAGTAAAGGAGAGATGGGGGAGGGAAGAGTCTGTAGAAAGGGGTTAGGGAGATCTTAGTAGTAAAATGGGGTTTGGGATGAATAGTGATCGTCTGAGAATTACAATAGATTCCAAAGGATGTGCAATTCATTTTGAAGGCACCATTCGACACCAGAGCATGTTTTGAAACAAAAAATAAAATTAAAATTTATCACCCGAGTGACAAATGGCTTGGTACATTTGTAATGCGCTTTTCTGCTTGTAACAAGATTGTAAAATATAAACACACAATCAATCCTGCATAAGTGTTCTCTGCAATAGTTTAATTCTATTAAAACAAAATCTCAGTTCACACAGATTATATCTGCCACAAAATATCTTCATATTCTAAACCTAGATGTGTGTGCTAGATAAAATGTGAATAGCTGTATTTGGGAGGAGCTAAAACGCAGATTTGGGAAAAAGGTATGAAATAATATGAAAGGAAGACTTGGGAGACGACGGCCAAGCATTCGGAACGTTTTTTGCAGCCAGGGTCAGTTCTTAGCAACTGTCTCCACAATAAATGACCAACTCTAGGCCTCGCAACTAGAAGAAGATACCGCATCACACATGTATAGGTGCCGGGAAAGCAGAATTAGGACACATCTAGAGGGCTAATACCTGCCTCAAGCTACAAATATGTCAACGGGCGCTCACTGGTCAGAGGCTGCTGCTTTCGTGGGCAGTGCCAATCCACAGAAATAGGAGTTAAATGGCAGGAATAATATCACTAAATGATTTTAGAAATCACCAAAAGAAGGTTTGTAAAACAAATGCTCACTGTCAAGATTACTATAAAATTGAGGAAACATACAGTACTGGTTCCTAAAAGGGAAGTAACAAACAGAAAATATAAATGATTTCATACAAATGAATGCAACAGTACTGTTTCATTTGTTATTTAAGTTTCTCCTGCACAGCATGAGTGAAATAAATCCTTACCGTCGTCAGTACACATGGTTCTGGAGGAAATATTTTGAAGGTGCGACAGCATTGTAAATCAATGGGATCTCTCAGGTAGAAGGCCTGCACTGCTGCTGCTATCAACTTAGGGTGATGTTTCAATACAGCTGCAATGCCTACAGGAAGGTAGCAGTGAGCTCGGTGCAGGGATTTTTGTATTTTCTCAGGGTATCTGCAACACAAAAATAAAATATTAGGCTTAATTGCAAAATGTGTCTTTGACTTGTCTGTGCTAGATTAATACTTGAATCCCAAAGGACGGAGGTTTTGATAATAGGGTAGGTCAACTGGAATAAGGCTGTTTTAGGCAGAACACTCAAGGAAAAGAGGGCCTAAAAGTCAATTTCGATGGCAGGAACGTCACAAATCAAATAACTTTAGTACAGTAAAGACAGATCAGCAAGTCATGCACCACAAACAATGCCACAAAGAAAAGCTCTCACCGATAAAACACCTGAAGATCTCTAGATACTGATCATTTAGCATCAGCAGCAAAAGAAGGGGCAGTAGAAAAAAGATGATATCCTGGGACTGGATTGGCTATGTGCGTTGAAGGATGTCGTTTGTTAGTAGCTGATACACTAACATAATTAAACAGTTTACTGAAGGCAGATACATTCATAATGTTGTCGGCTGGTCAGGTCACATAGTCAAAGAAAAACTCAATTGTATAATGCTTGAGAATTTACTGCAAAATTAAGTAGGATCTTCAATACAATTTTAATTTCCCCAAAGTAAGATCAGTAAGAATAAGTGAGTCATATACAACTAGTTCTCGTCAGAATGATTCAGAGTGTGAATTCCGATGAGATAAAAAGACCACAAGTAATGTTCCTACCACAAACACAATGGGGAACGATTATTTTAATTGGTGCAGCAGCGACAATACGGGTCAGGTGTCTTACTGGAAAGTGCTGAAGGTGGCATACAACCTGTGTGGTAGCACTGAGCACTCGGAAGTGACACAATTAGGGGTTGGGCTGAGCTATAAAAACAACTATCAACTTGTTTTACCTACTTAAAAAACAATAAGGCTATTTGGACATTGCGAGGGTCATAGTACAACTGCATTGTCGATTAAACTAATTAGAAAATCTATATTTGCACCAGATGGCTTATAAAAAGTTGAAGATGGATGGTTCCAGAAAGCTCTGAAACAGCTGGACTTTGTGTGGGATATTCTGGATGGAAGACCTGGACTCTAGAGCTTTGCTTATGTCATTCGCCAGTCTCCAAAATAAATGTCAGCTAAATCAGTCAGAATTTTACAACCGTTTGAAGTTAAGTTACTACATCGCATTTGGATTCTGAATCTGATCTGTCGCTCCTCAATTTTACCGAAATATTTTTACTGATACTCCAACAGCATAGTAAAACATGTCATTAACAAGAACGTACCAAACCCCTCCCCCCATAACCCTTACAAGTAAGCCTTCAGCTCTCCTCTCAGACACACCTTTGGATATTTTGTCCGCTCGTGGGTGTCTCTCTCCCAACATCCTCTCCCTACAAGAGGCACATAACAAAGCAGTTGTGATACAGATGTTAACAAGTAGATAAACAACTGCAAGGCCCTTAGCTTAGGTGGTGAGAAATGTTGATGGTCAAGTATGTATGGTTCAGGTCATGTGTTAGTTTTTCATGAGCCAAAGGTCGCCACAGCTTTCCGAACCACTGTGCCATACTCAGTACCTGATCTTTTTCAGGAAGGCAGCTAATAGAATTCTAACCGCTCCAGGCAAGTGCCATAAGAGTTTTGCATCGCTACGTGGAGGGAGTTCAAAATGTTTCCTCTGAAGGCCTAACAACACTACTCCTGGATCAGCGGGCGTATACCTTCTATTAACTGCCTTAACATGACTCAGAATTTCTTTACAGAAGTTAGCTATGCCCAGATGCTCCAATAGCTTCTGAATCTGACCCCTATTCCTACCCGCATGAAGCGTGCTATGTCCCGCTGAAGGGTGTCAAGCACCCTCTCAGGGACAGGGACTGGAAGCGACTAAAATAAGATACAGAACAGGAGGGAGGATATTGAGGTTGTGCACTTGAATCCTACCTTATCCAGGATACTTATTGGGTGTTCCATCTCTGGAGGTCAGACTTAGTTTGCTTTTTTAAGTTAGTGTAATTAGCCACATACCAAGACTCTACCGTCTTTAGACCCAGGTACCTGATCGAGTGGGGGGAATGGTCCATCAAAAAGGGAAAACTAAAATCCCCCCGATCCAGGACTCCCTCTGCAGAGTCAGGTTCAAATGCCCTGATTTTTCTGGTTGACCCTAAAGCTAGAGACTTAGCAGTCAAAATAACACCCATGTTGGGACGGAGATCTAAGGATCCGAGTGTGTCAACAGGACATTATCCATTAACATTCACACCTTGTACTGCTGGCCTCCAATTGTAATATCTTTGACTCTTTCAACTCGTCTCAGGACACTAGCAATGGCTCTACAGCTAAGTCAAAAAGGAGAGGTGGCACCTCAGCCCAGTCTGGTACCCCTCTGTACTGAGAAGAGTTGTGAGGGAAAACCATAAACTCTTATGCTTGGTTGGTGAGGTTTGTAGTTGGCTAAACTCCAGTCTGTTTGTCTAGGGCCGAAATGTATTCTAGCCAGCAGAGCTTCTAGGTGTTGCTAGCTAATTCTAACAAATGCCTTTTTAGGACTAAGACTGAGAAGGGTCACATAAATCTTCTTGTGCGTAACCTCAAACATATGGGCAACTCTCCTGCTGTTCTCACCACCCTTTCTGCCCTTTACAAACCTTCCCTGATCTACAGAGAACAAGTCTGGAAGGAGCAGTGCCAGTTTATTTGGTAGGACCTTAGTAAACATCTCCATGCCAACTCCGTAGTTTAATGGGTCCCATTAGGTCTCCTTATCATTCTTATATATCTCCTACTTTTAATGAGGTGGGGTAAAAACCAGGAGCTAGTTCTCCCTTATTTGGCTTTTGTGTTTTTAAGAACTATTTTTACCTGTGGTGGGCAAAGCCCCCAATCCCACATAGAACAAAATTGGAGCATCTGATTCAGGTAGACATCAAAAATAATCAGTCCATAATATAACTATTAGCTTGGTAGAATCTTCAGTCAACATTTTTTGAGAAACACCAAGATGTTGATATCATAATTCCTTGACAAAGTATAAATAAGTGTGTGTTTTGTCTTCTTTTCTTCCTGTGTTTATATAGATTTTTATGTTTTATTTGTTTTTGTCTTCACACACAATGGTTTTCTCAATTGTGGTTTTTGTGTATAAATTATTATTGTCATGTGCTTTGCTTGTGTCTATCATTGTTTAAATCTTTTTGTTTTGATTATAGGAATTATTGCAAATTCGCTTTTCTATATATAATCTTATGCATTGCTCAAATAGTATATATGTGCAATATCATGATGTTGATGATTTATTTTAATGATAAGCCTTGAAAAAGCCCCAGGCCTGTGCGCCAACTAAGGAGCAAGACACTTGTTGGCAAGTTCATTTGCAACATTGATCTACAAACATCTTCGTGTTTCTCAATAAATTTAGACTTAAGATTTTACGAAACTAATACTTTTTATTATCAACTGATTATGTTTGATACTGTCTACCTGCATCAAATACTCATACCTTCTAGCAGTTCGGGCACAGAGCTTACCTAACTTACTCCCCTTTTCATAAAACATCTGCCCCAACTTCAGCTGAACCTTCTCTACTGTAATCCTCTGTAGGACACTAAATTGCCTCCTTAGAGTTGCTGCATTCCCATGGGTTCTAATGAACAAGTTCTGTTAATCAAGTTTTTTTAGGGTGGCTAATTCCAAAACCAAAATGTCCTTTACCAGCCTGATCTCCCTTCGCTTGCGAACTATCACTTTCAATGCCTCTCTTCTAACTGTCGCATTAATAGGCATCTCACCTAGTCGCTGCTAGAGTATCACTTTCTTTGTTTTTTTGTATTTTTTAAATACACCTAATTTATTTAGCTAGTTCCCCTATTACCATCCAGTGCCTAAATATGTCAGTGGAGATTTGCAAGTGGGACCAGGGGAGAAGGGCATGGTGGGGAGCAGGCAGGGCACAAGAGGCTTGGTTCTCCAGGTATCTTTGATAAGGACATGCTTCAACATTGAAAAATATCAGAAATTGTTGCATATTGGACTCTGCGCAGTAGCAGGTGGGACATAAGGATATAATTGATCCTAAAATATCCCTGTCATCTGGGTGTAGGGTGCACCATGTGTCTCTGAGTTTCCACTGGATCAGGAGATCATGTTAACTTTAAGAGATTGTCCATCACATGTTCTCCCAAATTTCCTCTGTGTAGGCCAGGGGGTAGGAAAATGGCTCCCTGTTGCAGTTACCCCCCCCACTTTTTGCCGGATATTGATGCCGACTTGACTGAGAAGTATGCTGGGAACCTGCTAACCAGGCCCCAGCACCAGTGTTCTTTCACAATTGGCACACAGATAAGTCCCTTGTAAAAGGTACCAGTGGTACCAAGGGCCCTGTGACCAGGGAAGGTCCCTTAGGGCTGCAGCATGTGTGGTGCCACCCTAAGGAACCCCTCACCTAACACATGCACACTGCCATTGCAGATTGTGTGTGTTGGTGAGGAGAAAAACGCAAAGTCGACATAGCATCCCCCTCAAGAGGCCATGCACACAAAATACTGCCTATGGCATAGGTAAATCACCCGTCTAGCAGGCCTTACAGCCCTAAGGCACGGTGGACTATACCACAGATGAGGGCATAGCTGCATGAGCAATATGCCCCTACAGTGTCTAAATCCATTCTTAGACATTGTAAGTACAGTGCGGCCATATTTAGTATATGGTCTGGGAGTTTGTCAAAACGAACTCCATAGTTCCATAATGGCTACACTGAATATTGGGAAGTTTGATATCAAACTTCTCAGAATAATAAACCCACACTGATGCCAGTGCTGGATTTATTAAAACATGCACACAGGGGGCATCTTAGAAGATGCCCCCTGTATTTTACCCAATCCTTCAGTGCAGGACTGACTGGTCTGTGCCAGGCTGCCACTGAGACGAGTTTCTGACTCCCCTGGGGTGACAGCCTTTGTGCTCTATGAGGTCAGAAACAAATCCTGCACTGGGTGGAGGTGCTTAACACCTCCCCCCTGCAGGAACTGTAACACCTAGCAGTGAGCCTCAAAGGCTCAGGCTTCGTGTTACAATACCCCAGGGCACTCCAGCTAGTGGAGATGCCCGCCCCCTGGACACAGTCCCCACTTTTGGCGGCAAGTCCAGAGGAGATAATAAGAAAAACAAGGAGGAGTCACCTACCAGTCAGGACAGTCCCTAAGGTGCCCTGAGCTGAGGTGACCCCTGCCTTTAGAAATCCTCCATCTTCGTTTTGGAGGATTCCCCCCCAATACGAATAGAGATGTGCCCCGTCCCCTCAGGGAGGAGGCACAAGGAGGGTGTAGCCACCCTCAAGGACAGTAGTCATTGGCTACTGCCCCCCAGACCTAAACACACCCCTAAAGTTAGTATTTAAGGGCGACCCAGAACCCAGGAAATCAGATTCCTGGAACCTACACAAAGAAGAAGGACTGCTGACCTGAAAGCCCTGCAGAGACGACGGAGACGACAACTGACTTGGCCCCAGCCCTACCGGCCTGTCTCCAGACTCAAAGAACCTGCACAGCGACGCATAGGACAGGGACCAGCGACCTCTGAGGACTCAGAGGACTGCCCTGAACCCGAAGGACCAAGAAAATCCAGGGAACAGCGGCACTGTTCAAACTACAGCAAAATCTTTGCCGGAAGCGTGAGACTTCACACTCTGCACCCGATGCACCCGACTCGAGCTCTAGAGAACCAACACTACAACGAGCACTCCCAGGTAACTGCGACCTCGTGAGTAACCTGAGACGAGCCCCCTGCTCCCACAGAGACGCCTGCAGAGGATCCAGAGGCTCCCCTTGACTGCGACTGCCTGGTAACAAAGAACCCGATGCCTGGACCAAGCACTGCACCCGCAGCCCCCAGGCCCGAAAGGAACCAACCTCCAGTGCAGGAGTGACCAGCAGGCGGCCCTCTTAATAGCCCAGTCGGTGGCTGGCCCAAGAAACCCCCCTGTGCCCTGCCTGCATCGCCTAAGTGACCCCCCGGGTCCCTCCATTGCTTTCAATAGCAAACCTGACGCCAACTTTGCACACTGCACCCGGCCGCCCCTGTGCCGCTGAGGGTGTGTTTTGTGTGCCTGTTTGTTTCCCCCCCACCCCAGTGCTCTACAAACCCCCCCAGTCTGCTCCCCGAGGACACGGGTACTTACCTGCCAGCAGACCGGAGCACCCTTGTTCTCCATAGGCGCCTATGTGTTTTGGGCCCTCCTTTGACCTCTGCACCTGACCGGCCCTGTGTTGCTGGTGCGGTGACTTTGGGGTTGCCTTGAACCCCCAACGATGGGCTGCCTATGCCCAGGAGACTGAACTTGTAAGTGCTTTACTTACCTCAGAAACTTAACCATACTTACCTCCCCCAGGAACTGTTGATTGCCATTTTAACCGATACTGTGTGTACTACTGCTTTAATTCAAAGTTTCTTACTTACCTCTGTGGAGTACCTTGCATTTTATGTATTTACTTCAAATCTTGAACTTGTGGTTCTAAAAATAAAGAAAATATATTTTTCTATATAAAAACTATTGGCCTGGAGTTACGTCTTTTAGTGTGTGTTCCTCATTTATTGCCTGTGTGTGTGTATACAACAAATGCTTAACACTACTCTCTGATAAGCCTACTGCTCGACCACACTACCACAAAATAGAGCATTAGAATTATCTAATTTTGCCACTATCTTACCTCTAAGGGGAACCCATGGACTCTGTGCACATTATCTCTTTCTTTGAGATGGTATATACAGAGCCAACTTCCTACATAGGGTATCAGGCTAAATTAAAATCCAACCTTATCACCTTGTTCCCTGTCCCCTCAATATGTTTTCCAATTGAGGCCTGCATATATTGGTCAGGTCTAGTTTTGGGAAAGATTTCGGAAGGAAGATGTAGATATACAACTGTGTCCCCAAGTCTACACCTTCCTTCAGGAATCTTCCCTCTGTAACTCTATGCACTGTAACTTTCTCTTCTGACAGAGTGTTCTTTCAGAAAATTGTCACCCCAACTGTCAAAGTTGGTGCTGATGTCAAGTACTTAAAGGGATATTTCATATGGCTTGTTCGAAAGAGGTCTTTACAGGAAAGGGGTATCCTGAAAGAAAATGAGGCCAAGGTCGTTACTCTAAACATATTGCAGAGTTGGTGTCTTTTGTTGGAAGAGTTTCGCCCCTAAATGTTGAGTGAGAGCAACTTGAAAGCAACAGTGGATGCAGGGCTCTTTCTCTGAAAGTGCCATTATTCGACCAGACCTCATCTATCAAGGGATCTTCAGTCCCAGAGGTTTACCTATTAGTGGAAGCAAGTTTGTTAATTCAGACGATTCTCTGGCTGTCGGTGTCATGAGTGATGGGTCTCAGCTCCACTAATTTGCTGCTGATTCTGTTCCAGCATTGCCTTAATGAAATATTTATTGGGGTGATCCGATGCCAGTCCAGCTGTGCTTGCCCAACTTTGAGTACCTTTCCCATCATTCAGGGTTCATCCAGACATCAAAGTCTCTAGGTCTGGATCAGGGCCGGACCCCATTATTCAAAGCGTTCCCGTTCTCAGAAAGCTTTTTGTTGGCTGAGCTAAGGCTGCTGATCAGGTCTTTCTTTGCCTTTCCAGTGTCCTCCAGCGAAGCTTTCAGTTCTCTCAATCATCTCTCGGACGAATAATCCACCAAAGACCACTCAAGACCTGTTTGAGTGGCCGTTGGTGGATTAGTAATCAGGATAATCGGATGTCTCTTCCCTGCTTTAGTCTGGCCGCAGTAGTTCCTTCACACCATTGTGCAGAGTGGGACTACCTGTCCAAGGAATCCTGTGGAGTCAATTGAGGGGCAGGGGGTGAAGCCCTGTCACGCCACCAGCAGTGCTAAATAATGCATCTTAAGCCCCCGTGGCACGGGACGCCATAAACTGTGCAGAGTGGGAGTGGAGAACTGTACCCCCCAAGTAACACAGGACCTGATAGGGGAGGTTGAGGATATGCTTGGCAGTAGGAGATTGATGACAGTTGCACCCACAAACAGGAGACTGAACTCTAAAATCACACAGTTTTACAAGGGCCAGGGCCCCTTGGCAGGTACTCGCCCATGTGACGAAGCCCCCCATCTCTATAACCTTCTCCCACTATCTCTTCCAGCCCACCTAAAGGAGCACTGGAATCTGCTCAAGGCACCCCAATTTTACTCTCTTCCTTCCCCCACCTGGGTTCCGCAGCCACTGTTTTACCGTCTTCCAGCATCCCAGTCCAGGACTCTAATGGTCATGAATCAGGCTTCATATTGAATACGACTAGGAGCTCCTACACTTTGCTGTCGGACTTACCAAGGTCCTTCTAACTTTCTACGTGCCGAGGATTTACTCACCTGTTACTCTTGGACGACACCACTTCCCATAAACAACATTTTACATTTTGCGGATCGACACATTGGATCGGATCCTCAATCTCCATTCTTTCAACACAGGTGCCACCGATACCTGCCTCTTTTGGAAACCCCTTTCTTATACTACCAGTTTAGCCTTGATAAAGTCACGGTTCTGACGAAACATGTGTTGGCTGTGCCTGTTTGACTGTACTTCTGGACTTACGAAAATCAGTTCTAATAAACGACTTTCTGGAATACCAAGAAGAATACCGAAAAATTTGTCTACGTAGCTGCTACACACAAGCTTTTACTTGTACTTTCATTAACGTGTACAGTGTTTGTGAGTGCTGTGGTCACTTTTGTTCATTATATGTTGTGTATATTTCTATACACTATACTGTGCCTTCAGGTAGTAGGGAACTTGACTGCGTGCACCTAATCATACTTTACTACTGTGCATTCTTACTACTACGGATACCACTCAGAAGTGCAATTGTTTGCCATTTACTACCGGTTTCGTTTTTTAGTTACGGTCATGAATCTATAAATTACATTAGGCATATGGTTGTGCAGCTTAGTTCAGAACTTGAGGTTGTTTGTCTTTGAACACAAGGGTGCAGGACCTCATTGGAATTAATGATCCATTGGGAAAATTAAGGGATTTAAGGGATAAAGTCTTGTTTCAACCTTCCTGGTGTCACTACCCCATTCCCTCACTCAACCACTCTTTCCGGCACTGGGGCACTTGTACAGAATGGCCAGGTTAGTGAGTGTTGTCTGCCACACTCTTCTGGAGTGGCCATCACATCCACGCAGCCACCTGGGTTCCATCTCATCCACAAAACAAGGGGGCTCTCTACAAGGCGTGAACACTCCCAGGGAGCATTTTAATATGAACTTCACAGCTCCGCTACTTTCACAGGCAGTGTCCTACGACAGTTAGATCCAGGCACACTCACTCAGAGGATTCTGTTGAGGCCCAACCAGCTCATGCGGGGTGGTCCCAGCTTGGATTTCCTTACTATAGGAGTAATGTTTCAGATGTGTCTCTACCCACTCCCACAACTGCTCTCCTTATGTGGTGGTGCTAAAAGATGTTCCCTCACTCGGAATTAACATTAATGAGGGGTTCTTACAACGTAAAAACAAAGTGGTTCACTGGTTATCCTTGAGGCTGGGCACACCCGCTAACATATACACATAGATAAATACGGTTTGGCGAATTGGGTGGGGTGGCCACGGGCCTAAGTTGTTTAAAGGTGATTGTGTTGTTGTGAATTTTAACAACAGAAGTGTCACTGTTTGTCTTTTGACCTCCACGCATGGTCTGGAGAGATTAGGTATCAGGCTGTACTCCCTAGGCTTCTTTTATAGGCCAGAATCGGGTCCCGGACTGTCAGACTCTCACCGATCCCAGGCACACCAGGCACCTTAAGTCCAACAACCTCAAAGCAGGCCTAGTAGTGTTCAGCCAGTCTTTTAACCCCCCTACCCCGTTACGGGAGGGGATAACCCCCATCCCAGTGTTCCCCCCAAGGCCTACTGTTGGAGTCTTGTGAACTGCCCAGGGGCTCATCACATCTGTTCCCACTTCTAACAGGTTTGAGATCCTTTATATAATCAGGAGGCTGTAGATTGATTACCTCAATCGAATCTTGGGACGGATATGAAATAGACAGCAGTGCTGCAGGAGGGCCGCCTTTTAGCATCTTATGGTAGTGACCAGCTGAAGTTTCTTTCCTGGAATATTTCTGGAACGCCAAGGTTAGAGACCAATTGGTTGGATTTTATTAGTTTGGCCCACATATTAGCCTTCTGGGAAACCCGGTCTCTCAAAGCCACTCCTTTTTTGGAGGATTACACCCATTTTGTTTGGCCAGCTGAACCTTGTTCGGCTGGGTGATCTAAGACCAGGTTATGTATTTTCATTTTTCTATCCTTGAACTGTGTAATTACCAAGGTAGAGACAAACTGTTCTTATGTTGGGGCGGTATTGCTTACCTTTTAAGATAAATCTTTGACGTTGATAGTGAACACTTAAAACTCTAATGCCCATCTTCCTTATTTAGAGCCCATCTCAAACATAGCAAGTATTACAGAGGAATTTAAGCACTCTTTGCCATCTTCAGGTAGTGGCTCCAATAGCAAGGTCTCGTTTGTGGTGAAGGGTGACTTTAATATTCATCTGTGTCCTGGGCCCCGCATTGTTTACCATAACCCTCTAGAAGAGGAGTTGTTTTATCCCCATTTCCAACACTCACCTCAAAGGGATAAGTTCAATTTCCTGACCCCTTCTCTGAACTTGATTATTCCTAGCACTCAGATTCTGCCCCTCTCCCTCTATAAGTAGGGACTGCCTATCGTGGACCACTTTTTGATTTCATTATCATTCTTTAGTTGTTTGATGGAGTACCAGATAATTTGGGCTAGTTATAGGGACCACAACCCCCTGATGTTGGTGTTGAAATAGCATTGCCAGGGTTCTGCTATGGTGATGCCCGCCTCTGAAAACCTGACTCCCTCAGATCAGGGTAGACGCTTGAAGTGGACTAAAATAATCCTGGTAGAATTCTGTGTGACACTGTTTAGCAAGCTGGGTCTTAAGCTTGAATGTTGCCCTAACCCAAACCTTCCGCCAAGGAGGTCTTGTCTGCCTCTCTGCTCTTTGTACAGCGGTGCGACTTGCTCTTATTACCCCTTGTCAAGTTCGCTTTATGCAGTACAACTCTCAGTGGTTTTATGTGGCATGCTCTAAAAGCTCGTCAAGCTTTAAAATTGGAGCTTAAGTAAACACCGAGAAACAGGGGAGAGATTCAGGAGCTAATGGCCCACTATAAGAAGGTGTGGAAGGAAGGAAAGGATTCACTTAAGCATGATGCCTGGGATCAGCTTGTTTCTGTCTTTGAACTTAAGGATTGCGCTGCCTTATAGAGAGTTTTGAATCACCCCATCTTCACTGAGGATTCTATGTCACGTTTGGCCAGTGTAATTCCTGAAGAGAAATGGTATGAGCTCTGTTGTCCTTCTTAGGGGTGGAACAAGACTGGTTCTCCTTTTTGGCAGATCTTCACAAGGATATGTCTGCTTCAGTTAGATTTAGGGAGGGTGGCCCCTGCACCAAACGTTTATTACTAGAGGGGTCAGACAGGGGTGCGTTCTTGCCCACTTTCTTTTTACATTAATGGGTTGGGGGCTGCACTGTTGAGGGTGCAAGATCATACCCCCTGGGCTCCACTGGTTCTTTTATAAGCAGACAAGGCCATCCTTATGTCAAGGACAGCATTAGGCCTTCAACGTTTGGCCTGCTTTATTATTATGTGGAGTTTATGAGGGAGGCACGGACCGCTCGGTCAAAACCACAAAATCTTTTGTGATGGTTCCAGGGAGCTAAACCAGCCAAAAATAAAAGCCATTTCTGCCTTAATGCCAGGATGTCTCAAGTCCATTATTTTACTTACTTGGGTATCCTGTTTGACGAGAAGTCCACCTGGGGGCATGCTATTTTTTCAAAAAGACTCACATTAGCCAGGCTGTGCAACTTGGTGCTGGATTTTAGTTAAAAGGTAGGCAAGAAGCCTATAAAGGCCCTTCTCAACATCTAGAAAGCAAAGTGTGTCTCAGCAAATTGTTACTGCAGTGGTATTTGGGGGTATCAGTATTGTAGCTCCATCCAAATAGAGGAAACCAAGTTTGTTAGGCGGGTGTTAGGTGTAGCCCAAAGTGCCTCCACATTTGCAGGGCATGAGGAACTTGACCATCAGTACATCTCGGATATTATTAAACTTAGGGCCCTATTATGCTGGCTTTCGCTGTGGTCCGGGAAGGAGACCGAACTTAACAAGCTCATAATCAGGGACTGCCTTTCTTGGAATAATTCCAAGGCAGTCTCCTGGCTGAACTATATTAAGACTGAACCAGCTGCCATGGGCTGTTCCAGCTTACTCCCCCACCCAGAACAGATTTGTAAGGCTGACTTGTTAGAGGTTAAACAAAACTTCTCCAATGCCTCTCTGTTGCCGGTGTGAGCATGGAATTACGGAAACCAGCCGTCAGGGCATATTATTTAATCGAAATAGTCAATTCAATCAAACAATATCTGACTTGGGTCACTAATATACACCATCTTTTAACTAGGCTTAGGATGAACTCTTTCCTTCAATTAATTTGTTTTTCCAAGGGCTGGGCTGTCAATGGTACATTAGGTCAGTGCTTGAGTAATAACATCTCTGCTCAGACAATCACCCACGTAGTTATGGTTTGAACATTGTATACCATCCCTAGACAAAAATGTTTGGTCCCGATATTAAGGGAGCCACATCTTAAGCAACTTTATTGTTTCTTCTTATGCTGATGGAGCTCTGCACCTGTGAACATATGGGTAATTTTTTAAGCTGTGTTCTTAAGATTCAAGAAGCTGGACCATAATTTTGGCACAAGGGGGGTTTGATGCTTCTTGCTTGTTCTTGGAACTCAATGAATTTCTGGTCCTGCTAACACTGTTATTTTTTTAATCATGTACTGTATTGTGGTTCTAATTGTCCAATCTTGGCTTGTTTGTTTTATTCATTTTTATCTGTTTTATCTTTTATGTTTATGTGTTTTAGCTGAACAAAGAATTTATCTATCTGTCCTTCACTTCCGCCAAGGAGCATATTGATCTCATTTTGCCTACCCACGTAAACATAAGACATACATGGTGTGCCACGAAAATGTATTTTTTTCTTTTTGTAAATGATCCAGCAGAGGTTTAAAGTCTTGCCTTTTTAGAAATGTTACTGCAGAGAGGTCTTGAACAATTTGGATTTCAACATCCTCCACCGTGGTACACGCCTTCTTCCTCACAGCACAGACACTCGGTTTCCTGAGGGTATAGTAGTGAGGTCTTGTAATAACATAAGACAGGCAGTTGCCAAACGGGGTGAATCCCAGACCAACAGGGCTGGTTATGTTTAGCCCATTGCGATCGGGTGCCCTGTAGCTAAAAAGGCCACTTAAAAAAGAGAACAAAGTCCTCCAGGCAATTAGCCAGACTAAATGAAGGCATGTCCTAAAGTCTGACATTGCTGTGGCAGTGGTGTGGCTTGCCACCACTAAGCTCAGCGGCTGCCGGTGAGCAAATCCTTGAACATCCCTGCATCATCCGAATAATACAGTGTTGGTGGTGACGAATTGTGGTGCCTGGTCCCTCTGCTCATCTGTGTGTTTGTTTGGTGGTGACGGGGGGGGACAGAGGGAGGGATGAGTGGCGGTGGGGAAGAATTACAGTGGTCCTGATCGTCACAGGAATTAAGCAGTCTGAAACACTAGCACAGCCGCACACTGGGCTCAAGATGGCAGAGCAGAGCTCCGGCGGATCTGAGGAACGGCAAGAGAGACTGACCGCTGCTGCCTGCGACTCTTCAGTGGTGATCACGGCAGTCCGAGTGCCCCTGTGGCAACCGGCGGGACGGAGACTGGGAGGACCCGAGGCCACCCATCCTGCGGAGCAGAGCATGCACCACCAGGAAACATTCAAGCAAGCCAGCCGTATGAGGTGCAACAATGTTGCTGGTAGTCGTCTTGCTACTTTGTTGCGGTTTTGCAGGAGTCCTGGAGCAGTCAGCAGTCGATCCTTGGCAGAAGTCGAAGAGGAAAGAGCAGAGGAACTCTGGTGAGCTCTTGCATTTGTTATCTGAGAAATAGCTCAGAGGAGATACCCTAAATAGCCAGAAAAGGAGGTTTGGCTACTAAGCAAGGAGGCTTGGCTACTGAAAGAGGTAAGCACCTATCAGGAGGGTTCTCTGATGTGTGAGGATAGCAAGGGACCCAAAATCTGGAGCAGACAGGAGATTGGTCATTCCCATGCAGTACAGAGAATTTATTCTCACTCTTGCACATGACATTCCTTTGGCTGGGCATTGGGGCCAGATAAAAACTTGGGAATGACTTGTCCCCTTATTTCACTGGCCTAGGATGTCAGAGGACACCAAAGATTTGTGCAAGTCTTGTGTGACCTGCCAAGCCAGTGGCAAGACTGGTGGCACTCCAAAGCCCCCTCTAATTCCATTTCCAGTGATTGGGGTGCCCTTTGAAAGGGTAGTTGTTGACATAGTTGGCCCCCTTGACCCTCCTACTGCTTCAGGCAATAGATTCATCTTGGTGGTTGTGAACCATGCCACAAGATATCCTGAAGCCATTCCTCTAAGGACCACTACAGCTCCTGCAGTGGCAAAGGCCCTCCTAGGAATCTTTTCCAGGGTGGGTTTTCCTAAAGAGGTAGTATCAGACAGGGGTAGCAACCTCATGTCTGCATACGTGACGTGGAAGCAATGTGGAAGGAGTATGGTGTTACCTACAAGTTCACCACTCCTTACCGTTGAAGAACCAGAACCTTATGGGCCTGGCGGCGCAGGGTACGCCTGAAATCTCCTTGGATTCACCTGCCTCAACTAACAGAGACACGGGACACTCTGTCAGGCGTAAAAGATCAGATTTTATTAGCTGCAGCTAGTACAGTTGTCCAAGAAGTACACAAGGTATGTTCTCAGGAGACTGCCACTTTACTTTGTGGCGCACAATCTTATATACCGTATAAAAACCATTTATTAACTACATACACTCCCAGAACACATAGAAAGGAGCCAGTAAGAATAATGTAAAGATAGAACAGAGCCAATAGAAATGTCGGAAAACAAGACAGCACCAATAGAAGGAATTGGAAAACAAAGTATCAAGTGACTTAAGGTTGCCTCCCCTCCAGCTGTGTTTGTCACCCCTCCCTTGAACTAATTCATTAACCGATCCACAACGAAGTTGCATGTGGTGCGATAAGTTTGTGTGCGTTTGGAGGACAGTTGTGAAATGAGAGAATACTAGCAAAGGACAGCGAAGGCCAGACGATAAGATAAGATCGGCGGAGAATAGTGTGAGCCTACAGATAGTTGAAACAAGGATTAGAAAACCAGACAGGGATTAGTGTACTCGGTCAGACCTTAATACCAGCCTTGTAAAGATAGAGGCAGAAGGCTGTTTTGAACACCATGTTGCAGAATAAGCAGAAAAGGCAGAATGGACTTCGTTCGCTGTGCTGCCTGAGTGAAGGCAACATAAAATGGCGGCGGGCCACAAAATGGCGGGTCGATACGATCGTATTAAAAATCGAATTTCCTCAGACCCTCCTTTTGCCAGAACTCAGGCAAGAGTATTCAGTTCTTCTGATGAGTTCATGCTGGGGAAGAGTGTGAAATAGGTGCGGAGAGATAGTAGAAGAAGATGTAGAGGTAGGAGAAGAGACAACTTTTTGCTGCAGAGTAATAATGATCCAGTTTACAGATGCCAAAAGAATACACGACAATATAATGACGCATAGAGCAATACTACAACGACTACATATTTCTTTACAATTATTCTTTACATTTTTACTTTCTCTTTTATCTAATGTAGCCTCCATCTTTCTAAGTGGATGCTCACGGCAATCTTCCTCAATCACTGTAGTCACGATTATCTACCGTCCTATGACACTGTGAGGTCCTGCAGGCCTATTGCCACTTACTCAGGTCGTAACTAAGACTCCTACCGTGACCCTGCAACCGGGATAGAGTACTACATAGGAGAGAAATTTACAAGTTCTTTGGTCTTGGTCTCAAATTATAGCGTTCCTGTCCAGAGGCAGTCTGGTTTTGAAACAATGTTCCTAGATTTGTCGTGTTCAAGCGACGATGCGATGGTATTGCTTCTTGAAGGATGTCGTCGTCCTCTTTCTCAGAAAGTGTTCCAATTAGACGCGCATCACTGAATGGTACAAATTGCGGAACTTTCTCACTATCAGAGTCACTGATGCCTCTACGGACCCACTGATCGAAAGGCAAGGGCAAAGGCACTTTCTTGCAGTGCACGGCATGCACCCAGTTTTTCTTTCCTTCGACTTTAACTGCTGTTCTTGTGGTCAAAAGAACCAGGCGTGGCTCTCTCCATCTGGGCTCCAAATTTCTCTGTCGTTGGAAATTTTTCGTGCAGACCCAGTCACCTGGTCGGATGGAATGACCTGGGTCTGTGGAAGCCTCTGGTAGAGCACTCTGAACCTGTTGATGAAGAACACGCAATTTAGTTGTAAGGTCATGCAAGTAGTCAATCAACATCGGGTATGGCAAGTCTGAGTATTTCTTAGGGCGAGGAACTCCCCATACATTAGCTGGGCGACCAAATATCACTTCGTAAGGGCTAAGCCCCAAACGAGAGTGTACTGCTGTTCTGGTGGACAGAAGAGCCAATGGTAAAGCATCAGGCCAATTAAGTCCTGTGCTAGCTTGCACCTTAGCAATTTTAAGCTTCAAGGTTCCATTGTAGCATTCTACTAAACCAGCCGACTGTGGGTGATTCGCCGCGTGGAACTTCTGTTTTATGCCAAGACCTGCACAAACTTTTTGCATGACTTGACCCACAAATTCGCTCCCATTGTCACTCCAGACAATGCGCGGCAAACCAAACCTAGGGAAGAATTCTTTCAAAAGTATTTTGGCAGTTGATAAAGCAGTATTGTCCTTCAGAGGGTAGGCTTCTACCCATCTAGAAAAAGCACATACTACCACCAGAACATATTTGAGGTTGTTGCATCGTTCCATGTGAATATAATCGATCTGCAACACCTCAAATGGATATGTTGGAGGAGCAAAATGACCTGCTGGAGTTGGGGTTCCCTTTCCCGGATTGTACATCAAGCAAACAATACAATGTTTTACTACATTATTTGCACACTTTGGGATCCCCTCATTTTGCCACACTGGAGCCAGAAGTTTACATATTCCTTTTGCACTTAGGTGAGCTGGACCATGTGCCATAGTAACTACAGGTAGTACATAAGCATCTGGTAACAGCCAACGTTGATGTTCTGATAATTCAACCCAACATCCCATCTCATCTAACATTCCTGTACTTTCCTTCCACTTTCTCAACTCATTCTCCGTAGCCTCTCCTTGAATTGATTTCACACTCTCTACTGTATCTTCACACATTCCCTTTTCTCTTACGCAGTTTGCGGGACCTGCAACATACATTCGACTTGTGTTGTCTCTGGCTGTCTTTTTCGCTACCTCATCTGCAAATGCATTTCCTCGACCAACATCGTCCACAATCTTTTTGTGTGCACTACACTTCACGATCGCTATCTGAGTAGGCATTGTAAGTGACTCAAGAAGTTCAGTCACTAATTGACCATGTTGTATCTTAGTACCATGGGAAGTAAAGAATCCTCTTTCCTTCCATAAACGCCCAAAGTTAAACGCTACACCAAAAGCGTATTGGCTATCAGTGTACACGTTTACTCTTTTTCCTTTGGATAACACACACGCTCTAGTTAAGGCTATCAATTCAGCTGCCTGAGCTGAATTATGTCTAATGCGTGCTGTCTCCACAATCGTATGCAAAGTAGTAATAGCGTAGGCTGAAACTGTATCTCCATTCGGGAGCTTGAAACAAGAACCATCTACCCATAGTGTTCCATCTGGATTCACTAATGGCGTGTCTTTTAGGTCAATTCTACCCTTAGTCTCTTCTTCAGTACGGAGAAAACAATCATGCTGTTCAGAGACATCTCTCTCTTCTGGAAGAGGCAAAAAAGTAGCTGGATTCAGGGTATTACATCGTTTGATGTGTATGTGACTAGCCAAAAGCGTCAGCTCATATCCGGACAACCGAGCACTCGTAAGATGCTGCGTTTTTGTCCTATTTAGTAAAGTATCCACTGCATGTGGCACATAACAATGAGAGTATTATCTAGCACTACTCCAGCAGACTGTCGAATAGAAATTGCTGCTGCCGCTGTCGCCTTAAGACAACTAGGCAATGCTTTAGCTACTGGATCTAACGTAGCTGAGAAATATGCGCATGGTCGCTGTTGATCTCCAAAACGCTGCGTTAAGACTGACAATGCACAACCCTCTCTTTCGTGGACATAGAGCGTAAAGGGCTTACTGTAATCAGGAGTACCCAATACAGGAGCAGAACACAAAGCAATACGCAAATCAGTAAAACTCTTCTGACATTCGTCAGTCCACGGAAGAGGCTGAGGCGTATCTTTTAAAGTTAGCGCCAACAGCGGTTTAGCCAATAAAGAGAAACTCGGAATCCACTGTCTACAATAAGAAGTAATGCCCAAAAAGGCACGTACCTCTCTTTGTGTGGATGGCACTGACATTTGTGCAATTGCCTGAATTCGTTCGGGGGTCAATCGTCGTCCCTCCTTTGACAAGAGATGACCCAAATAAGTCACCTCGCGACAGACATATTGTAATTTAGAAGGAGAAACCTTGTGATTCAGATCAAACAAATGACGCAACAGTGCAACGGTCACGTTTTTGCAAATCTCCTCTGAATCAGCTGCAACTAATAAGTCATCCATGTACTGAATGAGAGCGGCACCGGACGGTAAGGAAAAGGCATCAAGATGACATTTTAGAGCTTGACTGTAAATAGAGGGACTTTCACAATAACCTTGAGGTGCGCGTTTAAACCGGAAGCTTCGGCCTCCGAGGGAAAAACCAAAAATATCTCTACTCTCTTCGGCGATGGGAATACTAAAGAAAGCATTCTTTAGATCAATAACTGAAAACCAAGTCGCTGTAGAAGGTATCATCGTCAACAGAGCAGTGATATCTGGGACTACAGGAAACTGCGGTACGACAATCTTGTTTACCTCCCGAAGATCAATTACAAAACGATAAACAGGAGGCTGAGAAGGATCAGTGCGTTTAAGAACCGGAAGAACAGGACTGTTACATGTATTTCCTCTCGTTTCCTCAACCACACCCTTCTGAATCAAATCATGGACAATTTCCAGAAGTGCTTTCTCACCTTCAGTAGAGATTCTGTATTGCGGAATACGTGGCATTTCAGCATTGGGCTTAAGAGTAACAACATAAGGTGGGATCTCAAGACAACCAACGTCATTCGGACCCGTAGCCCAAAGCGTTTCGGGAAGAGAAAGCAATTCAGGTGGGAATTGATCTTTTGATAAGTACATTGGACTAGTCATTTTCTGTCCTAGAGTGAGGTATACACCAGAAGGTGAACAATATATCGTAGCATGCATTCTTTTTAATAGATCTAAACCCAACAGATTTTCACCACAACCATTCGTCAGAAGAAGCGGAGCTTCTAAATCATAAGGGCCTATTGAAACAGGCAAAGGGCAAGAAACTGGATTGCGAACAGGGGCGCCAGAAAATCCTACAGATACATTCGTTAAGCCAGACAAAGGTGCGCCAGGGAGTTTAGAATGAATGATAGAGCTTCTCATGGCACCAGTATCTAAAAGAAATGGCTCTGAAACACCCATTGTAGTGACATTAACATAAGGTCCATTCTGATCCACTGGAATTGACGTAACCCCCTTACTTTGTCCATGGCTGTCCTATTCAAAATGAAGACTTTCATTCCCTCCTTCAATATACTGATCCTCACTGTAATACTGTGTAGACCTAACATTTTGCTGGTCAAAGTAATTTCCGGAATTTGGAGGAACAAAAGAACGCTGCTCTTGGGTTAACACACCTCGACCTCTACCTCTATTTGCTGACTGAGGACCACCACGACCTCGTGAAGCAGATGTTGCTCCATTACGCTGCAACAATGCCGGACAACTGTTCTTAAAATGACCTTCCTCCCTACAATAAGCACATTGATTGGGACCTAGCAAAGGTCTTGGAATGAATGGTTCAGGCTTTTGATACAACCTCTGAAACTGCGGAGGCTGTTGAAACTGAGGCTGAACATAACGAGGAGGATAAGCCTGTTGCAAGAGAACTTTAGTTTTTAATTCTTTCGTCTTTTTCTCTTGTTTTTCCCTTTCTTCTTTGTCTCTATTTTCATAATATTGTGCAGTAGCCAATATCTGGGCGGAAGAAGAAACTGCCCATGAACTCTCGGAGTCTTTTAGCTTGTGTGATAGTTCAGGAAGCAAGTTATATACGAACTTATCCACAAATAATCGCTGTCCCCCTTCTGTAGCCATATCTTGACCACTGTGATCAATGAATGTCTCCTCGAATCGGGTAAAGAAATCGGAAACACTTTCATCTTTCTTTTGTTTACATGCTGCTAGCTTATCCCAATTAACTCTCAAAGCAGGCATCATTGTTTTCATTAATGTAATAATCCTACCAGGGAGTTCTGAGATCAAAGCGTCGGGCTTTGCACCACCTACTTGACCTCTATCTGCGGCAATAATAGCGTTCCAATCGCCGCCTAATTCTTGAGCGTGATCCTCTCTACGAATTTTAGCCCATATTGTCTGTGGAACTACATTTCCCATCAACATGTCAATATCTGCTAGATTCATAGTACATGCATCAACTGTTTGCGACAACTCTTTATAGTAACCAGCAGGATTTTTGCGTGGATCTGGTAGTGACTGTTTAAGTGCTAAAACTTCAGACCTTTTCCAGGGGACATGTATCCATATGCGCTGAAAATGCGCAGGAATAGCTGGATTAGCACCTGCTGCTGCAACTTCTTCCTTCCATATTGGAGAAACCTCTCTCATGGGATAGTTTTTCAGTGCTGTCCTAACTGAAGGATCGGAATCAGGAAAAGTCTGTGAGAACAATAGGGATCTGAAAGAAATAAGTGTTCTGACAGCGTTTTCAACCTTAGGACCCACAGTAAGTCCTTTGTCAAAGTCAGCCTGAACATCTAACAGATCCTGTGGGACCGAACCCAAATTCATATCCTCCCATTCTTTAGCGAGAGTATCGCACATAACTTTAAAAACATATCTCTGCGTAGGTGCATTCCATTGCAGAAAGGTGGACATAATATCAGACGTACTATATTAGGGACCCTTCTTGATCCATCTACAAGCAAGTGAGTCCAATTTTTCTCGCTCTTCGGAGTCTGGGAATTGACTACGAGACTGTCTTCGAGAAAAAGCTGGAGACACATTTAAAGCTTCAAAGAAAGGTGATAAGAGACCAGAGACAGTATCTGCAAATCGCTTACGCATAGATGGAGAATTTGACATAAGGATAGGGGACAAGGTATTAGGTGAATTAACTAAAGGAGCATTAGGAATTGCCAAAGGAGCAGAAGGCAAAGGAGTTAAAGGCAAAGCTGGCATAGGCAATACTTGAGGAGGCAAATGTGGAAAAGCTGGAGCAGGCGGAAGCACAACTGGCGGCTGAACAGGCTGTAACATCGGGGGTGCATTAGCACCTTGTACATAGGGCGGAGGCAATTTCAATAAATGGGACATTAAGGGATCTTCCTCAAAATCTTTTCTCTTATCAAGGGAAGAGATAGGCAACGTCGGATAGCATTTATCTATTGCCATTCGATGCTGTCTGTCTGAAATTTCCATTGCATTATCTATTTCATCATCTTTGAATTGCTGAGCAGCCTGTATAATCGTCATTCCCTGTGTTTTCCTATCTCGTTTCGCTTGTTTAATTTCTCTCTGTTTGGCTTCCTTACGCCAAAGGCGAAAAGAGTCAAACATTGCCGGCCGGGCTTTTCTTTTAAATAACGTTGCTTCTAAATTATCTAGCACATCAGTTTCGAAACTACCATTTTCTGGCCATTTTAAAACACCATCTTTCTTTGTATATCGGGTCCATGTCTTATTAAAGGCAATAGGACCAACACCATGTTTAGAATAGAGCTCATATGTGGGAGTTCCAACCGAAGGAATCGGACAGGAGTCCTCAAGCTGGGAGTCCCTATTACAACCAAAGCAACAAAGTTTTCCAAACTTAGTCAGACCAGACATCTCACGATTTTTACTGGCTGTTCACAAACATCAAGGGGGTAAAACTTTCAGTTTACACAGCACAAATGCACTTACCCCTCGGCTTTGGCCACTGCAATGGCCAAATCTAAGGACCTAAGGACAAAACAAAGACCAAAATTTGTGGGCGCGACCCACCAAATACTTAACTAAGGATGTCTTCTTACACCAACAGAGGCCCGTCTATCGTCTCGCTTTACCATACATCATCAAAGAAAGGGCCAAGGCAGGGCGGCAGTCAGGGCAGCAGTCGTCAGTAGCCGTCAGGAAGGAGTAACCGCGCTGAAAAAGACCTTCGGACCACTTCGACATACAGGGGTCGCTTGACGTGGCTCGCGATTCCTCCAGAATTTTCTTGCGGGGTTCCTCACGACCTTCAGGCAGAACCGGTACCGCTGAAGCCGCCCCACGTTGGGCGCCAGTTGAAGAACCAGAACCTTATGGGCCTGGCGGCGCAGGGTACGCCTGAAATCTCCTTGGATTCACCTGCCTCAACTAACAGAGACACGGGACACTCTGTCAGGCGTAAAAGATCAGATTTTATTAGCTGCAGCTAGTACAGTTGTCCAAGAAGTACACAAGGTATGTTCTCAGGAGACTGCCACTTTACTTTGTGGCGCACAATCTTATATACCGTATAAAAACCATTTATTAACTACATACACTCCCAGAACACATAGAAAGGAGCCAGTAAGAATAATGTAAAGATAGAACAGAGCCAATAGAAATGTCGGAAAACAAGACAGCACCAATAGAAGGAATTGGAAAACAAAGTATCAAGTGACTTAAGGTTGCCTCCCCTCCAGCTGTGTTTGTCACCCCTCCCTTGAACTAATTCATTAACCGATCCACAACGAAGTTGCATGTGGTGCGATAAGTTTGTGTGCGTTTGGAGGACAGTTGTGAAATGAGAGAATACTAGCAAAGGACAGCGAAGGCCAGACGATAAGATAAGATCGGCGGAGAATAGTGTGAGCCTACAGATAGTTGAAACAAGGATTAGAAAACCAGACAGGGATTAGTGTACTCGGTCAGACCTTAATACCAGCCTTGTAAAGATAGAGGCAGAAGGCTGTTTTGAACACCATGTTGCAGAATAAGCAGAAAAGGCAGAATGGACTTCGTTCCCTGTGCTGCCTGAGTGAAGGCAACATAAAATGGCGGCGGGCCACAAAATGGCGGGTCGATACGATCGTATTAAAAATCGAATTTCCTCACCATCCACAGACTAATGGACTGGTAGAGAGGTTTAATAAAACTCTCAAAGGTATGATACAGGGACTCCCTGAAAAACTCAGGAGGAGATGAGATGTTCTGTTACCTTGAATCCTTTTTGCTTACAGGGAGGTATCCCAGAAAGGAGTGGGCTTTAGCCCCTTTGAACTCCTCTTTGGGCACCCTGTGAGAGGTCTACTCACTCTTGTGAAGGAGGGTTGGGAACAACCTTTAAAAGCTCCTAAACAGGACATAGTCGATTATGTACTTGGCCTAAGATCCAGAAAGGCTGAGTACATGAAAAAGGCCAGTAAAAAACTTAAGGCCAGCCAGGAACTGCTAAAGCAATGGCATGACCAGAAGGCTGTTCTGATCCAGTACCAACCAGGACAGAAGGTGTGGGTATTGGAGCCTGTGGCCCCAAGAGCACACCAAGACAAATGGAGTGGACCCCATCTAATTGTTGAGAAAAAGGGTGAGGTTACCTATTTGGTAGACCTGGGCACTGCCAGGAGTCCCCTTAGGGTAACTCATGTCAACCGCCTGAAACCCTACTATGACAGGGCTGATCTCACCCTGCTCATGGCAACAGATGAGGGACAGGAGGAAGAGAGTGACTGTAGGAGGCTGGTCCCTGGATCAGATTGGGAACCATTAGCTACTTTTTCAACAGAAGGGGCACCTCTGGCCTTATCCTGTTCTATAAGCATGTTAACCAACAGTTCTCTGGGGGGATTCTTCCCTACACTTAAACCTCTATCTATGCAGAGACTCCTTGCTCCTTTCCAGCTAAGGTGATCATAAGCAAGTTTGGACAGATCAACAGTTTGGCCTGTGCCAGACATTTTAGACAGCGTTTAAGTGATAGAAAAAGTGAGAAAAAAGTTTTTCAGAACTTTTTGGGAAAGACAGAAAAAAAAACTTTTACAACTTTTTAAGAACTTTTAGAAAGTTTAGAGGTACTTTCCAGCACTTAGAAAAGAGTGAAAAGAGGAAATGCAAAACTTTTTGGTTAGGTGTACATACACTGAACTTGTTTTGTATATTTTTCTCTTATGAAAAGTACAATGACAAAAGTGGTAAGTAGTTACAAAGCACTTATCCCACCACTGCCACCAATGTAGGAGGCTGGACTGACTTGTAGTGAGTACCAAGGGGTACTTACACCTTGCACCAGGCCCAGGTATCCCTTATTAGTGTATAGGGTGTCTAGCAGCTTAGGCTGATAGATAATGGTAGCTTAGCAGAGCAGCTTAGGCTGAACTAGGAGACGAGTGAAGCTCCTACAGTACCACTAGTGTCACTTGCACAATATCATAAGAAAACACAATACACAGATATACTAAAAATAAAGGTACTTTATTTTATGACAATATGCCAAAGTATCTCAGTGAGTACCCTCAGTATGAGGATAGCAAATATACACAAGATATATGTACACAATACCAAAAATATGCAGTATAGTCTTAGAAAACAGTGCAAACAATGTATAGTTACAATAGGATGCAATGGGGACACATAGGGATAGGGGCAACACAAACCATATACTCCAAAAGTGGAGTGCGAACCACGAATGGACCCCAAACCTATGTGACCTTGTAGAGGGTCGCGGGGACTGTAAGAAAACAGTGAGGTTTAGAAAAATAGCCCACCCCAAGACCCTGAAAAGTGAGTGCAAAGTGCACTAAAGTTCCCCAAAGGACATAGAAGTCGTGATAGGGGAATTCTGCAGGAAAGACACAAACCAGCAATGCAACAACGATGGATTTCCAAACGAGGGTACCTGTGAAACAAGGGGACCAAGTCCAAAAGTCACAAGCAAGTCGGAGATGGGCAGATGCCCAGGAAATGCCAGCTGTGGGTGCAAAGAAGCTGCTACTAGGCAGTAGAAGCTGAGGATTCTGCAGGAACGACAAGGGCTAGAAACTTCCCCTTTGGAGGATGGATGTCCCACGTCATGAAGAGTCGTTGAGAAGTATTTTCCCACCGAAAGACCACCAACAAGCCTTGCTAGCTGCAAATCGTGCAGTTAGGGTTTTTGGATGCTGCTGTGGCCCAGGAGGGACCAGGATGTCGCCAATTGCGTCAGGGGACAGACGCGGCGCCCAGCAAGACAAGGAGCCCTCTCAAAAGCAGGCAGCACGCGCAGAAGTGCCAAAATAGGCACTACAAAGAGGAGTGAAATGGTGCTCACCCGAAGTTGCACAAAGGAGTCCCACGCCGCCGGAGGACAACTTAGAAAGTCGTGCAATGTAGGTTAGAGTGCTGTGGACCCAGGCTTGGCTGTGCAAAAAGGATTTCTGGTGGAAGTGCACAGAGGCCGGAGTAGCTGCAAAAGACGCGGTTGCCAGCAATGCAGTCTGGCGTGGGGAGGCAAGGACTTACCTCCACCAAACTTGGACTGAAGAGTCACTGGACTGTGGGAGTCACTTGGACAGAGATGCTGGATTCAAGGGACCTCGCTCATTGTGCTGAGAGGAGACCCAGGGGACCAGTGAGGCAGTTCTTTGGTGCCTGCGGGTGCAGGGGGACGATTCCGTCGGCCCACGGGAGATTTCATCGGAGCTTCTAGTGCAGAGAGGAGGCAGACTACCCCCACAGCATGCACCACCAGGAAAACAGTCGAGAAGGTGGCAGGATCAGCGTTACAGAGTTGCAGTAGTCGTCTTCCCTACTTTGTTGCAGTTTTGCAGGCTTCCAGTGCGGTCAGCGGTCGATTCCTTGGCAGAAGGTGAAGAGAGAGATGCAGAGGAACTCTGATGAGATCTTGCATTCGTTATCTAAGGAATTCCCCAAAGCAGAGACCCTAAATGGCCAGAAAAGAGGGTTTGGCTACTTAGGAGAGAGGATAGGCTAGCAACACCTGAAGGAGCCTATCAGAAGGAGTCTCTGACGTCACCTGCTGGCCCTGGCCACTCAGAGCAGTCCAGTGTGCCAGCAGCACCTCTTTTTCCAAGATGGCAGAGGTCTGGAGCACACTGGAGGAGCTCTGGGCACCTCCCAGGGGAGGTGCAGGTCAGGGGAGTGGTCACTCCCCTTCCCTTTGTCCAGTTTCGTGCCAGAGCAGGGCTGAGGGGTCCCTGAACCAGTGTAGACTGGCTTATGCAGAAATGGGCACCATCTGTGCCCATGAAAGCATTTCCAGAGGCTGGGAGAGGCTACTCCTCCCCTGCCTTAACACCTTTTTCCAAAGGGAGAGGGTGTAACACCCTCTCTCTGAGGAAGTCCTTTGTTCTGCCATCCTGGGCCAAGCCTGGCTGGACCCCAGGAGGGCAGAAACCTGTCTGAGGGGTTGGCAGCAGCAGCAGCTGCAGTGAAACCCCTGAAAAGGCAGTTTGGCAGTACCAGGGTCTGTGCTACAGACCCGTGGGATCATGGGATTGTGCCAACAATGCCAGGATGACATAGAGGGGGCAATTCCATGATCTTAGACATGTTACATGGCCATATTCGGAGTTACCATTGTGAAGCTACACATAGGTAGTGCCCTATGTGTAGTGCATGCGTGTAATGGTGTCCCCGCACTCACAAAGTCCGGGGAATTTGCCCTGAACAATGTGGGGGCACCTTGGCTAGTGCTAGGGTGCCCACACACTAAGTAACTTTGCACCTAACCTTTACCAGGTAAAGGTTAGACATATAGGTGACTTATAAGTTACTTAAGTGCAGTGGTAAATGGCTGTGAAATAACGTGGACGTTATTTCACTCAGGCTGCAGTGGCAGGCCTGTGTAAGAATTGTCAGAGCTCCCTATGGGTGGCAAAAGAAATGCTGCAGCCCATAGGGATCTCCTGGAACCCCAATACCCTGGGTACCTCAGTACAATATTCTAGGGAATTATAAGGGTGTTCCAGTATGCCAATGTGAATTGGTGAAATTGGTCACTAGCCTGTTAGTGACAATTTGGAAAGAAATGAGAGAGCATAACCACTGAGGTTCTGGATAGCAGAGCCTCAGTGAGACAGTTAGTCATAACACAGGTTACACTTTCAGGCACACTTATGAGCACTGGGGCCCTGGCTGGCAGGATCCCAGTGACACATACAACTAAACCAACATATATACAGTGAAAAATGGGGGTAACATGCCAGGCAAGATGGTACTTTCCTACAGTGACCCTCTCCCTGATCTCTTTTCCACCACTGAAGCAGATGCCTTAGTGGAGGGAGTAGTTTTAGCAGATTGTCTGACTGCAGAAAGGAAATGCAACTGCATCAATCTCCTTGGACAATTTTCACACCTGTTTTCAATTGTACCAGGTACAACATCCTGGTGTGAACACACAATTGATACTGGAGACAGCCTGCCTGTCAAAAGTAAAATTTATAGGCAGCCTGACCATGTCAGAGACTGCATTAAACAAGAGTTGCAGAAAATGTTGGATCTTGGAGTGATTGAACCTTCTGAAAGCCCATGGGCTAGCCCAGTGGTGCTCGTACCAAAACCTCAGACCAAAGATGGAAAGAGAGAGATGAGGTTTTGTGTAGACTACAGAGGTCTCAATCAGATAACAAAAACTGATGCTAACTGTAGGAGGCTGGCCTGGCTTGTAGTGGGTACCAGAGGTACTTATATCTTGTGCCAGGTCCAGTCATCCCTTATTAGTGTAGAAGAGGGGTTTCTAGAAGCTTAGGCTGATAGAAGGTAGCTATGGCAAAGCAGCTTAGGCTGAACTCGGAGACATGTGAAGCTCCTACTGTACCACCAGTGTCATATGCACAATATCATAAGAAAACACAATAAACAGAATTACAAAAAATAAAGGTACTTTATTTTTATGACAATATGCCAAAAGTATCTCAGTGAGTACCCTCAGTATGAGGATGAGATATATACACAAGATATATGTACACAAACCAAAATTATGCAGATAATAGCAAAAGGAAGTAATGCAAGCAATGTAAAGTTACAGTAGATTGCAATAGGAGCACATAGGTATAGGGGCAACACAAACCATATACAGTACTCCAAAAATGGAATGCGAACCACAAATGGACCCCAAACCTATGTGAGCTTGTAGAGGGTCGCTGGGACTGTAAGAAAGCAGTGAGGGTTAGAAAAATAGCCACCTCAAGACCCTGAAAGGTAGGTATAAAGTGCACCTACTACCCCCAGAGAGCACAGAAGTCGTGATAGGGGGATTCTGCAGGAAGAACAAACACCAGCAATGCAACAACAGTGGATTTCTGGACCTGAGTACCTGTAAGACAAGGGGACCAAGTCCAATAGTCGCAACAGTGTCGAGAGTGGGCAGGAGCCCAGGAAATGCCAGCTGAGGGTGCAAGGAAGCTGCCACCTGTTGGAAGAAGCTTGGAGTTCTGCACAAAGAAGAGGACTAGGAACTTCTCCTTTGGAGGATGGATGTCCCAGGTTGTGAAGAAGCTTGCAGAGGTATTCCCATGCAGAAAGACCGCAAACAAGCCTTGCTAGCTGCGAGGGTCGCGGTTAGGGTTTTTGGATGCTGCTGTGGCCCAGGACGGACCAGGATATCGCCACTTGGATGAGAAGACAGAAGGGGTGCCCAGCAAGTCAGGGAGCCCTCACAGAAGCAGGCAGCACCCGCAGAAGTACCTGAACAGGCACTCAGAAGAAAAGTAAACCGGAGTCCCCCCGAAGTCACAAAAGGGAGTCCCACGATGCCGGAGGACAACTCAGAAGGTTGTGCAATGCAGGTTAGAGTGTCGGGGACCCAGGCTTGGCTGTGCACGAAGGAAATCCTGGAAGAGCGCACAGGAGCCGGAGCAGCTGCAAATCACGCTGTACCCAGCAATGCAGTCTAGCGTGGGGAGGCAAGGACTTACCTCCACCAAGCTTGGACTGAAGAGTCACTGGACTGTGGGAGTCACTTGGACAGAGTTGCTGAGTTCCAGGGACCACGCTCGTCATGCTGAGAGGGGATCAAGAGGACCGGTGATGCAGTCTTTTGTTACCTGCGGTTGCAGGGGGAAGATTCCGTCGACCCACAGGAGATTTCTTCAGAGCTCCTGGTGCAGAGAGGAGGCAGGCTACTCCCAGATCATGCACCACCTGGAAACAGTCGAGAAAGCCAGCAGGATGAAGCGATACAAGGTTGCTAGTAGTCGTCTTACTACTTTGTTGCGGTTTTGCAGGCGTCCTGAGCAGTCAGCGGTCGATCCTTTGGCAGAAGGTGAAGATGGAGATGCAGAGGAACTCTGGTGAGCTCTTGCATTTGTTATCTGGTGAGATCCCCAAATCAGAGACCCTAAAAAGTCAGAAGGAGCCTCCGACGTCACCTGCTGGCACTGGCCACTCAAGGCAGTCCAGTGTGCCACAGACACCTCTGTTTCCAAGATGGCAGAGGTCTGGGACACACTGGAGGAGCTCTGGGCACCTCCCGTGGGAGGTGCAGGTCAGGGGAGTGGTCACTCCCTTTCCTTTGTCCAGTTTCGCGCCAGAGCAGGGCTGGGGGATCCCTGAACCGGTGTAGACTGGCTTATGCAGAGATGGGCACCATCTGTGCTCATCAAAGCATTTCCAGAGGCTGAGGGAGGCTACTCCTCCCCAGCCTTCACACCTATTTCCAAAGGGAGAGGGTGTTACACCCTCTGTCAGAGGAAGTCCTTTGTTCCGCCTTCCTGGGCCAGGGCTGCCTGGACCCCAGCAGGGCAGAAACCTGTCTTTGGGGTTAGCAGCTGCAGTGGAGACCCCGGAAAGGGAGTTTGGCAGTACCCGGGTTCTGTGCTAGAGACCCGGGGATCAAGGAATTGTCCCCCCAATGCCAGAATGGCATTGGGGGACAATTCCATGATCTTAGACATGTTATATGGCCATGTTCGGAGTTACCATTGTGACGCTGTACATAGGTAGTGACCTATGTACAGTGCACGCGTGTAATGGTGTCCCCGCACTCACAAAGTCCGGGGAATTTGCCCTGAACCATGTGGGGGTACCTTGGCTAGTGCCAGGGTACCCACACACTAAGTAACTTTGCACCCAACCTTCACCAGGTGAAGGTTAGACATATAGGTGACTTATAAGTTACTTAAGTGCAGTGGTAAATGGCTGTGAAATACCGTGGACGTTATTTCACTCAGGCTGCACTGGCAGACCTGTGTAAGAATTGTCTGAACTCCCTAGGGGTGGCAAAAGAAATGCTGCAGCCCATAGGTATCTCCTGGAACCCCAATACCCTGGGTACCTCAGTACCATATAATAGGGAATTATATGGGTGTACCAGTATGCCAATGTGAATTGGTAAATTTAGTCACTAGTCTGTTAGTGACAAATTTGGAAAGCAGAGAGAGCATAACCACTGAGGTTCTGGTTAGCAGAGCCTCAGTGAGACAGTTAGGCATCACACAGGGAACACATACATATAGGCCATAAACGTATGAGCACTGGGGTCCTGGCTAGCAGAGTCCCAGTGACACATAACAAACATACTGACAACATAGGGTTTTCACTATGAGCACTGGGCCCTGGCTAGCAGGATCCCAGTGAGACAGTGAAAACACCCTGACATATTCTCACACACAGGCCAAAAGTGGGGGTAAAAAGGCTAGAAAGAGGCTACTTTCTCACACAAACCCCCCTCCCCCCCCCCAAACGAAGGACAATAAGGCTAACCTTGGCCAGTTGAGTTTTTATTGTCTAAGTGGTGATAAGTGGAGAGTAGCTCTGCAATAGACTGGTTACTCACTTTATCATCCACTATATGGTTACTTCCCTGTGGGGATGTAAACCACCCTGGTTGAAGTTTTTTAGCTAACCAATAATGTGAAGATATATTTTCAGAGTTCCTATCAGTAAGTTTTTAGTTTAGAACAGTGGGAATTGTCCACTGGACCTATTTCTAGTGATGAGAATGCCAGACAGAGATGCTGTCTCAGTAAAGTCATAGCTGGGCAAAAACTTTGTCCACATGGTTGTGAGAGAGAACAGGGATGCTGTTTCTCTTTAGTTGGAGCAGGGCAGGGATGCTGTCCTATGAGCTCCACACTAGGGCAGGGCTGCTGTCGTAAGTGCTGTGAGGCAGTGCAGGGTTTCTGCACTAATGTTTCTCTGGGAGGGTTGGAGGGATGCTCCATGTTAACTAAAATGGTGCCATTTTTCTCACCAATATTAGTTATCCCACAGAGAGTTACTTTCACCTCAGGGAGTACAGCTGTGCCAGCTGATGATTCCCTTGGTACAGGTGCCACCCCAGGAGAGGTTTCTCCCACCACAGGAACGATATCCTGAATGGCAGGGTGGATAGGGGATACTGTGATACCCTTTTTACCTGTTGTTGGAGAAGGATCCTGAGTTTTCAGGCCTTTTTCCCTTCTTTGCTTTTTCATTTCAGCTAAAATGAGAGGAAGAAATTCCTCAGGGATACCCGGCATGGCCGCATGGGTATAAAACTCTACCTCAGCCCAACCTGAGGTCTCTAGGTCATTACCTAAGAGACAGTCTACAGGTAAGCTAGGTGATACTACCACCTGCTTAGGGCCAGTAACTCCACCCCAACTAAGCTGAACTATAGCTAAGGGAAGAAACTTAGTGGAGTTATGGACATCAATAATCTTGTACTGTTGTCCAATGATGTGTTGTTCAGGGTGCACTAAGTTTTCAGTCACCAGAGTGATACTGGCACCTGTGTCCCTGTAGGCCTGGGCCTCAACACCATTTATTGAAACTGCCTGCCTGTACTTATCCATTGTAAGGGGACAAGCAGCCAGTGTGGCAACGCCAATGCCACTAGATGTGACAGAAACTGTATTGGGACTGACTACCCCAGTTTCTATGATGGACCCATAAGTGAACCCAACTACACCCTTACTTTGACTGTTGCCAGCAGTCCCACCACTATTACCACTACTGCTAGGGGCACTAGAGGTTGATGTATTAGTGGTGGTTGGCTCAGGGGGTTTACCTGGACAGGACTTATCCCCTTGCCAATGGCCTTTATTTTTACACACATAGCACCAAGGCTTTTTAATGTGTGTATGTTGTGAAGAAGAGGAAGAATTTGATTTATTCCCACCCCCTGAAGAGTGTTTAGGATTTGAAGAAGGATTTTTGGTTTGACCTTTATCCCCATGCTTATCCTGAGATTTCTCACCATATTTCTTCTTGCCATCCTTGTCACCCCCTGTATGAACTTTTCTGTTCACTCTTGTTCTGACCCATTTGTCTCCCTTCTTTCCCAATTCTTGGGGAGAGGTCAGATCTGAGTCCACTAGATATTGGTGTAACAAGTCAGACACACAGTTATTCAGAATATGCTCTCTCAGAATAAGATTATACAGGCTTTCATAGTCAGAAACCTTACTGCCATGTAACCACCCTTCCAAGGCCTTCACTGAACAGTCAACAAAGTCTATCCAGTCTTCTGGGGACTCTTTTCTGGTGTCTCTGAACTTAATCCTGTATTGTTCAGTAGTTAAGCCAAATCCATCCAAGAGTGCATCCTTCAAAACTGCAAAATTGTTAGCATCACTTTCTCTAACAGTAAGGAGCCTATCCCTACCCTTTCCATTGAAAGATAGCCACAATATAGCAGCCCACTGCCTTTGAGGGACCTCCTGTACTATACAGGCCCTCTCAAGTGCAGCAAACCACTTGTTGATGTCATCCCACTCCTTGTAAGGGAGGACTATCTTGTGCAGATTCCTGGAGCCATACTCTCTAACAGGATTACTTTCAGGAATACTGCTATTGCTGCCACCATGGGGTCCTAACCGCAATCTCTGTCTCTCCTTCTCCAGGTCTACGGATTCCCTATCTAGAGCCAGCTGTTGCTGTTTAAGCTTCAGTCTGGTCTCTTCCACTCTCAACTTTTTGATTTCCCTTTCTAACATGTTGTCTTCAGGGTGGGTGGGTTGGGAATGCTTGGACACAGAGGATAAATTGGAAACAACAGAGGGAGATCTGTCCCTAACTGACTGGACTCTAATAACCTGGCCTCCAGGAATAAAAACACCCCTACTATGATGGGAATCTCTATTACTACCAGCATTACTAGGTGGCCTCCTAAGGGGCAGATTTGGAACAGAACCCTCCCCACCTCCCTGAAGGTGATCCCCTGAGTCAGAATGGGAGCCATCTATTAACTTCTCAATTGAAGTGCCTGCTTGGGACTCATCATTCACAATAAACATGTGATATAGAAACTCTTTTGTAGGGTTCTTTCCTATCACTAAACCTCTATCTAAGCAGAGACTCCTTGGGCTCTTATAATTTAAATTTTCATAGGTAGTATTGCCCATTTTAAGAGCAGACTCTACATCAGACATGATAGAAGAAGGTTTAGAGACAGTGAGAAGAAAGCAAAAGTTTCAGAACTTTTTAAGGAACAGAGAAAAAACCTTTTTCTAACTTTTTAGAAACTTTTAGAAGTTTAGAGAAACTTTTCAGAACTTTGTAAAAAGTTTGAGAGAAGAAAAGCAAAACTTTTTGGTTAGGTGTACATACACTTAACTTGTTTTGTATATTATTCTCTTATGAAAAGTACAAAATGACAAAGTGGTAAGTAGTTACAAGTACTTATCCCACCCCTGCACAACCAATGTAGGAGGCTGGCCTTGCTTGTAGTGGGTACCAGAGGTACTTACACCTTGTGCCAGGTCCAGTTATCCCTTATTAGTGTAGAAGAAGGGTTTCTAGCAGCTTAGGCTGATAGAAGGTAGCTATGGCAAAGCAGCTTAAGCTGAACTAGGAGACATGCAAAGCTCCTACTATACCACTGGTGTCATATGCACAATATCATAAGAAAACACAATACACAGAATTACTAAAAATAAAGGTACTTTATTTTTATGACAATATGGCAAAAGTATCTCAGTGAGTACCCTCAGTATGAGGATAAGATATATACACAAGATATATGTACGCAAACTAAAATTATGCAGATAATAGCAAAAGGAAGTAATACAAGCAATGTAAAGTTACAGTAGATTGCAATAGGAGCACATAGGTATAGGGGCAACACAAACCATATACTCCAAAAGTGGAATGCGAACCACGAATGGACCCCAAACCTATGTGAGCTTGTAGAGGGTCGCTGGGACTGTAAGAAAGCAGTGAGGGTTAAAAAAATAGCCCACCCCAAGACCCTGAAAGGTAGGTGTAAAGTGCACCTACTACCCCCAGAGAGCACAGAAGTTGTGATAGGGGGATTCTGCAGGAAGAACAAACACCAGCAATGCAACAACAGTGGATTCCTGGACCTGAGTACCTATAAGACAAGAGGACCAAGTCCAATAGTCGTGAGAGTGTCGAGAGTGGGCAGGAGCCCAGGAAATGCCAGCTGAGGGTGCAAGGAAGCTGCCACCGGTTGGAAGAAGATTGGAGTTCTGCAAGAAAAAAGAGGACTAGGAACTTCCCCTTTGGAGGATGGATGTCCCACATCGTGAAGAAGCTTGCAGAGGCATTCCCACGCAGAAAGACCGCAAACAAGCTTTGCTAGCTGCAAGGGTTGTGGTAGAGGTATTTGGGTGCTGCTGGGGACCAGGAAAGACCAGGATGTCGCCCCTTGGAGGAGGAGACAGAGGGAGCACTCAGCATTTCAGAGAGCCCCCACAGAAGCAGACAGCACCCGCAGAAGTACCCAACCGGGCACTTAGAAGATTTGTGAACAGGAGCTGGCTTAAAGTCACAAAGGAGGGTCCCACGACGCCGGAGGCCAACTCAGAGGGTTGAGCACTGCAGGACGGCGTGCTCCGGACCCAGGCTAGGCTGTACATGAGGGAAATCCTGGAAGAGTGCACAGGAGCAGGAGCAGCTGCAAATCACACAGTACAAAGGTTTGCAGTCTAGCGTGGGGAGGCAAGGACTTACCTCCACCAAACTTGGACTGAAGGATCACTGAGCTGTGGGAGTCACTTGGATAGAGTTCCTGTGTTCCAGGGACCACGCTCGTCAGGTTGAGAGGGGACCCAGAGGACCAGTGATGCAGTCTTTTGGTGCCTGCATTAGCAGGGGGAAGATTCTGTTGACCCACGGGAGATTTCTTCTTGGCTTCCAGTGCAGGGTGAAGGCAGGTGACCCCCAGAGCATGCACCACCAGGAAACAGTTGAGAAAGGCAGAAGGATTAGGCGCTACAATGTTGCTGGTAGTCGTCTTGCTACTTTGTTGCGGTTTTGCAGGCGTCCTGGAGCAGTCAGCGGTCGATCCTTGGCAGAAGAGGGAAGTGCAGAGGAACTCTGGTGAGCTCTTGCATTTGTTATCTGAAGAATACCCCAGAGGAGAGACCCTAAATAGCCAGAAAAGGAGGTTTGGCTACCAAGAAAGGAGGATTGGCTACCAAGAAAGGTAAGAGCCTATCAGAGGGGGTTTCTGACGTCACCTGCTGGCACTGGCCACTCAGAGCAGTCCAGTGTGCCCCCAACACCTCTGTTTCCAAGATGGCAGAGGTCTGGGACACACTGGAGGAGCTCTGGGCCCCTCCCCTGGGAGGTACTGGTCAGGGGAGTGGTCACTCCCCTTTCCTTTGTCCAGTTTCGCGCCGGAGCAGGGCTGGGGGATCCCTGAACCGGTGTAGACTGGCTTATGCAGAGATGGGCACCATCTGTGCCCATCAAAGCATTTCCAGAGGCTGGGGGAGGCTACTCCTCCCCAGCCCTTCACACCTATTTCCAAAGGGAGAAGGTGTAACACCCTCTGTCAGAGGAAATCCTTTGTTCTACCTTCCTGGGCCAGGGCTGTCTGGACCACAGAAGGGCAGAATCCGGTCTCAGGGGTTGGCAGCAGCAGCAGCAGCAGCTGCAGTGGAAACCCCGGAAAGGCAGTTTGGCAGCACCCGGGTTCTGTGCTAGAGACCTGGGGGATCATGGAATTGTCCCCCCAATACCAGAACGGTATTGGGGGGACAATTCCATGATCTTAGATATGTTACATGGCCATGTTCGGATTTACCATTATGACGCTATACATAGCTAGTGGCGTATATATGGTGCACGCGTGTAATGGTGCCCCCACACTCACAAAGTCCGGGGAATTTGCCCTGAACGATGTGGGGCACCTTGGCTAGTGCCAGGGTGCCCACACACTATGTAACTTGGCACCCAACCTTTACCAGGTGAAGGTTAGACATATAGGTGACTTATAGGTTACTTATGTGCAGTGAAAAATGGCTGTGAAATAACGTGGACGTTATTTCACTCAGGCTTCAGTGGCAGGCCTGTGTAAGCATTGCCTGAGCTCCCTATGGGTGGCAAAATAAATGCTGCAGCCCATAGGGATCTCCTGGAACCCCAATACCCTGGGTACCTCAGTACCATAGACAAGGGAATTATATGGATTTACCAGTGCGCCAATGAGAATTGGTAAATTTAGTCACTAGCCTGCAGTGACAAATTTAGAAAGCAGAGAGAGCATAAACACTGAGGTTCTGGTTAGCAGAGCCTCAGTGATACAGTTAGGCACCACACAGGGAACACATACAGGGCACATAGTATGAGCACTGGGGTCCTGCCTAGCAGGATCCCAGTGACACAGGGGCTAAAACATATATACGTACAGTGAAAATGGGGGTAACATGCCAGGCAAGATGGTACTTTCCTACACAACGTCCCCCAAACGAAGGACAATAAGACTAGCCTTGTCCTGATGAGTCTTCATTGTCTAAGTGGAAATATCTGGAGAGTCCATCTGCATTGGAGTGGGTACTACCAGGTCTATGTTCCTCTGTATAGTCCATTCCATGTAGAGATATGTACCACCTCAACAATTTAGGTTTTTCTCCTTTCATTTGTTTTAGCCAAAGTAGAGGTTTGTGGTCTGTCTGAACAATAAAGTGAGTACCAAACTGGTATGGCCTCAACTTTTTCAGTGGTGCCCAGACCACAGCATAGGCTTCCCTCTCTATGGCAGACCAACGCTTTTCTCTAGGGGTCAACCTTCTGCTGATAAAAGCAACTGGTTGATCCTGGCCCTCAGAATTCAGTTGTTATAAGACTGCCCCTACCCCTAATTCAGATGCATCAGTCTGAACAATGAATTTCTTGGAGTAACATGGGTCTTTTATGGCAGGTGCAGAGCACATGGCCTGTTTGAGCTCCTCAAAAGCTTTCTGACAGCTAGCTGTCCATAACACCTTCTTAGGCATTTTCTTGCTTGTAGGATCATTAAGAGGGGCTGCTATGGAGCCATAATTCTTGATGAATCTCCTGTAGTACCCTGTGAGGCCTAAAAAAGGCTCTCACCTGGTTCTGAGTTGTAGGGGGAACCCAATCCATGATAGTCTGGATTTTCCCCTGTAGCGGTGCAATCTGTTCTCCACCTACCAGGTAGCCCAGATAAACCACTTTCCCCTGCCCTATCTGGCACTTTGAGGCCTTGATAGTGAGGCCTGCCTTTTGCAGGGCTTCCAAAACTTTCCAAATGTGGACCAGGTGCTTATCCCAGGTTGAGCAAAAGACAGCAATATCATCAAGATGTGCTGCACTGAAAGCTTCCAACCCTTGCAGGACTGTGTTCACCAACCTCTGAAAAGTGGCAGATGCATTTTTCAAACCAAAGGGTACTACTGTGAATTGGTTGTGCCCTCCTATGGTAGAAAATGCAGTCTTTGGTTTAGCATCTTCTGCCAATCTGATCTGCCAATACCCTGCAGTCAGATCAAAAGTGCTAAAATACTTGGCAGAAACCAGTATATCAATGAGCTCATTTGCCCAGGGTATAGGGTGAGCATCAGTTTTTGTTACCTGATTGAGCCCTCTGTAATCTACACAAAACCTCATCTCCCTCTTTCCATCTTTGGTGTGAGTTTTTGGTACAAGCACCACTGGGCTAGCCCATGGGCTTTCAGAAGGTTCAATCACCCCCAAATCCAAAATGTCTGCACCTCTTGTTTAATGCAGTCTCTGACATGGCCAGGCTGCCTATAAATGTTACTTTTGACTGGCAGGCAGTTTCCAGTGTCAATAGTGTGTTCACACAAGGATGTGGTACCTGGTACAAGTGAAAAGAGGTCTGAAAATTGGCTTAGGAGATTGATGCAGTTGTCTTTCTGTTCTGCAGTCAGACAATCTGCTAAAACTACTCCCTCCACTAAGGCATCTGCTTCAGTGGTGGAGAAGAGATCAGGGAGAGGGTCACTCTCTTCTTCCTGTCCCTCATCTGTTGCCATGAGCAGGGTGAGATCAGCCCTGTCACAGTAGGGTTTTAGGCGGTTGACATGAATCACCCTAAGGGGACTCCTGGCAGTGCCCAGGTCTACCAGATAGGTAACCTCACCCTTTTTCTCAACAATTAGATGGGGTCCACTCCATTTGTCCTGGAGCGCTCTTGGGGCCACAGGCTCCAATACCCACACCTTCTGTCCTGGTTGGTCCTGGATCAGAACAGCCTTCTGGTCATGCCATTGCTTTTGCAGCTCCTGGCTGGCCTGAGGGTTTTTACTGGCCTTTTTCAGATAATCGGCCATTCTGGATCTTAGGCCAAGTACATAATCCACTAACTTTTTAGGTTAAGTGTACATATACTGAACTGTTTGGTATATGATTCTCTTATGAAAAGTACAAAATGACAAAGTGGCAAAGCAGTTTTAAGTACTTATCCCACCACTGCACCACCAATGTAGGAGGCTGGCCTGGCTTATAGTGGGTACACTGTGGTACTTACACCCTGTGCCAGGTCCAGTCATCCCTTATTAGTAGAATAGAGGTGTTTCTAGCAGCTTAGGCTGATAGAAGGTAGCTATGGCAAAGCAGCTTAGGCTGAACTAGGAGACATGCAAAGCTCCTACTATACCACTTAAATCATATGCACAATATCATAAGAAAACACAATACTCAGAGTTACTAAAAATATAAAGATACTTTATTTTATGACAATATGCCACAAGTATCTCAGTGAGTACCCTCAGCAAGAAGGTAAGTAATATACACAAGTTATATGTACACAAACCCAAAACAGATAAGTAAGAGTCAGAAAAGTAATGCAAACAGTGTAGAATTACATTAGGTTGCAATATGCAAACATAGGTTTAGGGGCAACACAAACCATATACTCCAAAAGTGGAATGCGAATCACGAATGGACCCCAGACCTATGGGAGCTTGTAGAGGGTCGCTGGGACTGTAAGAAAACAGTCAGGGTATCCAAGATACCCCACCCCAATACACTGAAAAGTAGGAGTAAAGTACACCTACTACCCCAAAAGGACACAATGATCGTGATAGGGGGATTCTGCAAGAACCGCAAACACCAGCAAAGCACTGAAGACGGATTCCTGGACCTGAGGACCTGCAAGGCAAGGGGACCAAGTCCAGACTCGCAATAGTGTCCAGGGGGGGCAGGAGCCCAGGAAACCCCAGATGAAGGTGCAAGGAAGCTCCCTCCGGATGGAAGAAGCTTTGGAATCCGCAACAACGAAGAGAGCTAGGAACTTCTCCTTTAGATGGAAGATGTCCCACAGCGTGCTGAAGGTTGAAGAAGTGTTCCCACGCAGAAATACCGCAAACAAGCCTTGCTAGCTGCAAGGGTTGTGGTAGAGGTTTTTGGGTGCTGCTGGGGACCAAGAAAGACCAGGAGGTTGCCCCTTGGAGGAGGGGACAGAGTGGGCACTCAGCAACTCAGAGAACCCCCACAGAAGCAGGCAGCACCCGCAGAAGTACCCAAACAGGCACTTAGAAGATTTGTGAACTGGAGCTGGCTCAGAGTCACAAAGGAGGGTCCCACGACGTCGGAGGCCAACTCAGAGGGTTGATCACTGCAGGACGGCGTGCTGGGTACCCAGGCTAGGCTGTTGTAGGAGGCTGGCCTGGCTTGTAGTGGGTACCAAGGGGTACTTACACTCTGTACCAGGTCCAGTTATCCCTTATTAGTGCAGAAGAGGTGTTTCTAGCAGCTTAGGCTGATAGAAGGTAGCTATAGCAGAGCAGCGTAGGCTGAACTAGGAGACATGCAAAGCTCCTACTATACCACTGGTGTCATATGCACAATATCATAAGAAAACACAATACACAGATATACTAAAAATAAAGGTACTTTATTTTTATGACAATATGCCAAAAGTATCTCAGTGAGTACCCTCAGTATGAGGATGCCAAATATACACAAGATATATGTACACAATACCAAACATATGCAGTAATAGCAAAAGGAAGTAATGCAAGCAGTGTAAAGTTACAATAGATTGCATTAGGAGCACATAGGTATAGGGGCAACACAAACCATATACTCCAAAAGTGGAATGCGAACCACGAATGGACCCCAAACCTATGTGAGCTTGTAGAGGGTCGCTGGGACTGTAAGAAAACAGTAAGAGTTAGAAAAATAGCCCAACCCAAGACCCTGTAAGGTAGGTGTAAAGTGCACCTACAACCCCCAGAGAGCACAGAAGTCGTGATAGGGGGATTCTGCAAGGAAGACCAACACCAGCAATGCCACAACAGTGGATTTCCGGACCTGACTACCTGTAAGACAAGGGGACCAAGTCCAAGAGTCGCGACAGTGTCAAGAGTTGGCAGATGCCCAGGAATTGCCAGCTGAGGGTGCAAAGAAGCTTCCACCAAATGGAAGAAGCTTTGTGTTCTGCAAGAACGAAGAGGACTAGGAACTTCCCCTTTGGAGGATGGATGTGCCACGTCGTGAAGAAGCTTGCAGAGGTGTTCCCACGCAGAAAGACTGCAAACAAGCCTTGCTAGCTGCAAGGGTCACAGTTAGGGTTGTTGGATGCTGCTGTGGCCCAGGAGGGACCAGGATGTCGCCACTTGGATGAGGAGACAGAGGGGGCACCCAGCAAGTCAGGGAGCCCTCACAGAAGCAGGCAGCACCCGCAGAAGTACCTGAACAGGCACTTAGAAGAAAAGGAGTCCACCCAAAGTCACAAAAGGGAGTCCCACGATGCTGGAGGACAACTCAGAAGGTAGTGCACTGCAGGTTAGAGTGTCGGGGACCCAGGCTTGGCTGTGCACAAAGGAAATCCTGGAAAAGTGCACAGGAGCCGGAGCAGCTGCAAATCACGCGGTACCCAGCAATGCAGTCTAGCGTGGGGAGGCAAGGACTTACCTCCACCAAACTTGGACTGAAGAGTCACTGGACTGTGGGAGTCACTTGGACAGAGTTGCTGAGTTCCAGGGTCCACGCTCGTCGTGCTGAGAGGGGCCCCATAGGACCGGTGATGCAGTCTTTTGTTGCCTGCGGTTGCAGGGTGAAGATTCTGTCAACCCACGGTAGATTTCTTCAGAGCTCCTGGTGCAAGAAGGAGGCAGGCTACCCCCAGAGCATGCACCACCAGGAAACAGGCGCGAAAGCCAGTAGGATGAAGCGATACAAGGTTGCAGTAGTTGTCTTTGCTACTTTGTTGCGGTTTTGCAGGCGTCCTGAGCAGTCAGCGGTCGATCCTTTTGGCAGAAGGTGAAGAGGGACATGCAGAGGAACTCTGATGAGCTCTTGCATTCGATATCTGAAGAATTCCCCAAAGCAGAGACCCTAAATCGCCAGAAAAGGAGGTTTGGCTACCTAGGAAGGAGGATAGGCTAGTAAGAAAGGTAAGAGCCTATCAGAAGGAGTCTCTGACGTCACCTGATGGCACTGGCCACTCAGAGCAGTCCAGTGTGCCAGCAACACCTCTGTTTCAAAGATGGCAGAGGTCTGGGGCACACTGGAGGAGCTCTGGGCACCTCCCCTGGGAGGTGCAGGTCACGGGAGTCGGCACTCCCCTTTCCTTTGTCCAGTTTCTCGCCAGAGCAGGGCTGGGGGATCCCTGAACCGGTGTAGACTGGCTTATGCAGAGATGGGCACCATCTGTGCCCATCAAAGCATTTCCAGAGGCTGGGGGAGGCTACTCCTCCACAGCCATCACACTTTTTTCCAAAGGGAGAGGGTGTAACACCCTCTCTCTGAGGAAGTCCTTTGTTCTGCCTTCCTGGGCCAGGCCTGGCTGGACCCCAGGAGGGCAGAAACCTGTCTGAGGGGTTGGCAGCAGCAGCAGCTGCAGTGAAACCCCGGGAAAGGCAGTTTGGCAGTACCCGGGTTCTGTGCTTGAGACCCGGGGGATCATGGAATTGTCCCCCCAATGCCAGAATGGCATTGGGGTGACAATTCCATGATCTTAGACATGTTACATGGCCATGTTCGGAGTTACCATTGTGACGCTATACATAGGTAGTAACCTATGTATAGTGCACGCGTGAAATGGTGTCCCCGCACTCATAAAGTCCGGAGAATTTGCCATGAACGATGTGGGGGCACCTTGGCTAGTGCCAGGGTGCCCACACACTAAGTAACTTAGCACCCAACCTTCACCAGGTGAAGGTTAGACATATAGGTGACTTACAAGTTACTTCAGTGCAGTGGTAAATGGCAGTGAAATAACATGGACGTTATTTCACTCAGGCTGCACTAGCAGGCCTGTGTAAGAATAGTCAGATCTCCCTAGGGGTGGCAAAAGAAATGCTGCAGCCCATAGGGATCTCCTGGAACCCCAATACCCTGGGTACCTCAGTACCATATACTAGGGAATTATATGGGTGTACCAGTATGCCAATGTGAATTGGTGAAATTGGTCACTAGCCTGTTAGTGACAATTTGGAAAGCAGAGAGAGCATAACCACTGAGGTTCTGGTTAGCAGAGCCTCAGTGAGACAGTTAGGCATCACACAGGGAACACATACATATAGGCCACAAACTTATGAGCACTGGGCCCTGGCTACCAGGATCCCAGTGAGACAGTGAAAACACCCTGACATATACTCACAAACAGGCAAAAAGTGGGAGTAACAAGGCTAGAAAGTGGCTACTTTCTCACAGCTGTGCATGAAGGAAATCCTGGATAGTGCACAGGAGCCGGAGTGTGGTTCTAAAAATTCTGGACCCATGTAATTTACTTTGCCACAGCAGTACGATTTTAGTATCAAAAGACCGATAATGACTAGTACACTAAGCATGACCATTTTCGCTCAATTCCAGCTGAGTTTTCACCTCGAAATCGCCATTTTCGTCCTGCACTCGTGGCTCACATTTTATACACGGCAGCCATTTTTAAAAGTTACCCTCACATAGGCTTATAATACAGTCAGATTTGATTCCAAGGACACGTACACCTTGATTGACTTTTCTCTGACCTGGGCAAGCTGGAACCATTGCCTCAGGCCAAACCTGTTTGGTCAGTCCCTCTCCCAGTGGCCGAATCAGATAGCATCAAGGCACACCATGCCATAAAACCCTTATTATCGCTCACACACCCTGCCTAATCTTGCTCACACCTGCACCTGCTCTTTTCTTCTTCTTACTTTACGAGGGGGAGGTGCCCGTTTTTATTGGGGGTCCACACTTATCTGATGTAAAATACTAGGCCTTGCCGGGTAATTTATTATGGGTTGGATGACATGAAATATGAGGTTTCATCATGACACTGTTTTTTCCTTTGTAGTGAAAACATGTGAATGACCAACCAAAATGTCAAGAATGTTTGCCTGAAGCTTAAAAAACTGTATATAAGGAAACCTGACTTTGCATTGAAACGCAGTCTCCTGAGAACATACAAACCGTGCTGTTGTACTTCTAGGACGCTTGTTACTTGGTTGCAGCCAATAAATTCGATCTTTGACTTCACCTAGAAGACTCTGAGTTTCTGTGGTCTGAATCAGGAAAGTACCCGAGGTCTTTGGGTGTACCCTGGCACCACTGGGTTACCGGATCAGTACCGGTTCTGAAAAACCCAGTACCTCAGTTGGCGCCCAACGTGGGGCGATACCAGCGGTACCGGTCCAAGCCTGAGGTCCGTGAGGAGCTTCGTGTGAAAATTCTGGAGGAAGGCCGCCACTTCATCGACCCCTGCATGTCGACGTGGTCCGAAAGTCTTTGCTGCGAGGTTCCCCGCTTCCCGACGGCTACGAAGGACTGCTGCCCTGGCTATCGCCCTGATTTGGACCCTTGATGTTTGGTAGAGCGAAACGATAAGACGAGTCTTCTGGTGACGTCATCGATATTTTCAGTTAAGTATAAGTGGAGCGTCTCCCAGTCCTTAGTTGGACACTTGGTTTGGTCCTTAGTTGGACATTTGGGGGGTCATTCTGACTCCCGCCGGGCGCGCGGTGACCGGAAGACCGCAGTGGGTATTTTGAGGTTTCCCCTGGGCTGGCGGGCGGCCTCCAAAAGGCCGCCCGCCAGCCCAGGGGAAACCGTCCTTCCCACGATGAAGCCGGCTCGTAATCGAGCTGGCGGAGTAGGAAGGTGCGACGGGTGCTACTGCACCCGTCGCATATTTCACTGTCTGCTATGCAGACAGTGAAATACAAGCGGGGCCCTCTTACAGGGGCCCCTGCAGTGCCCATGCCATTGGCATGGGCACTGCAGGGGCCCCCAGGGGCCCCGCGACACCCCCTACCGCCATCCTGTTCCTGGCGGGCGAACCGCCAGGAACAGGATGGCGGTAGGGGGTGTCAGAATCCCCTCGGCGGCGCAGCAAGCTGCGCCGCCTTGGAGGATTCCAACGGGCAGTGGTAAACCGGCGGGAGACCGCCGGTTTACCCTTTCTGACCGCGGCTGAACCGCTGCAGTCAGAATGCCCTCGGGAGCACCGCCAGCCTGTTGGCGGTGCTCCCGTGGTCGGTGGCCCTGGCGGCCACCGGCCGCCAGGGTCAGAATGACCCCCTTGGTTTGGTATCCCTTCGGGATCACTTTGATTTGGAACTTGCAAGTACCAAAGCCGAAGGACTCGTGTATTCACGAGACTATCGTAAACGATAATCCTTTGAAGTTTGAAGCTAGACTAGTGAGCGAAGATGCCTGGTCTTAGCAGACTTGGAAATTTGTTTTGTCTTGGTTGTAAAAGGGACTCCCGGTTGGAGGACTCATGTCCGGTTCCTCCGATTGAAACTCCAACCTATGAACTATATGTGAAGCACGGAGTAGGCCCCATCACATATAATGAAGTATGGATCCGTTACACCAGAAAAGATGGTGTTTTAAAATGGCCCCAAAATGGTAGCTTTGACACAGAAATCTTAGATAACCTCGAAGTTAGACTTTTTAAGAAGAAAGCCCGGCCGGCAATGTTTGATTCTTTCCGCTTATGGCGTAAGGAAGCCAAGCAAAAGGAAATTAAATTAGCTAAGAAAAATAAGAGAGAAAAAGGTATTTCGATTATGCAAGCTGCTATACAGTTTAAAGATAACGAAGTAGAACAGTTGAATGAGCAGTTGCATAGGCGACATAAAATGACAGTAGATAAATGCTATCCAGTTTTGCCGCCTCTTCAGCAAGATGCAGCAAAAGACTCTGAAAAAGATCCCCTAATGTCGCATTTGCTAAGTTCGCCACCACCCTATGCGCAGAATGCCACGGCACCTCCGCAACCTCTAGTTGCACAACCAGTGGTTGCATTGCCTCCTGCTCCTCCACAGCACCCACCAGCTATTCTTCAGTTGGTTCCTATTCCTCCGGTGCAGCCTCCTCAAGGGCCACCGGCTTTGACATCTGCTCTGCCTTTACTTCCTACAACTTTGACTACTATGGCGACTACCACTCCTGGTATTGTTTCTGACACTGCTTCTGTCTCTGCCTTGTCTCATTCTGTTTTTCCTCCTGTTTATTTGTCAACCTCTCCCTCTATCCGTCAGAGAATGACAAACACTGTGACTAGTCTTTTATCCCCTCTCTTTGGGTCATTAGCTACGACCCCAGTTTCAGAGTGTAAACAATTGCGTAGCCAATTGCCTGATGGTAGGGAGAAAGAGACACTGAATTATTTGGCGCATAAATGGGTTACTGAACCAGCGAGATATGAACTAGAGTCTGTTATGGATGTCTTCCATCAGTGGGAAGAACCGAAACAGAGATACGTTTTTGAGAAAATGTGTACTTTTCTTTCTGAGGATTTAGAGGAAAATGGTTTGGAGCCCAATCCGCCTAAATTGTGTCGTGTACGGTTCGATTTTGCGACAGGTTTGATTGTGGGTTCAGATGTCGAGAAAGCAGTTGCGATGTTATTGTCGTTTAGGACTGAAGGTGTTTCCAGGTTATTGTTTAAATATGATTCTTCTGCTAAAAAGAAAGGGAAACAGTACCCCATGAGAGAAGTTCCCCCACAATGGAGGGAAGGGGACCCAAATGCTAATCCACCTGTCCTGCCTCATTTCCAGCGTGTATGGGTACACGTTCCATGGAAGCAAGCTGAAGTTTTAGCCCTTAAGCAGACATTGCCTGATCCCCGTAAGAATCCTACAGGGTATTACAAGGAATTGTCACAGACTGCGGGGTCTTGCATTATAAATTTAGCTGACATAGACATGTTGTTTGGGAATGTTGTTCCACAGCCTTTATGGGGAAAGATTCGCCATACAGACCATGCTCAAGAGTTAGGTGACACATGGGCTAATATTGCTGCTGCAGATGCCCGACAAATTGGTGGTGCTAAACCTGAGCCTTTAGTGACAGAGCTTCCTGGTAGGATTATTGATTACATGAAAACTATAATGCCTGCGATGCGTGTAAACTGGGATAAATTGTCTGCATGTAAGCAAAAGAAAGAAGAAACGTATCAGATTTCTTCACTAGGTTTGAAGAAACGTTTGTGGACCACAGTGGTCAAGATATGAGCACGGAAGGTGGTCAACGTTTGTTCGTCGATAAATTTGTGCATAATCTGCTTCCTGAGTTGTGTAAAAAGTTAAAAGACTCAGAACGTTCTTGGGCAGTTTCCTCTTCAGCGCAGATATTGGCTACTGCACAGTACTACGAAAATAGAGATAAAGATGAGAGAGATAGAGTAGAGAAGAAAACTAAAGAATTGAAAACGAAGGTTCTGTTACAACAAGCGTACCCGCCACGTGGTGGTCAAAATAGTGGTGCACAGAGTAACTATCAGAACAACTATCAGAATAACTATCAGCCCCAACCGTTTCAGAGAAACTCGCAAAGAGCCGATTATGCTCAACCACGTATCCCAGTAGGTTCCAATCAGTGTTCATATTGCAAGGAAGAGGGTCATTTCAAGTATAGTTGCCCTGCTTTGCTACACCGCGCAAATGGTACTTCTGGTTTAAAAGGTCGAGGTGTTCCACAAGCACCTAGAGGAAGAGGACGTGGATATGTTCCCCAGAGCGCGCGCCCATTCCCCCCTCAAAACTCAATGAACAGATTTGATCAACAGGTTAATGCATCTGGTAGGACGGCTCAGTACTATACTGATGATTACTATACAGAGGATGAGCATTTGGACAGTAATGATTGCTAGGACAGCCATAGACAAAGAGAGGGAGTTGTTTCAGTTCCAGTAGATCAGAGTGGGCCTTATGTTAAGGTGATTGCATCAGGTGTGTCAGAACCTTTTCTGTTGGATACTGGTGCTACCAAGAGCTCTATTATGCACTCAAAACTCCCTGGCGCACCTTTGTCTGGCAAAACAAATGTATCAGTAGGGTTTTCCGGCGCCCCAGTTAGAAATCCGATTTCTAACCCTATATCTCTTTCTGTTGGACCTTGTAAATTTGAAACACCCCTTATTTTGACGACAGGTTGTGGCGAGAACGTGTTAGGATTAGATCTGTTAAAGAGATTGTATGCAACATTGTATTGCTCTCCTTCTGGAGTGCAACTCACATTGGGCAAGAAAGTGGTTTCACCAATGTATTTGTCAAAGGATAGATTTCCACCAGAATTTTCGTCTCTTCCTAATACTCTTTGGGCTACTGGACCTAATGATGTAGGTCTTTTGGAAATTCAGCCATATGTGATAACATTAAAAGCCAATGTTAAAATGCCACGTATTCCCCAATACAAGATCTCTAGTGAAGGGGAAAAAGCGTTGTTAGCAATTATTTGTGATCTGATTGAGAAGGATGTAATTGAAGAGACAAGAGGCAACGTTTGCAATAGTCCTGTTTTGCCTGTCTTGAAGCATACTGACCCTACTCAGCCACATGTTTATAGGTTTGTAATTGATCTTAGAGAGGTGAACAAAATAGTTGTGCCACAGTTTCCAGTCGTCCCCGATATCACTGCATTGTTGACAATGATTCCAGCTTCAGCCACTTGGTTTTCAGTGATAGACCTGAAAAATGCTTTCTTCAGCATCCCTATTGCAGAAGAGAGCAGGGACATTTTTGGCTTCAATTTGGGAGGACGAAGCTTCAGATTTAAGAGAGCTCCTCAAGGCTATTGTGAAAGTCCATCTATCTATAGTCAGGCTTTGAAAGCACAACTTGACACTCTTATGTTACCTGATGGCGCCACTCTCATTCAATATGTCGATGATTTGCTAGTTGCTGCAGATACTAAGGAGATCTGCAAAGAAACAACATTGTCATTATTGCGTCATTTGTCTGATTTACACCACAAAGTGTCCCTTTCAAAGTTACAGTATTGTCAAAAAGAAGTGACCTATTTAGGTCATCTCTTTTCGAAGGAGGGAAGGCAACTGACCCCTGAGAGAATCAGGGCTGTTGCAGCAATGAGTGTGCCAAGAACACAGAGAGAAGTGCGTGCTTTCTTGGGTATTACATCATATTGCAGACAATGGATACCTAATTTTTCGTTAATAGCCAAACCCTTGGTGGCATTAACTTGTAAAGATACACCAAATCCCGTCCCATGGTCTGAAGATTATCAGAAAAGTTTTGTCGAATTACGTGATGCATTATGTTCAGCTCCTGTGTTGGGTACCCCCAACTACAGCAAGCCTTTTACATTGTATGTCCATGAGAAAGAAGGTTGTGCGTTAGCAGTTTTGACACAACAGTTTGGAGACAGGGAGCGTCCATGCGCCTATTTCTCTTCAACCTTAGACCCAGTAGCTAAGGCACTACCAAGCTGCTTAAGAGCGGCAGCGGCAACTGCTGTTTCTATCCGACAGTCTGCTGGTTTAGTGATGAATAACACATTAATCGTAATGGTTCCACATGCAGAGGACACGTTGTTAAACAGAACCAAGACACAGCATTTAACTAGTGCTCGATTGTCAGGTTACGAGTTGACATTGTTAGCAAGCCATGTACATATAAAAAGATGCACTACACTTAACCCAGCTACGTTATTGCCAATTGTGACGGAGTTAGATACTTCTGAACAACATGATTGTCTCCATAGAACAGAAGAAGAAACGAAAGGGAGAATAGACCTTCTGGACACTCCCCTTGCAAAGAGTGATGGTACTTTGTGGGTGGATGGTTCATGCTTTAAGCTCACGAATGGTGACACGACTGCGGCCTATGCTGTGACAACTTTGTGTACGATTGTTGAAGCTGCACATATCCCACACAATTCAGCCCAAGCAGCTGAGTTAATAGCCCTAACAAAAGCATGTACAGTATCAAAAGGAATGAAAGTGACTATCTATACCGATAGCCAATATGCGTTTGGTGTGGCCCATAGTTTTGGGCGTTTGTGGAAGGAACGTGGGTTCCTGACCTCACATGGAACTAAAATACAGCATGGTCAGTTGGTAAATGAGCTCCTTGATTCACTTACTTTACCGTTGCAAGTTGCGATTGTGAAGTGTAGCGCACATAAAAAGGTGACTGATGATGTTGGTAGTGGGAATGCATTTGCTGACGAGGTCGCAAAAGAAACGGCAAGGAATGTGATGAGCCGAATGTATGTCGCGGGCCCTGCAAGATGGATTGGTGATGTTGGAATGTGTGAAGACACGATAGAAAGCGTGAAATCGATTCAAGCTGAAGCCACAGAGAGAGAATTGAGTGTGTGGAGAGAAAGTACGGGTAAATTGGATGCGAATGGTTGTTGGGTCGAGTTGTCAGAACATCAGAGATGGTTGCTACCCGATGCGTATGTGCTTGCAGTAGTTACAATGGCTCATGGAATGGATCACATCAGTGTGAAAGGGATTTGTAAGTTGTTGGCCCCAGTATGGCAAAATGCAGGAATTCCCAAGTGCGCAGAAAATGTGGTTAAAATTGCATGGTATGCCTGAAACACAACCCTGGTAGAGGAACCCCAACTCCAGCTGGTCATTTTGCACCTCATACGTATCCGTTTGAGGTTTTGCAGCTAGATTTCATCCACATGGAGAGGTGCAACAACTTAAAATATGTACTCGTTGTTGTTTGTGCCTTTTCAAGATGGGTGGAAGCCTATCCCCTAAAAGACAATACTGCGCTATCCACAGCCAAAGCCCTTGTGAAAGAGTTCTTCCCTAGATTCGGAATGCCGAGAATGATCTGGAGTGACAATGGAAGTGAATTTGTGGGTCAAGTGATGAAGAAAGTATGCGAAGGGCTAGGCATAAACCAAAAGTTTCACGCTGCAAATCACCCCCAATCAGCTGGATTAGTGGAGTGCCATAATGGCACTCTAAAGCTAAAATTGGCCAAGATACAAGCGAGCTCTGGTCTTAAATGGCCTGACGCTCTACCCTTAGCACTCCTATCAACCAGAATGACTGTGCATTCACGAGTGAAACTTAGTCCTTATGAAATAGTCTTTGGCCGCCCGGCCAATATATGGGGAGTGCCCAGGCCCAAGAAGTTTAGCGAGATAGAGCATCCTGTTTTGCTTGACTATCTGTATGAATTGACGGCTAAATTGCGTGTTTTATATCAACAGGTCCACGACACCCTGCCTCCGGTCTCTGAATCTCCAGGTCATCCCATTGAGCCTGGATCCTGGGCTTTAATAAAGAACTTTCTGCGAACCAAAAACGAGCAGCCCAGGTGGACCGGACCGCACCTCGTTCTTCTCTCCACAAGATCAGCTGTTCGAGTAGAAGGGAAGAAACACTGGATCCATGGGACCCATTGCAAAAGGGTACCCCTACCTCTGCCATATGACCGGTGGGTCCAGGAAGGTGTCGCCGACTCAGAGACTGAAACCGTGCCACGTTTTCTGCTTTTCAGCGATGCACGAATAAAAGGAACACTCACTGAGAAAGAAAGTGATGACATTTTACAATCAGCAGTATCACCGTCAGTTCGATTGGACACTACAGAACCTGAACTCCTTTTTCAGGACCACACGATACCTGGGACTAACTGTTATAATCTACGACCAAGAATAAAGGACAAATAAAGCAGTTTACTTTTCTTCCCTTTAACAAAGTTCTCCAATATGGAAAATTATTTTTGAATGACTTTTTGCTTTTTTGTGTTTTTTGAACCTCCATCCGGGTTCAGCTGTAGGATCGTGGCTGAAAAGACTTAGGGGGGTAGCCTGCGGACACAAAGTCTACAGGTCTGGTTTGTTCTAGGGCGGCCTGGAACATTCAGAACACTCCTAAGTGAAGTAAACCAACCGCCACGAACGGCAACGGTTAGAGGATGGAATCTTTCCAAAATGGAGAACATGTTGAAAGACTGAGTTTCAAGAAGAGAATATGTGAAACGATAACCAGGAAACTGTTTTTGCTGCTGTGCATTTTTATGTTATTTAGTATACTTATGTTTTTTATAGGATATGTTTTATTCTGTTTTAACGTGATATTGGCACCCACTACCTCGTCTACACCTCCTCCTTCCACTGTTTCCCCACATTCTTTTCAACTCCTCCCTAAACATGAATCTGCTAGGAGACTAGAGTTCATTAATAACTCCTTCATCCAGCTTTTGCACCAACACCAACTAGTGATAAATACAACTAATTGTTGGGTGTGAGGCCTTATGCCTCACACAGCAGATAAAGGTATCCCTTATCTGATCCTGCCTTTCAGCCACAATGGTTCCGTGTGGGCATTCAGAACGATATTCATCCATGCACACTACCCCCTACGTTTTGCGGAAGACAACCCTAAGAAAAATGCTTTAGTTAAAGGTATCATAGACATGATGAAGGACAATATCTTCTACGAGACTATCACCAGAGATGAGACAATAGCATATATAGGATGGAACATGACCGGATATGAAGCCACAATGAGTGAGAAACAGCAAGCTAAGATATCTTCCCTGATTTGGGTTGTACCCCATCAGGGTCACCTGTGTCTGCAAGGTACTGGCAAGAATCCCAGAGCTCAGCTAGGGGAAAGCGTCTGCACTGAGACATATGTCTTCGCATCTCAGACCACCCCTCCGCTCTTGGCAGCTAAGGGTACCTATTTCATCTGCCATGATAGAGCCTTTACATGGTTGCCCCCTGACTTTTCGGGCTCATGCTTCATTTCGTTCGTGTTGCCCCCTACCTACACAGCAGCGGCAGATTACCACAAGACAAGGATAGTTAGAGGCGTCTTCAGTGAAGAAGACACTGCAGGACAAGAATTTGGGGACTTCGTAAAGGGTTTTCTGCCGTTCTGGGGACAAATAGGTAACAGCAGGAGCATAAGGCAATTGATAAGAGTGGTTGAATCCACCGTGGCTGAAACCGCTGGTGCCCTTGGTAACTTGACTGCTGAGCTCCAGTCGGATCGTCTTATGACCCTTCAGAACAGGGTCGCATTAGATGTCATACTTGCAGACCGGGGTGGAGTATGTACATTGATCCAATCGAGTTGCTGTGTTTTTGTCCCAGATAACGCTCCAACAGTATACCAGGCCATCTCCAAACTGCATAGAATTTCCGAATCTATTCATTTAGATAGAGGAGATTGGTCATTAATGGGATGGTTCTGGGAACTGATATCAGCATGGGGATGGAAGATACTGATGGTCATTGGGATGATCTTGGCCATTCTTTTCCTGTTCTGTCTATGCGTGCAGTGTGCTCCTGCGATATGTGGCCTCTGTGTTACATCATGCATAAGGAAACCTGCACCAAGAGACGAACTAAATACTAGGATGATGTTACAGCAACATCTCAACGACTTTAGAAACATAGACCTGGACTCAGATTAGCATGAGAATAGGTTTATTGCCTATGTAAGGGCAAAAGGAAGGTTGTGGTTCTAAAAATTCTGGACCCATGTAATTTACTTTGCCACAGCAGTACGATTTTAGTATCAAAAGACCGATAATGACTAGTACACTAAGCATGAGCATTTTCGCTCAATTCCAGCAGCGTTTTCACCTTGAAATCGCCATTTTCGTCCTGCACTCGTGGCTCCCATTTTATACACGGCAGCCATTTTTAAAAGTTGCCCTCACATAGGCTTATAATACAGTCAGATTTGATTCCAAGGACACGTACACCTTGATTGACTTTTCTCTGACCTGGGCAAGCTGGAACCATTGCCTCAGGCCAAACCTGTTTGGTCAGTCCCTCTCCCAGTGGCCGAATCAGATAGCATCAAGGCACACCATGCCATAAAACCCTTATTATCGCTCACACACCCTGCCTAATCTTGCTCACACCTGCACCTGCTCTTTTCTTCTTCTTACTTTACGAGGGGGAGGTGCCCGTTTTTATTGGGGGTCCACACTTATCTGATGTAAAATACTAGGCCTTGCCGGGTAATTTATTATGGGTTGGATGACATGAAATATGAGGTTTGATCATGACACTGTTTTTTCCTTTGTAGTGAAAACATGTGAATGACCAACCAAAATGTCAAGAATGTTTGCCTGAAGCTTAAAAAACTGTATATAAGGAAACCTGACTTTGCATTGAAACGCAGTCTCCTGAGAACATACAAACCGTGCTGTTGTACTTCTAGGACGCTTGTTACTTGGTTGCAGCCAATAAATTCGATCTTTGACTTCACCTAGAAGACTCTGAGTTTCTGTGGTCTGAATCAGGAAAGTACCCGAGGTCTTTGGGTGTACCCTGGCACCACTGGGTTACCGGATCAGTACTGGTTCTGAAAAACTCAGTACCTCAGGAGCAGCTGCAAATCTCACAGTCCACAGTTTTGCAGTCTAGCGTGGGGAGGCAAGGACTTACCTCCACCAAACTCGGACTGAAGGATCACTGAGCTGTGGGAGTCACTTGGATAGAGTTCCTGTGTTCCAGGGACCACGCTCATCAGGATGAGAGGGGACCCAGAGGACCGGTGATGCAGTCTTTTGGTGCCTGCGTTAGCAGGGGGAAGATTCTGTCGACCCACGGAGATTTCTTCTTGGCTTCCAGTGCAGGGTGAAGGCAGGTGACCCCCAGAGCATGCACCACCAGGAAACAGTCGAGAAAGCCGGCAGGATGAGGCGCTACAATGTTGCTGGTAATCGTCTTGCTACTTTGTTGCAGTTTTGCAGGCGTTCTGGAGCAGTCAGCGGTCGATCCTTGGCAGAAGAGGGAAGTGCAGAGGAACTCTGGTGAGCTCTTGCATTCATTATCTGAAGAATACCCCAAAGGAGAGACCCTAAATAGCCAGAAAAGGAGGTTTGGCTACCAAGAAAGGAGGATTGGCTATCAAGAAAGGTAAGAGCCTATCAGAGGGGGTCTCTGACGTCACCTGCTGGCACTGGCCACTCAGAGCAGTCCAGTGTGCCCCCAACACCTCTGTTTCCAAGATGGCAGAGGTCTGGGACACACTGGAGGAGCTCTGGGCACCTCCCCTGGGAGGTACTGGTAAGGGTAGTGGTCACTCCCCTTTCCTTTGTCCAGTTTCATGCCAGAGCAGGGCTGGGGGATCCCTGAACCGGTGTAGACTGGCTTATGCTGAGATGGGCACCATCTGTGTCCATCAAAGCATTTCCAGAGGCTGGGGAGGCTACTCCTCCCCAGCCCTTCACACCTATTTCCAAAGGGAGAGGGTGTGACACCCTCTCTCAGAGGAAATCCTTTGCTCTGCCTTCCTGGGCCAGGGCTGCCTGGACCCCAGGGGGGCAGACTCCTGTCTGAGCGGTTGGCAGCAGCAGCAGCTGCAGTTTGGCAGCTCCCGGGTTCTGTGCTAGAGACCCGGGGGATCATGGAATTGTCCCCCCAGTACCAGAATGGTATTGGGGTGACAATTCCATGATCTTAGACATGTTACATGGCCTTGTTCGGAGTTACAATTGTGACACTATACATAGGTAGTGACCTATGTATAGTGCACAGGTGTAATGGTGTCCCCGCACTCACAAAGTCCAGGGAATTTGCCATGAATGATGTGGTGGCACCTTGGCTAGTGCCAGGGTGCCCACACACTAAGTAACTCTGCACCCAAGCTTCACCAGGTGAAGGTTAGACATATAGGTGACTTATAAGTTACTTCTGTGCAGTGAAAAGTAGCTGTGAAATAACTTGGATGTTATTTCACTCAGGGTGCAGTGGCAGGCCTGTGTAATAATTGTCTGAACTCCCTATGGGTGGCAAAAGAAATGCTGCATCCCATAGGGATCTCCTGGAACCCCAACACCCTGGGTACCTAAGTACCATATACAAGGGAATTATATGGGTGTACCAGTGTGCCAATGAGAATTGGTAAATTTAGTCACTAGCCTGCAGTGACAAATTTAGAAAGCAAAGAGAGCATAAACACTGAGGTTCTGGTTAGCAGAGTCTCAGTGATACAGTTAGGCACCACACAGGGAACACATACAGGGCACATACTATGAGCACTGGGGTCCTGCCTAGCGGCATCCCAGTGACACAGGGGCTAAGACATACATACATACAGTGAAAATGGGGGTAACATGCCAGGCAAGATGGTACTTTCCTACAGATGGCCCATGGAATACTGGAGGATGCAGAGTTGTTTCTTTGAAGAAAGACTGCAAACAAGCCTTGCTAGCTGCAAAGGTCACGGTTAAAGAAAAAGGGTGCTGCCTGGGCCCAGGAAGGATATGGAGGTCGCCACTTGGAAGAGGAGACAGAGGGTGCTCTCAGCAACACAGAGAGTCCACGCACAAGAAGTCAGCACCCGCAGAAGTACTTGAACATGGTTTCAAGAAAACTGTGCACAGCAGTCATCTCAACACTACAAAAGAGGGTCCCACAGAGCCGGTGTCAACTCAGCAAGTTGAGCAATGCAGGACAGAGTGCCGGGGACCTGGGCTAGGCTGTGCATGAAGCATTCCTTGCAAAAGTGCACAGAAGCCCTAACAGCTGCAGTTCATGCAGAACACAGGATTACTGTCTGGCGAGGGGAGGCAAGGACTTACCTCCACCAAATTTGGACAGGTGGCCCACTGGACTGTTGGGGTCACTTGGATCTACAACCTGTGTTCCACGGACCACGCTTGTCACGATGAGAGGGGACCCAGAGGACTGGTGAAGCTGAAGTTTGGTGCCTGCGTTAGCAGGGGGAAAATTCTGCGAGCCACTGGAGATTTCTTCTTGGCTTCCAGTGCAGGGTGAAGGCAAACAGACCCCAGAGCATGCACCACCAGGAAACAGTCAAGAAAGCCGGCAGGATTAGGCGCTACAATGTCGCTGTTCTTCTTCTTGCTACTTTTTTTGCGGTTTAGCAGGCGTCCCGGAGCAGTCAGCGGTCGATCCTTGGCAGAAATCGAAGAGGGAGATGCAGAGGAACTCTAGCGAATTCTTGCACTGTTTATCTGAGGAAAAGCCCACAGGAGAGACCCTAAATAGCCCTCAGAGGAGGATTGGCCACCTAGTCAGGTAAGCACCTATCAGGAGGGGTCTCTGATGTCACATGCTGGCACTGGCCACTCAGAGGCCTCCATTGTGCCCTCACACCTCTGGATTCAAGATGGTAGAGGTCTGGGACACACTGGAGGAGCTCTGGGCACCACCCCTGTGGTGGTGATGGACAGGGGATTGGTCACTCCCCTTTCCTTTGTCCAGTTTCACGCCACAGTAGGGGCTGGGGGTTCCCTGAACCAGTGTAGGCTGGTTTATGCAGGGAGGGCACCATCTGTGCCCTTCAAAGCATTTCCAGAGGCCTGGAGAAGCTTCTTCTCTCAGGCCCTTAACACCTATTTCCAAAGGGAGAGGGTGTAACACCCTCTCTCAGAGGAAATCTTTTGTTCTGCCTTCCTGTAACTGGGCTACCCAGACCCCAGGAGGGCAGAAGCCTGTCTGTGGGCTGGCAGCAGCGGTAGCTGCATTGAAAACCCCACAGAGCTGGTTTGGCAGTACCCTGGGTCCATGCTGGAGCCCTGTGGATGCATGGGATTGGCACCCCAATACCGGATTTTGCATGGGGGGACAATTCTATGATCTTGGACATGTTACATGGCCATATTCGGAGTTACCATTGTGAAGCTACATATAGGTATTGACCTATATGTAGTGCAAGCGTGTAATGGTGTCCCCGCACTCACAAAGTCCGGGGAAATTGCCCTGAACTATGTGGGGGCACCTTGGCTAGTGCCAGGATGCCCTCACACTTAGTAACTTTGCACCTAACCTTCATCAAGTGAGGGATAGACATATAGGTGACTTATAAGTTACTTAAGTGCAGTGTAAAATGGCTGTGAAATAACGTAGACGTTATTTCACTCAGGCTGCGGTGGCAGTCCCGTGTAAGATTTGTCTGAGCTCCCCATGGGTGGCAAAAGAAATGCTGCAGCCCATATGGATCTCCTGGAACCCCAATACCCTTGGTACCTAGGTACCATATACTAGGGAATTACAAGGGTGTTCCAGTGTGCCAATTAGAATTGGTGAAAATGGTCACTAGCCTATAGAGACAATTTGAAAGGCAGAGAGAGCATAAGCACTGAGGTTCTGATTAGCAGAGCCTCAGTGACACAGTTAGTCACTACACAAGGACACTCATTCAGGCCACAAACTATGAGCACTGGGGTCCTGGCTAGCAGGATCCCAGTAAGACAGGCAAAAACAAACTGACATACAAGTAAAAATCGGGGTAACATGCCAGGCAAGATGGTACTTTCCTACAGTCCTCTCTTCACAGGTCTTCAGGTCCAGGAATCCACCATTTGTTGCCTGCAGTCTTGCTTGGTTCGTGCAATAACACTTATCACTACTTGTGGTGTGTCCTGAGGAAACTTGCAGTACTTTACTCCTGCTTTTCTGGGCTCTGGGGTGGGGTATTTTTCTTACCTTTGGTGTTCTCTTACACTCCCAGCGCCCCTCTACACACTACATTTGCCTAGGGGGGAATTTGTGATTAGCATTCCACTTTCTTAGTATATGGTTTGTGCTGCCCCTAGGCCTATTCCATGCTATTGTATTTTCTACTGATTGCACTATTCTATAACTCTTTACTTACCTGGTTTTGGTCTCTAGTGCATATATTGTGTATAATACTTACCTCCCTGGTGGAAAAAGCTCTTTCTTAGAATCTTTGGCAGAACATACATGCAGGGGAATCTGGGAGAATCCCCCCTCAGATACTTATACTCACAATCGTTAAGTAAACATACCTCATGCTATTCTCGCAGCCTAGAATTGATTAACTTCTTTATATCGGGTATGAGGTTGTTCCCTAACCTTTCATAACAAGTCTCATCCTGTAACTGTCTTTGGATCTCATTCATATAATCTTTTCCAACCATGACCACAACATTCCCACCCTTGTCTGCTTCATGAATTACGATGCTTGACACAATGATAATGTTGTTTACAAGTTGAGGCATAGTTGAAGGATGATGCCTTCAATTAGGTGTTCATATATTGAACATTGTATTTTCATATTTCTATTGTGCAGTTTTAGATCCACATTCAGTTACACTTATAATAAAGGTGCATTCAAGAAGGACGATAATACTGCCCATAAATGAAGAAAGACAAGGTATGATAATAATAATTGGGTGTTCATGTACTGGAATAGGCGCTGTTTTATTATTATTGCGCAATTGTATATGGGAAGCCGTTCATGTCAAAATGACAGCTCCCCATATAGGACTCCTTCTGAAATGCATAGCGTGCTGCAAAACAAAAATGACACACACTAGAATTAATGTACTCTGTGCCAAAATAATTATGATACCTGCATAGTGAATATGCTACTTAGTGATTAATATGAATAACACACACACCACATTGAATAAGAAATCTACCGAGATATATATCTCAGTCATACTCAAATTAATATGGCTCTCAATGTAAACAATAAAAAAATCACTGAAACGAATACAATATTCATAAAAAAGAATGGGACATTCCTTGAAATGATTGACATACGCCAAGAGGAATATGACATACATTGAAATGAATATGACAGATTGAAATGAATATAAGGTACTGAAATGAATATTTTATATTCTGAAAAGAAAGTTATGCACATTGAAAATAACATAATGTATTCTGAAATGAACATTAAACATGTTTCAATGAATTTGAATTGTGTTGAAATTAATATTACCCAGATGGCAATGAATATGAGATGTTTGAAAATTAATATGGCGTGTGTTGAAATTAATGTAAGCCCATTGAATTGAAGCTGTCAAATGAGTATAACCAAAGATGAAATACTCATGACAGTTGTTAAAATGAATATGGCACACCTTGAAATTAATATGACAGATATTCAAATGAGTATGATATATGTTAAAATTGATAAGTTGCAGCTTCACATTAATATGACAGGTGATAACATGAATATGGCGTTCATTGAAATTAAAATAACATTGTTTGAAAGGAATATAACACATGTTAAAATGAACATGACATGAGTTGAATTGAGTATGGCCTTCATTGAAATGAATTTGACATGTTTTCAAATGAAAATCAGTAACGTTAAAATGATCATGACATTGATCATAATGAATATGGCTTGCATTGAAAGTAATATGATATACATTGACATGATCATGATATATGTTGCAATGGATATGATTCATGTTAAAATTTAGAGGTGTTAATATGAATGAAGCATCCATTGAAAGGAATATGACACATGCTAAGATGAATATGACATGCATTGAATCGAATATGAGCTCCACTGAAATTAAGTCAACATGTCTTAAACTGAATATGACCAATGCTGAAATTAAAATGAAACTTGTCAAAATGAATATGTTATGCTTTGAAATTGATATGATACACAGAAAAATAAATATTGCATATATTGAAATGAATATGACCTATGTTAAAATGGATATGACTTGTGTTAAAATGATCATGACAGGTGGTAAGGTGAATATGACATCCATTGAAATGAATGGCATTCATTGAAAGGAATATTACACATGTTAAGATGAATATGAGCCACTTTGAAATGAATATGACACCTGGTGAAACTAATATTGCCCACATCAAAATTATGATGATATTTTGTAAAATGAATATGACACTTTTTGAAACAAATATGAAACTGTGAGATAGATGTAGCATGCTTTGAACTGAATTAAGCATATATCAAAATGAACAGAAGCTCTGCTTAAATGAATATGACGCTGTTTAAATGAAAATGGCTTGCACTGACCTTATGTTGATTTGCTTTAAAATAAATATTACATATTAAATGTAATATTGCATATTCTCAAAGGGTATGATATGTACTAAAATGAATTAGCTGAAATTAATATACCACACATTTAACAGAATATAAAACAAAGAACCAGCCTTTATCACTCATCCATTACATGCATCCATTTACAATGCAGGTAAGTATTTCCACATTTGGCACACAGTACTTTATCACACAGGTAAGTATTTTTCTAAATAACACACTTTTTAATGTGCACGTAGAGGTAAAGGGAGGTGTTAGAAATGGGGTCTCTAGTTGGCGGTGGTTTGCACCCTGTACAAGTAGGGACCCTCACTCTAGTCAAGCTAAGGGAGTCACACAGCTAAGATAACCCCTGCTCACAGCCTTGGTAGCTTAGCATGAGCAGTCAGGCTTATCTCAGAGACAATGTATAAAGTATTTTTACACGCACACACAGTAACACAGTGAAAACACCACAAAAGTACTCCACACCAGTTTAGAAAAATATATAATATTTATCTGAATAAAATAAGACCAAAACAACAATAAATCCAACATACACAAGCAAAGATATACATTTTCAAAGATTAAGGGCCTCATTATGAATTTGGTGGTCCCACCCCCATCTGCTTGGCTTTTGGACCACCGTATTACGATGCTGGCAGTCCCATAGAGGAAAGACCGCTGATGTCTCACCGGCACCACCAGGTGGCGCAGACCACCACGGTGGCGAGGCCAGCCAAACAAGCCGATGGAGCCAGTGCTTCAGTTGGAAACATTATGATATTGCCTACCACCAACGTGACGTGGCAGTCCAACCACTACATCCCAGGAGGTGGAAACTGAGAGAATAAAGGAAGCAACTCACCTACAGGCTGTGTTACACAGCCTGTGCCACCATGGAACCCATCACACACGTCCTGCAGCAGGTGCTGCTCATCGATGGACCGACACAGCACCCATATTGCAACACAATGGAAGGTCAATAGGATGCACAATAGGTTGTGAAACAAATATCCAAAGCTTACAATGCAAACAGTACCTGCAGAGTAGGGATGGCAGCATCAGGAGCATTAATGGAAGGAGGCTGCTCTGGGACACATTTCACTGTGCACATGCTCCTAAAACTGCATTTGCACAGGAACTGGCCCTTCATGTATCTCAGGGACAAACAATATTTGAGCAACGTGACATGCCTATCTGCCAAATGCGTAAGTGCATGTCAAGAAAGCACACACATCAGCAACATCATGGGCCATACATCTAGATGAAGTAGCTGTAAGATACAAACATCAAAATGGACACAGGGTCAGTCAAATGCAAAGGAAGCTACCACAATTGAACACCCTCCATGTGTGGACAAATAAAACTCTACCTTCCACACATGAGATTAAAGTACAATCCATATCAGGGGGACAAATCTAACCCCATACATGCTGACATTGGCCAACACAAGATTAAATACTTACCTAGCAAACATAACACAATGCACTGACACCCCAATTGGATCAATACCCACATATCCATCCAGTGAACATCTACCGTTGTCTTACATGACCAGCACAGCCCACTAAGTCAGACATTGCAAACAACAGCAACTGGATCAGCAATCAGGGTGAAACACACACACAACTGTAGGCATACAGCACAAGTGATTAAGGAACAACACAAAGGTAGAAAAGCAATGGCAGGGCAAATGTGCACCTAACAAAGTAACAGCTTGGGTTTATTCAATTCAAATGCTGAAAAGCAAAGGCCATTGGCCACTCTATATGAGTCTATGCACATTACTGTGCCCAATCTAGACTCCAATCACAGCCAGGGGCCCTCCACAGGAAGGGGTATCAAGTGGCAGGCAGGCACCTCAGAGCTCATCCTTCCGTGTGGTGTGGTCAGATTTGTGATGGGTGGTTTTGGGAGGAGGGGCTTTTTCTTCAGAGGGGTGGGCATCTTCTTCTGGGGGTAAGGGTGTGGGTGCTTACCGGGGAACAGGTGTGACAGGAGAGGACCTGGATGTCGAAGGGAATGGTTGGGATGTAGGTGGGGGTTTGGGAGGAGGTTTGGAGGTAACAGGGTAAAGGGAAAAGTCAAAAAGAATCCTCTCCTTGGGAAAACAGGTAGGGTCATCAGAATCGGTTGGGGATTTGGAGGTTGATGGAGTGGTGGGCTTGTTTGTGGGTGTACATGCCTTGGGTGTGTGCATGTGTGAAGTGTGCCTGTGTTTGGGTGGTGTCTATTGTGTGTGTGAGTGTGGGCATTTGTGTGTTTTAGGGGGCTGGCAGGTGGAGGTGCTGGGTGATGACGGGATGGTGAATGTGGTGGATGTGTCTGTGGGTGTTGTGGTGGTCTCTGGGGGTATGGTGTCTGAGGAGTGAGGGTCCGTGGGTTGTGAGCTGTTGTCTGGGTGTAAGGTGGGCATGGTGGATGTGTCACTGGGTGTTGTGGTGGTGTCTGTGGGTATGGTGGATGTGGTGTGTGGGTAGGTGGGCGTGTCTGTTGAAATGGTGGCTGATGTGGTGTCTGTGGGTGAATGCCAAGTGCCTGCATGCCAGTGTGTCATGTGGTGTTTGTGTCGATGTTTGCTGCATGTGTGTGTTAAGGTAGGTGCATGCGGATGTGTCTATGTGCTTAGGACCGGTAGGCGAATAGGGCATTTGGATTGGGAAGAGAGAGGTGGTGGGAGGGAGGACTGGGGGGTGGGTGACTGTCATCAGCGAGGAGGCCAAAGCCTGAAAAGATCTCTATAGGCCAGACATGTCACTATGAATACCTTCTAGGAAAGTATTTGTCTGCTGAAGTTGGCTCGCCAACCCATGGATGGCATTCACAATGGCAATTTGCTCCAAAGAGATATTCCGCAGGAGGTCAATAGTCTTCTCACTCAGGGCAGCAAGGGTAACAGGGGCTGGTGCTGCGGTGGCTGGGGCAAAGGAGACACCAACCCTCTTGGGTGAGTGGGCATGGCCAACTGGGTGAGAAGCAACATGGAGGGTGGTGATAGAACTGGGGGTGGCGGACAAGTAAGGTACAGGAGTAGGTCCTGATGGGTTCCCCACCACTAGGGAGTGGCCACTAAAGGTAGCATATGAAGGTGACGAGGTCGATCCTGTGTTCTCTGTGGCACTCCCCTCACCCTCCGGGCCACTGGATCCCTCCATGTCGATGGTGTCATGACTTGAGGTACTGTGGCCAGATGCTTCACCACTTGGTTGCAACCTGTCTCCTTCACTTGTGTGGGATGATGCTGCAAATGCAAAGGGGGAAGGGTCACCACATGTTACTGATCACACTTGAACAACAGCTGTGATTAGCAAAATTTACCATGAGGTCAAGTAGGCCCCAGCAACAAACTACATCAAGGTGGCTCCTAAATGTACTATATCATATGCATGCATGCCATGTGAACTGTCAACAGTTGTCCACAGGAAAAACAGGATCTCAGACAACTCCAATTGCCTGGGTGAAGTTGAGCAATCTCAGTAACCATTGAATACATAGAAGACCATATCACATTCAATGCTTTGCCTTGTGGAGCGTACCTGTTACCTGTTGTTATAAAATAGTAGGCCAATGCCAAGTTAATTCCAACAGATCCCACACAAGGCCACACAGACATCTATTTGTCACATATTGTAGGAAAGTACCATCTTGCCTGGCATGTTACCCCCATTTTTCACTGTATGTATGTTGTTTTAGTTGTATGTGTCACTGGGACCCTGCCAGCCAGGGCCCCAGTGCTCATAAGTGTGCCTGAATGTGTTACCTGTGTAGTGACTAACTGTCTCACTGAGGCTCTGCTATCCAGAACCTCAGTGGTTATGCTCTCTCATTTCTTTCAAATTGTCACTAACAGGCTAGTGACCAATTTTACCAATTTACATTGGCTTACTGGAACACCCTTATAATTCCCTGGTATATGGTACTGAGGTACCCAGGGTATTGGGGTTCCAGGAGATCCCTATGGGCTGCAGCATTTCTTTTGCCACCCATAGGGAGCTCTGACAATTCTTACACAGGCCTGCCACTGCAGCCTGAGTGAAATAACGTCTACGTTATTTCACAGCCATTTTACACTCCACTTAAGTAACTTATAAGTCACCTATATTTCTAACCTTTACCTGGTAAAGGTTAGGTGCAAAGTTACTTAGTGTGAGGGCACCCTGGCACTAGCCAAGGTGCCCCCACATTGTTCAGGGCCAATTCCCCGGACTTTGTGAGTGCGGGGGCACCATTACACGCGTGCACTACATATAGGTCACTACCTATATGTAGCTTCACAATGGTAACTCCGAATATGGCCATGTAACATGTCTATGATCATGGAATTGCCCCCTCTATGCCATCCTGGCATAGTTGGCACAATCCCATGATCCCAGTGGTCTGTAGTACAGACCCTGGTACTGCCAAACTGCCTTTCCTGGGGTTTCACTGAAGCTGGTCCTGCTGCCAACCCCTCAGACAGGTTTCTGCCCTCCTAGGGTCCAGCCAGGCTTGGCCCAGGATGGCAGAACAAAGGACTTCCTCTGAGAGAGGGTGTTACACCCTCTCCCTTTGGAAAATGGTGTGAAGGCAGGGGAGGAGTAGCCTCCCCCAGCCTCTGGAAATGCTTTCATGGGCACACATGGTGCCCATTTCTGCATAAGCCAGTCTACACCGGTTCAGGGACCCCTTAGCCCTGCTCTGGCGCGAAACTGGACAAAGGAAAGGGGAGTGACCACTCCCCTGACCTGCACCTCCGCTGGGAGGTGTCCAGAGCTCCTCCAGTGTGCTCCAGACCTCTGCCATCTTGGAAACAGAGGTGCTGCTGGCACACTGGACTGCTCTGAGTGGCCAGTGCCACCAGGTGACGTCAGAGACTCCTTCTGATAGGCTCCTTCAGGTGTTGCTAGCCTATCCTCTCTCCTAGGTAGCCAAACCCTCTTTTCTGGCTATTTAGGGTCTCTGTCTCTGGGGATTCCTTAGATAACGAATGCAAGAGCTCATCCGAGTTCCTCTGCATCTCTCTCTTCACCTTCTGCCAAGGAATCGACTGCTGACCGTGCTGGAAGCCTGCAAAACTGCAACATAGTAGCAAAGACGACTACTGCAACTCTGTAACGCTGATCCTGCCGCCTTCTCGACTGTTTTCCTGGTGGTGCATGCTGTGGGGGTAGTCTGCTTCCTCTCTGCACTAGAAGCTCCGAAGAAATCTCCCGTGGGTCGACGGAATCGTCCCCCTGCAACCGCAGGCACCAAAGAACTGCATCACCGGTCCCCTGGGTCTCCTCTCAGCACGACGAGCGAGGTCCCTTGAATCCAGCAACTCTGTCCAAGTCACTCCCACAGTCCAGTGACTCTTCAGTCCAAGTTTGGTGGAGGTAAGTCCTTGCCTCCCCACGCCAGACTGCATTGCTGAGAACCGCGACTTTTGCAGCTACTCCGGCCTCCGTGCACTTCCGGCGGAAATCCTTTGTGCACAGTCCAGCCTGGGTCCACGGCACTTTAACCTGCATTGCACGACCTCCTGAGTTGTTCTCCGGCGACGTGGGACCCCTTTGTGCGACTTCGGGTGAGCACCGTTTCACGCATCCTCATAGTACCTGTTTTTGGCACTTCTGTGGGTGCTGCCTGCTGCTGAGAGGGCTCTTTGTCTTGCTCGACGCCCCCTCTGTCCCCTGACGTAATTGGCGATATCCTGGTCCCTCCTGGGCCACAGCAGCATCCAAAAACCCTTACCGCATGATTTGCAGCTAGCAAGGCTTGTTGGCGGTCTTTCGGCAGGAAAACACTTCTGCACAACTCTCCACGGCGTCAGGAATCCGTCCTCCAAAGGAGAAGTCTCTAGCCTTTGTCGTTCCTGCAGAAACCTAAGCTTCTCCTGTCCAGTAGAAGCTTCTTTGCACCCACAGCTGGCATTTCCTGGGCATCTGCCCATCTCCGAGTTGCTTGTGATTTTTGGACTTGGTCCCCTTGTTCCACAGGTACCCTCGACTGGAAATCCATCATTGTTGCATTGTTGGTTTGTGTCTTTCCTGCAGAATTCCCCTATCACGACTTCTATGTCCTTTGGGGAACTTTAGTGCACTTTGCACTCACTTTTCAGGGTCTTGGGGTGGGCTATTTTTCTAACCCTTACTATTTTCTAATAGTCCCAGCGACCCTCTACAAGGTCACATAGGTTTGGGGTCCATTCGTGGTTCGCATTCCACTTTTGGAGTGTATGGTTTGTGTTGCCCCTATCCCTATGTGTCCCCATTGCATCCTATTGTAACTATACATTGTTTGCACTGTTTTCTAATACTATTACTGCATATTTTGGTATTGTGTACATATATCTTGTGTATATTTGCTATCCTCATACTGAGGGTATACTCTGAGATACTTTGGCATATTGTCATAAAAATAAAGTACCTTTATTTTTAGTATATCTGTGTATTGTGTTTTCTTATGATATTGTGCATGTGACACTAAGTGGTACTGTAGGAGCTTCACTCGTCTCCTAGTTCAGCCTAAGCTGCTCTGCTAAGCTACCATTATCTATCAGCCTATGCTGCTAGGCACCCTATACACTAATAAGGGATAACTGGGCCTGGTGCAAGGTGCAAGTACCCCTTGGTACTCACTACAAGCCAGTCCAGCCTCCTACATTGGTTGTGCAGTGGTGGGATAAGTGCTTTGAGACTACTTACCACTCTTGTCATTGTACTTTTCATAAGAGAAAAATATATAAAACAAGTTCAGTGTGTGTACACATAACTAAAAAGTTTTGCATTTCCTCTTTTCACTCTTTTCTAAGTGCTGAAAAGTACTTCTAAACTTTCAAAAAGTTCTAAAAAGTTTTTTTCTGTCTTTCTAAAAGTTCTAAAAACTTTTTCTCACTTTTTCTGTCACTTAAACTCTTTCTAAAAATGTCTGGCACAGGTCAAAATGTTGATCTGTCCAAACTTGCATATGACCACCTTAGCTGGAAAGGAGCAAGGAGTCTCTGTATAGAAAGAGGTTTGAGTGTAGGGAAGAATCCTTCCTTGGAATTATTGCTTAACATGCTTAGAGAACAAGATAAGGCCAAAAGGGCCCCATCTGTTGAAAAAATAGCTAATGGTTCCCAATCTGATCCAGGGACACCCCTAGGAAAAGATTCAGGAAAGAAACTTCAGAGCCTGCCCATTACTAGACAGTCTAGCATAGTTGGTACTGATGTAGAGTGACACCATACAGATAGTGTTGTCTCACATCATAGCAAGAACATTCATTCTCACCACAGTAGAAGTGATGTTTCGGTTAACCAAGCTGTTAGGGTGCCTTCTGTAAGGGACAGGTCTCCTCTGTCCATTCTCACCATACTTCTGTTTCAAGGCATGTCCCTCCCACCCACCCTGATGACAGATTGTCAGAAAGGGAGCTCAATAGATTGAGAGTGGAACAAACCAGACTAAAGCTCAAGAAGCAACAGCTGGATTTGGATAGACAGACCTTAGAAGTAGAGAAGGAGAGACAGAAGTTGGGTTTAGAAACCCATGGTGGCAGCAGCAGTATTCCCCATAGTCATCCTGCAAAAGAGCATGATTCCAGGAATCTGCACAAGATAGTTCCCCCTTATAAGGAGGGGGATGACATTAACAAGTGGTTTGCTGCACTTGAGAGGTCCTGTGCTGTACAGGATGTCCCTCAAAGGCAGTGGGCTACTATCCTATGGCTATCATTTAGTGGAAAAGGTAGGGATAGGCTCCTTACTGTGAAAGAAAGTGAAGCCAATGATTACAAAGTTCTTACGAATGCACTCCTGGATGGTTATGGCTTAACCACTGAACAATACAGGATACAGTTCAGAGAGACCAAAAAGGAGTCTTCACAAGACTGGGTTGATTTCATTGACCATACTGTGAAGGCCTTGGAGGGGTGGTTACATGGCAGTAAAGTTACTGATTATGACAGCCTCTATAACTTGATCCTGAGAGAGCATATTCTTAATAATTGTGTGTCTGATTTGTTGCACCAGTACTTGGTGGACTCTGATCTGACCTCTCCCCAAGAATTGGGAAAGAAAGCAGACAAATGGGTCAGAACAAGGGTGAACAGAAAAGTTCATACAGGGGGTGACAAAGATGGCAACAACAAGAAGGATGGTAAGTCTTCTGACAAGGGTGGGGACAAATCTAAAAATGAGTCTTCATCAGGCCCACAAAAACACTCTGGTGGGGGGGGTGGGCCCAAATCCTCTTCTAATCAAAACAAAGAAAAGAAACCATGGTGCTATTTATGTAAAATAAAAGGCCATTGGACAACAGATCCCAGTTGTCCAAAGAAAAGCACCAAGCCTCCTACCACTACAACCCCTACTGCTACACCTAGTGTCCCTACTAATAGCAGTGGTGGTGGGAGCAAACCTACTAATAGCCAATCCAAGGGAGTAGCTGGGCTCACTATTGGTAACTTAGTTGGGGTTGGTCTTGTTAGGGAGACCACAGAGGCTGTGTTAGTCTCTGAGGGGGCTATTGATTTAGCCACATTAGTTGCTTGTCCCCTTAATATAGATAAGTACAAGCAGCTACCCCTAATAAATGGTGTTGAGGTTCAGGCCTACAGGGACACTGGTGCCACTGTTACTATGGTAATAGAGAAACTGGTCCACCCTGAACAACACCTACTTGGTCACCAGTACCAAGTAACCGATGCTCAAAACAACACACTTAGCCACCCCATGGCTGTTGTAAATCTCAACTGGAGGGGGGTTACTGGTCCAAAGAAAGTTGTGGTAGCCTCAGATTTACCTGTAGACTGTCTACTAGGAAATGATTTGGAGACATCAGCTTGGTCAGATGTGGAGTTGGAGGCCCATGCAGTAATGCTGGGCATCCCAGGGCATATTTTTGCTTTAACCAGGGCTCAGGCCAAAAAGCAAAAAGGACAGGGAAACTTGGATCCTGGAACAATGGACCAAGTGCTCCCTAAAGCTAGGGCTAGTAGAAGTAAAGCACTTCCTACTATCCCTCACTCTACAGTGGATTCAAATTCTGAGGAAGAATAATTTCCACCCTGTGCAGAACCTACACCAGAGGAGCTGGAAGCAGACACTGCTGAGCTTTTGGGTGAAGGGGGACCTGCCAGGGAGGAGCTGAGTGTGGCACAGCAAACCTGTCCCACACTAGAGGGTCTAAGACAGCAAGCTGTCAAACAAGCTAATGGGGATGTCAGTGACTCTCACAGAGTTTACTGGGAGGACAACCTCTTGTACACTGAAACAAGGGATCCTAAACCTGGAACTGCCAGGAGGTTAGTGATTCCTCAGGAGTACAGAAAGTTCCTCCTAACTCTAGCCCACGACATTCCCCTAGCTGGACATTTGGGACAAATGAAAACTTGGGACAGATTTGTTCCCTTGTTTCATTGGCCTAGAATGTCTGAGGACACAAAGGAATTTTGTAAGTCCTGTGAAACCTGTCAAGCCAGTGGCAAGACAGGTGGCACTCCAAAGGCACCCCTTATTCCACTGCCTGTGGTTGGGGTTCCCTTTGAAAGGGTAGGGGTTGACATAGTTGGCCCCCTTGACCCTCCTACTGCTTCAGGCAATAGGTTTATCTTGGTGGTAGTGGACCATGCCACCAGATATCCTGAAGCAATTCCTCTAAGGACCACTACAGCACCTGCAGTGGCAAAGGCCCTCCTGTAAATATTTTCCAGGGTGGGCTTCCCAAAAGAGGTGGTATCAGACAGGGGAAGCAATTTCATGTCTGCTTACTTAAAGGCCATGTGGAAGGAGTGTAGTGTGACTTACAAGTTCACTACACCCTATCATCCACAAACAAATGGACTGGTGGAGAGATTTAACAAAACTCTCAAAGGCATGATTATGGGACTCCCTGAAAAACTCCGCACGAGATGGGATATCCTTTTACCATGCCTCCTTTTTGCCTACAGGGAGGTACCCCAGAAAGGAGTGGGCTTCAGCCCCTTTGAACTCCTCTTTGGACACCCTGTTAGGGGTCCACTAACACTTGTCAAGGAGGGTTGGGAACAACCTTTAAAAGCTCCAAAGCAAGATATTGTGGATTATGTACTTGGCCTCAGATCAAGGATGGCTGAGTACATGAAAAAGGCCAGTAAAAACCTTCAGGCCAGCCAAGAGCTCCAAAAGCAATGGCATGACCAGAAGGCTGTTTTGGTTCAGTACAAACCAGGGCAGAAAGTGTGGGTCTTGGAGCCTGTGGCCCCAAGAGCACTCCAAGATAAATGGAGTGGACCCCACACAATTGTTGAGAAAAAGGGTGAAGTCACCTACTTAGTTGACTTAGGTACTGCCAGGAGTCCCCTTAGGGTGCTCCATGTCAATCGCCTAAAACCCTACTATAACAGGGCTGATCTCACCCTGCTCATGGCAACTGATGAGGGACAGGAAGAAGACAGTGATCCTCTACCTGATCTCTTCTCTTCCACAGAACAAGATGCTCTAGTGGAAGGTGTAGTTTTGGCTGATTGTCTTACTGCTGAGCAGAAAGACCATTGCATAAATCTCCTGGGTCAGTTTTCTGAACTCTTCTCTACTGTGCCAGGTACCACTTCTTGGTGTGAGCACACTATAGATACTGGAGACAGCTTGCCTGTCAAAAGTAAGATCTATAGACAGCCTGACCATGTCAGTGACTTGTAGGAGGCTGGACTGGCTTGTAGTGAGTACCAAGGGGTACTTGCACCTTGCACCAGGCCCAGTTATCCCTTATTAGTGTATAGGGTGTCTAGCAGCTTAGGCTGGTAGATAATGGTAGCTTAGCAGAGCAGCTGAGGCTGAACTAGGAGACGTGTGAAGCTACTACAGTACCATATGCACAATATCATAAGAAAACACAATACACAGTTATACTAAAAATAAAAGTACTTTATTTTTATGACAATATGCCAAAGTATCTTAGAGTGTACCCTCAGTGAGAGGATAGGAAATATACACAAGATATATATACACAATACCAAAAATATGCAGTATAGTCTTAGAAAACAGTGCAAACAATGTATAGTTACAATAGGATGCAATGGGGACACATAGGGATAGGGGCAACACAAACCATATACTCCAAAAGTGGAATGCGAACCACGAATGGACCCCAAACCTATGTGACCTTGTAGAGGGTCGCTGGGACTATTAGAAAATAGTGAGAATTAGAAAAATAACCCTCCCCAAGACCCTGAAAAGTGAGTGCAAAGTGCACTAAAGTTCCCCTCAGGACAAAGAAGTCGTGTTAGAGGAATAATGCAGGAAAGACACCAACCAACAATGCAACAACAATGGATTTCCAATCTAGGGTACCTGTGGAACAAGGGGACCAAGTCCAAAAGTCACAAGCAAGTCGGAGATGGGCATATGCTCAGGAAATGCCAGCTGTGGGTGCAAAGAAGCTTCTACTGGACAGAAGAAGCTGAGGTTTCTGCAAGAAGGAAAAAGGCTAGAGACTTCCCCTTCGGTGGACGGATCCCTCTTGCCGTGGAGAGTTGTGCAGAAGTCTTTTCCCGCCGAAAAAACGCCAACAACCTTGCTAGCTGCAAATCGTGTGGTTAGCGTTTTTGGATGCTGCTGTGGCCCAGGAGGGACCAGGAGGTCGCAAATTGGACCAGGAGGTAGAGGGGACGTCGAGCAAGACAAGGAGCCCTCTCAGCAGCAGGTAGCACCCGGATAAGTGCCAGAAACAGGCACTACGAGGATGCGTGAAACGGTGCTCACCCGAAGTTACACAAAGGAGTCCCACGTCGCCGGAGACCAACTTAGAAAGTCGTGCAATGCAGGTTAGAGTGCCGTGGACCCAGGCTTGGCTGTGCACAAAGGATTTCCGCCGGAAGTGCACAGGGGCCGGAGTAGCTGCAAAAGTCACGGTTCCCAGCAATGCAGTCTAGCGAGGTGAGGCAAGGACTTACCTCCACCAAACTTGGACTGAAGTGTCACTGGACTGTGGGGGTCACTTGGACAGAGTTGCTGGATTCGAGGCACCTCGCTCGTCGGGCTGAGAGGAGACCCAAGGGACCGGTAATGCAGCTTTTTGGTGCCTGCGGTTGCAGGAGGAAGATTCCGTCGACCCACGGGAGATTTCTTCGGAGCTTCTAGTGCAGAGAGGAGGCAGACTACACCCACAGCATGCACCACCAGGAAAACAGTCGAGAAGGCGGCAGGATCAGCGTTACAGAGTTGCAGTAGTCGTCTTTGCTACTATGTTGCAGTTTTGCAGGCTTCAAGCGCGGTCAGCAGTTGATTCCTTGGCAGAAGGTGAAGAGAGAGGTGCAGAGGAACTCGGCTGAGCTCTTGCATTCGTTATCTAAAGTTTCCCCAGAGACAGAGACCCTAAATAGCCAGAAAAGAGGGTTTGGCTACCTAGGAGAGAGGATAGGCTAGCAACACCTGAAGGAGCCTATCAGAAGGAGTCTCTGACGTCACCTGGTGGCACTGGCCACTCAGAGCAGTCCAGTGTGCCAGCAGCACCTCTGTTTCCAAGATGGCAGAGGTCTGGAGCACACTGGAGGAGCTCTGGACACCTCCCAGGGAAGGTGCAGGTCAGGGGAGTGGTCACTCCCCTTTCCTTTGTCCGGTTTCGCGCCAGAGCAGGGCTAAGGGGTCCCCTGAACCGGTGTAGACTGGCTTATGCAGAATTGGGCACATCTGTGCCCAAGAAAGCATTTCCAGAGGCTGGGGGAGGCTACTCCTCCCCTGCCTTCACACCATTTTCCAAAGGGAGAGGGTGTAACACCCTCTCTCAGAGGAAGTCCTTTGTTCTGCCATCCTGGGCCAGGCCTGGCTGGACCCCAGGAGGGCAGATGCCTGTCTGAGGGGTTGGCAGCAGCAGCAGCTGCAGTGAAACCCCAGGAAGGGCAGTTTGGCAGTACCAGGATCTGTGCTACAGACCACTGGGATCATGGGATTGTGCCAACTATGCCAGGATGGTATAGAGGGGGCAATTCCATGATCATAGACATGTTACATGGCCATATTCGGAGTTACCATTGTGAAGCTACATATAGGTAGTGACCTATATGTAGTGCACGCGTGTAATGGTGTCCCCGCACTCACAAAGTCCGGGGAATTGGCCCTGAACAATGTGGGGGCACCTTGGCTAGTGCCAGGGTGCCCTCATACTAAGTAACTTTGCACCTAACCTTTACCAGGTAAAGGTTAGACATATAGGTGACTTATAAGTTACTTAAGTGCAGTGTAAAATGGCTGTGAAATAACGTGGACGTTATTTCACTCAGGCTGCAGTGGCAGGCCTGTGTAAGAATTGTCAGAGCTCCATATGGGTGGCAAAAGAAATGCTGCAGCCCATAGGGATCTCCTGGAACCCCAATACCCTAGGTACCTCAGTACCATATACTAGGGAATTATAAGGGTGTTCCAGTAAGCCAATGTAAATTGGTAAAAATGGTCACTAGCCTGTTAGTGACAATTTGAAAGAAATGAGAGAGCATAACCACTGAGGTTCTGGTTAGCAGAGCCTCAGTGAGACAGTTAGGCACCACACAGGGAACACATACATATAGGCCACAACCTTATGAGCACTGGGGTCCTGACTAGCAGGGTCCCAGTGACACATAACAAACATACTGAAAACATAGGGTTTTCACTATGAGCACTGGGCCCTGGCTAGAAGGATCCCAGTGAGACAGTGAAAACACCCTGACATACACTCACAAACAGGCCAAAAGTGGGGGTAACAAGGCTAGAAAGAGGCTACTTTCTCACAGGACTGCATAAAGCAAGAGGTGCAGAAAATGTTAGAACTGGGAGTGGTTGAGCACTCTGAAAGTCCATGGGCCTCTCCTGTGGTACTTGTACCAAAACCTCATTCCAAGGATGGAAAGAAGGAAATGCGGTTTTGTGTAGACTACAGAGGTTTCAACCAGGTAACCAAAACTGATGCTCACCCTATACCCAGGGCAGATGAGCTCATAGATACACTGGCATCTGCCAAGTATCTAAGCACTTTTGATTTGACTGCAGGGTATTGGCAGATCAAATTATCAGAAGATGCTAAACCTGAAACTGCATTTTCAACCATTGGAGGCCATTACCAATTTACAGTAATGCCTTTTGGATTGAAAAATGCACCTGCCACTTTTCAGAGGTTGGTGAACACAGTCCTACAAGGGCTGGAAGCTTTCAGTACAGCATATTTGGACGACATAGCTGTCTTTAGCTCCAGCTGGGATGATCACCTGGTCCACCTATGAAAAGTTTCAGAGGCCCTGCAAAAGGCAGGCCTCACTATCAAGGCTTCAAAGTGCCAGATAGGGCAGGGGAAGGTGGTTTATCTGGGACACCTTGTTGGTGGGGAACAGATTGCACCACTTCAGGGGAAAATCCAAACTATTATAGATTGGGTACCCCCTACTACTCAGACTCAGGTGAGAGCCTTCCTAGGCCTCACTGGGTATTACAGGAGGTTCATTAAGAACTATGGCTCCATTGCAGCCCCTCTTAATGACCTCACATCCAAGAAAATGCCTAAAAAGGTATTATGGACAGCAAACTGTCAGAAAGCTTTTGAGGAGCTGAAGCAGGCCATGTGCTCTGCACCTGTCCTGAAAAGCCCTTGTTACTCTAAAAAATTCTATGTCCAAACTGATGCATCTGAATTAGGAGAAGGGGCAGTCCTATCACAACTTAATTCTGAGGGCCAGGATCAACCTGTTGCTTTTATTAGTAGAAGGTTGACCCCTAGAGAAAAGCGTTGGTCTGCCATTGAGAGGGAGGCCTTTGCTGTGGTCTGGGCACTGAAGAAGTTGAGGCCATACTTGTTTGGCACTCACTTCATTGTTCAGACAGACCACAAACCTCTACTTTGGCTAAAACAAATGAAAGGTGAAAATCCTAAATTGTTGAGGTGGTCCATATCCCTACAGGGAATGGACTATACAGTGGAACATAGACCTGGGAGTAGCCACTCCAATGCAGATGGACTCTCCAGATATTTCCACCTAGACAATGAAGACCCATTAGGGAATGACTAGTCTTATTGTCCTTCGTTTGGGGGGGGGTTGTGTAGGAAAGTACCATCTTGCCTGGCATGTTACCCCCATTTTTCACTGTATATATGTTGTTTTAGTTGTATGTGTCACTGGGACCCTGCCAGCCAGGGCCCCAGTGCTCATAAGTGTGCCTGAATAAGTTACCTGTGTAGTGACTAACTGTCTCACTGAGGCTCTGCTATCCAGAACCTCAGTGGTTATGCTCTCTCATTTCTTTCAAATTGTCACTAACAGGCTAGTGACCAATTTTACCAATTTACATTGGCTTACTGGAACACCCTTATAATTCCCTAGTATATGGTACTGAGGTACCCAGGGTATTGGGGTTCCAGGAGATCCCTATGGGCTGCAGCATTTCTTTTGCCACCCATAGGGAGCTCTGACAATTCTTACACAGGCCTGCCACTGCAGCCTGAGTGAAATAACGTCCACGTTATTTCACAGCCATTTTACACTGCACTTAAGTAACTCATAAGTCACCTATATGTCTAACCTTTACCTGGTAAAGGTTAGGTGCAAAGTTACTTAGTGTGAGGGCACCCTGGCACTAGCCAAGGTGCCCCCACATTGTTCAGGGCCAATTCCCCGGACTTTGTGAGTGCGGGGACACCATTACACGCGTGCACTACATATAGGTCACTACCTATATGTAGCTTCACAATGGTAACTCCGAATATGGCCATGTAACATGTCTATGATCATGGAATTGCCCCCTCTATGCCATCCTGGCATAGTTGGCACAATCCCATGATCCCAGTGGTCTGTAGCACAGACCCTGGTACTGCCAAACTGCCTTTCCTGGGGTTTCACTGCAGCTGCTGCTGCTGCCAACCCCTCAGACAGGTTTCTGCCCTCCTGGGGTCCAGCCAGGCTTGGCCCAGGATGGCAGAACAAAGGACTTCCTCTGAGAGAGGGTGTTACACCCTCTCCCTTTGGAAAATGGTGTGAAGGCAGGGGAGGAGTAGCCTCCCCCAGCCTCTGGAAATGCTTTCATGGGCACACATGGTGCCCATTTCTGCATAAGCCAGTCTATACCGGTTCAGGGACCCCTTAGCCCTGCTCTGGCGCGAAACTGGACAAAGGAAAGGGGAGTGACCACTCCCCTGACCTGCACCTCCCCTGGGAGGTGTCCAGAGCTCCTCCAGTGTGCTCCAGACCTCTGCCATCTTGGAAACAGAGGTGCTGCTGGCACACTGGACTGCTCTGAGTGGCCAGTGCCACCAGGTGACGTCAGAGACTCCTTCTGATAGGCTCCTTCCGTTGTTGCTAGCCTATCCTCTCTCCTAGGTAGCCAAACCCTCTTTTCTGGCTATTTAGGGTCTCTGTCTCTGGGGATTCCTTAGATAACGAATGCAAGAGCTCATCCGAGTTCCTCTGCATCTCTCTCTTCACCTTCTGCCAAGGAATCGACTGCTGACCGCGCTGGAAGCCTGCAAAACTGCAACATAGTAGCAAAGACGAATACTGTAACTCTGTAACGCTGATCCTGCCGCCTTCTCGACTGTTTTCCTGGTGGTGCATGCTGTGGGGGTAGTCTGCCTCCTCTCTGCACTAGAAGCTCCGAAGAAATCTCCCGTGGGTCGACGGAATCGTCCCCCTGCACCCGCAGGCACCAAAGAACCGCATCACCGGTCCCCTGGGTCTCCTCTCAGCACGACGAGCGAGGTCCCTTGAATCCAGCAACTCTGTCCAAGTGACTCCCACAGTCCAGTGACTCTTCAGTCCAAGTTTGGTGGAGGTAAGTCCTTGCCTCCCCACGCCAGACTGCATTGCTGGGAACCGCGACTTTTGCAGCTACTCCGGCCTCCGTGCACTTCCGGTGGAAATCCTTTGTGCACAGTCCAGCCTGGGTCCACAGCACTCTAACGTGCATTGCACGACCTCCTTAGTTGTTCTCTGGCGACGTGGGACTCCTTTGTGCGACTTCGGGTGAGCACCATTTCACGCATCCTTGTAGTGCCTATTTCTGGCACTTCTGCGGGTGCTGCCTGCTGCTGAGAGAGCTTCTTGTCTTGCTCGACGCCGCCTCTGTCCCCTGATGCAATTGGCGACATCCTGGTCCCTCTTGGGCCACAGCAGCATCCAAAAACCCTTACCACACGATTTGCAGCTAGCAAGGCTTGTTGGCGGTATTTCGGCGGGAAATCACTTCTGCACGACTCTCCACGGCGTGAGAGATCCGTCTTCCAAAGGGGAAGTCTCTAGCCCTTGTCGTCACTGCAGAAACCTAAGTTTCTCCTGTCCAGTAGCAGCTTCTTTGCACCCACAGCTGGCATTTCCTGGGCATCTGCCCATCTCCGACTTGCTTGTGACTTTTGGACTTGGTCCCCTTGTTCCACACGTACCTTCGACTGGAAATCCATTGTTGTTGCATTGTTGGTTTGTGTCTTTCCTGCAGAATTCCCCTATCACGACTTCTATGTCCTTTGGGGAACTTTAGTGCACTTTGCACTCACTTTTCAGGGTCTTGGGGTGGGCTATTTTTCTAACCCTTACTATTTTCTAATAGTCCCAGCGACCCTCTACAAGGTCACATAGGTTTGGGGTCCATTCGTGGTTCGCATTCCACTTTTGGAGTGTATGGTTTGTGTTGCACCTATCCCTATGTGTCCCCATTGCATCCTATTGTAACTATACATTGTTTGCACTGTTTTCTAATACTATTACTGCATATTTTGGTATTGTGTACATATATCTTGTGTATATTTGCTATCCTCATACTGAGGGTATACTCTGAGATACTTTGGCATATTGTCATAAAAATAAAGTACCTTTATTTTTAGCATATCTTTGTATTGTGTTTTCTTATGATATTGTGCATATGACACTAAGTGGTACTGTAGGAGCTTCACTCGTCTCCTAGTTCAGCCTAAGCTGCTCTGCTAAGCTACCATTATCTATCAGCCTATGGTGCTAGACACCCTATACACTAATAAGGGATAACTGGGCTTGGTGCAAGGGGCAAGTACCCCTTGGTACTCACTTCAAGCCAGTCCAGCCTCCTACACATATACAATAACACAACAATAAGAAATGATGCTCCAAAATCCTGGCATGTTGCTGACAGCAGTAGAGTATTCTGAAGGAGATGACATGGAAATACTCATGTCAAACTGGAAATATATCAACAATTCACACTTCACCATGTATAAATTGTCCTAATGGAGTCATGGAGGTAGTTCTAATGTTGCTGAGATAACTACATATTTGGCATAGAAATGTATACTGTAAACAAAATGTGCAAATCGTCAGGGAGATATATCTCTAAAATCCACAACACAATGAATCAGCTAGCCCCAGGGAAATCTAGACTACTACTTGGCACCCCTTACTATGACATAGTCTGATTGCATCAGTAGATTCCATTAATCCTGTGTATGTTGTAGAGGACCAGGGATTTGCAAGTACTTGTAGATGGACCTTTACATGATGCCCAATGGGAAGCTTCACCACTGTCTCCATTTTGGTCCTGCAAACCCAGATGTCCGTGAATGAATGGTTGTACGCAACCACATGTGATTCCAACAGTCACTCCATGATGCATGCCAACAGTCAGGTAACAAATCTTCCCCATTTCACATGTGCAGTGCACTTTGCCACATGATGTCACATCAATGTCATGAAAATGGACATTGTGTGTAAAAACTCTAGTCTTACCTGTCATGTCCATCATTGCTACTGCAGCCAAATGACCTGCAATGAAGGGTGAGGGTATGTGTGAGCAAACAATCAATCGTGACACACTCCTGCCTGCGGCACCACATGAAATGTAGCCCCATTGCGTATGTCCAATTCCAAAGACAGGTTGGCGTGCAAATATATGTGAGGGAATACAGAAATAATCCCCTGAACACAGGTAAATGATGATTGTAACAGCAGTGTACACATTTTATCAAAAGTGAACGGGACACATGCTAACATGTTGACACAAGGAATTGTGGCAACAGTGATAGGCCATAAATCATGTGAATGGACATTCCCCACTTACCAAAGGAATGTTTTGATCTGTAGCTACACCCAAAGAACAATGTATGGTCTATCACATGTATGATGGCCACCTTCACATGACAGACAGTAGTGAGGTACCAGCACTCATCACACACTGAAAACAAGTGGCCTCTGGGGAGCAGACGCTAATTTACTCACTTGGCCAGACACATGGTTGAGGACAGTGATCCACCACTTCTTTTTCTTTGGGCTATAACATTCAGGAGTAGTGGTCTGTTCCGTATAATTTAGACCCACTACAACAACAAACCTTACTTGATTCATCACTGTAAAAAGCCTTGTGTTGTCCCTGGAGAGCAATTGTTTTGTACTCAGTTGTGTCCCAGGAACCTGGGCTAATTGTAGGAGGCTGGCCTAGCATATAGTGGGTACCTTCTGGTACTTACACCCTGTGCCAGGTCCAGTTATCCCTTATTAGTAGAATAGAGGTGTTTCTGGCAGCTTAGGCTGATAGAAGGTAGCTATGGCAAAGCAGCTTAGGCCGAAGTAGGAGACATGCAAAGCTCCTACTATACCACTTATATCATATAGCACAATATCATAAGAAAACACAATACTCAGAGTCACTAAAAATAAAGGTACTTTATTTTAGTGACAATATGCCAAAAGTATCTCAGAGAATACCCTCACTTAGGAGGTAAGTAATATACACAAGTTATATGCACACAAACCCAAAACAGGTAAGTAACAGTTAGAAAAGTAGTGCAAACATATGTAGAATCACAATAGGATGCAATAGGTAGACATAGGTCTAGGGGCAACACAAACCATATACTCCAAAAGTGGAATGCGAATCACAAATGGACCCCAGACCTATGGGAGATTGTAGAGGGTCGCTGGGACTTTGAGAAAACAGTAAGGGTGTCCACAATACCCCACCCCAAGACCCTAGAAAGTAGGAGTAAAGTTACCCTACTACCCCAGAAAGACACAATAGTCGTGATAGGGGGATTCTGCAAGAACCACAAGCACCAGCAAAACACTGAAGACGGATTCCTCGACCTGAGGACCTGAAAAGGAAGGGCACCAAGGCCAAGAGTCGCAATAGTTTCCAGGGGGGCAGGAGCCCAGGAAACCCCGGATGAAGGTGTAAAAGGGCTGCCTCCGGGTGGAAGAAGCCAAAGATTCTGAAACAACTAAAAGGGCTAGGAACTTCTCCTTTGGACCGGAAGATGTCCCATGGCGTGCTGGATGTTTCAGAAGTGTTTCCACGCAGAAATACCGCAAAAAAGCTTTGCTAGCTGCAAGGGTCGCAGTAGAGATTTTTGGGTGCTGCTGGGGACCAGGAACGACCAGGATGTCGCCCCTTGGAGGAGGAGACAGAGGGGGTGCCCAACAACTCAGAGAGCCCCGGCAGAAGCAGGTAGCACCATCAGATGTACCGGAGCAGGCACTTGGAAGTTTTGTGAACTCAGAGTCACAAAAGGAGGGTCCCACGACATTGGACTCCAACTCAGCGGGTTGAGTACTGCAGGACGGAGTGCTGGGGACCCAGGCTAGGCTGTGCACAAAGCAATCCTTGGAGAAGTGCACAGAAGCCACAGCAGCTGCAAATCACGCAGTACACAGGTTTGCTGTCTGGCGTGGGGAGGCAAGGACTTACCTCCACCAAATTTGGACAGAGGGGCCACTGGACTGTTGGAGACACTTGCACCCAGCTCCTGTGTTCCAGGTACAAGGCTCGTCAGGATGAGAGGGGACCCAGAGGACCGGTGATGCAGTCTTTTGGTGCCTGCGTTAGCAGGGGGAAGATTCCGTCGACCCACTGGAGATTTCTTCTTGGCTTCCAGTGCAGGGTAAAGTCAGACAGCCCTCAGAGCATGCGCCACCAGGAAACAGTTGAGAAAGCCTGCAGGATGAGGTGCTACAATGTTGCTGGTAGTCGTCTTGCTACTTTGTTGCGGTTTTGGAGGCGTCCTGGAGCAGTCAGCGGTCGATCCTTGGCAGAAATCGAAGATGGAAGTGCAGGGGAACTCTGGTGAGCTCTTGCATTCGTTATCTGAGGAATAGCCCAGAGGAGAGACCCTAAATAGCCAGAAAAGGAGGATTAGCTACCAAGAAAGGAGGTATGGCTACCAAGAGAGGTAATAACCTATCAGAAGGGGTCTCTGACGTCACCTGTTGGCACTGGCCACTCAGAGAAGTCCAGTGTGCCCCCAACACCTCTGAATCCAAGATGGCAGAGGTCTCGGACACACTGGAGGAGCTCAGGGCACCTCCCCTGGGAGGTACTGGTCAGGGGAGTGGTCACTCCCCTTTCCTTTGTCCAGTTTCATGCCAGAGCAGGTCTGGGGGATCCCTGAACTGGTGTAGACTGGTTTATGCAGAGATGGGCACCATCTGTGCACATCAAAGCATTTCCAGAGGCTGGGGGAGGCTACTACTCCCCAGCCCTTCACACCTATTTCCAAAAGGAGAGGGCGTAACACCCTCTCTCAGAGGAAATCCTTTGTTCTGCCTTCCTGGGCTGGGGCTGCCCAGACCCCAGGAGGGCAGAATCCTGTCTGAGAGATTGGCAGCAGCAGCAGCTGCAGTGGAAACCCCGGAAAGGCAGTTGGAAGTACCCAGGTTCTGTGCTAGAGACTCATGGGCTAGAGGGTGCCCATCTCTGAATAAGCCAGTCTGTACCTGTAGGAGGCTGGCCTGGCCTGAAGTGGGTACCAAGGGGTACTTACACTCTGTACCAGGTCCAGTTATCCCTTATTAGTGTAGAAGAGGTGTTTCTAGCAGATTAGGCTGATAGAATGTAGCTATAGCAGAGCAGCTTAGGCTGATCTAGGAGACATGCAAAGCTCCTACTATACGACTGGTGTCACATGCACAATATCATAAGAAAACACAATACACAGATATACTAAAAATAAAGGTACTTTATTTTTATGACCATATGCCAAATGTATCTCAGTGAGTACCCTCAGTGTGAGGATGCCAAATATACACAAGATATATGTACATAATACCAAAAATATGCAGTAATAGCAAAAGGAAGTAATGCAAGAAATATAAAGTTACAGTAGATTGCACTAGGAGCACATAGGTATAGGGGCAACACAAATCATATACTCCAAAAGTGGAATGCGAACCACAAATGGACCCCAAACCTATGTGAGCTTGTAGAGGGTCGCTGGGACTGTAAGAAAACAGTGAGGGTTAGAAAAATAGCCCACCCCAAGATCCTGAAATGTAGGTGTAAAGTGCACCTATAACCCCCAGAGAGCACAGAAGTCGTGATTGGGGGTTTCTGCAAGGAAGACCAACACCAGAAAAGCAACAACAGTGGATTTCCGGACCTGAGTACCTGTGAAACAAGTGGACCAAGAGCAAGAGTCGTGACAATGTCGAGAGTGGGCAGATACCCAGGAAATGCCAGCTGAGGGTGCAAAGAAGCTGCCACCGGGTGGAAGAAGCTTGTGTTTCTGCAAGAACGAAGAGGACTAGGAACTTCCCCTTTGGAGGATGGATGTCGCACGTCGTGAAGAAGCTTCCAGAGGTGTTCCCATGCAGAAAGACCGCAAACAAGCCTTGCTAGCTGCAAGGGTTGCGGTTAGGGTTTTTGGATGCTGCTGTGACCCAGGAAGGACCAGAATATCTCCACTTGGATGAGGAGACAGAGGGGGCGCCCAGCAAGTCAGGGAGCCCTCACAGAAGCAGCCAGCACCCGCAGAAGTACTGGATCAGGCACCTAGAAGAGGAGTGAACCGGAGTCCACCCGAAGTCAGAAAAGGGAGTCCCACAACGCCGGAGGACAACTCAGAAGGTTGTGCACTGCAGGTTAGAGTGTCAGGGACCCAGGCTTGGCTGTGCATGAAGGAAATCCTGGAAGAGTGCACAGGAGCCGGAGCAGCTGCAAATCACACGGTACTCAGCAATGCAGTCTAGCATGGGGAGGCAAGGACTTACCTCCACCAAACTTGGACTGAAGAGTCACTGGACTGTGGGAGTCACTTGGACAGAGTTGCTGAGTTCCAGGGACCACGCTCGTTGTGCTGAGAGGGGACCCAGAGGACCGGTGATGCAGTCTTTTATTGCCTGCGGTTGCAGGGGGAAGATTCCATCGACCCACGGGAGATTTCTTCAGAGCTCCTGGTGCTAGAAGGAGGCAGGCTACCCCCAGAGCATGCACCACCAGGAAACAGGCGAGAAAGCCAGCAGGATGAAGCGATACAAGGTTGCAGTAGTCGTCTTTGCTACTTTGTTGCGATTTGCAGGCGTCCTGAGCAGTCAGCGATCGATCCTTTGGCAGAAGGTGAAGAGAGAGATGCAGAGGAACTCTGATGAGCACTTCCATTCGTTATCTGAAGAATTCCCCAAAGCAGAGACCCTAAATAGCCAGAAAAGGAGGTTTGGCTACCTAGGAAGGAGGATAGGCTAGTAACACAGGTAAGAGCCTATCAGAAGGAGTCTCTGACGTCACCTGCTGGCCCTGGCCACTCAGAGCAGTCCACTGTGCCAGCACACCTCTGTTTCCAAGATGGCAGATGTCTGGGACACACTGGAGGAGCTCTGGGCACCTCCCCTGGGAGGTACTGGTCAGGGGAGTGGTCACTCCCCTTTCCTTTGTCCAGTTTCATGCCAGAGCAGGGCTGGGGGATCCCTGAACCGGTGTAGACTGGCTTATGCAGAGATGGGCACCATCTGTGCCCATCAAAGCATTTCCAGAGGCTGGGGGAGGCTACTCCTGCCCAGCCCTTCATACCTATTTCCAAAGGGAGAGGGTGTAACACCCACTCTCAGAGGAAATCCTTTGTTCTGCCTTCCTAGGAGGGCAGAATTCTGTCTGAGGGGTTGGCAGCAGCAGCTGCTGCAATGGAAACTCCGGAAAGGCAGTTTGGCAGTACCCGGGTTCTGTGCTAGAGACCCAGGGGATCATGGAATTGTCCCCCAAATACCAGAATGGTATTGTGGTGACAATTCCATGATCTTAGTCATGTTACATGGCCATGTTCGGAGTTACCATTGTGACGCTATACATAGGTAGTGACCTATGTATAGTGCACGCGTGTAATGGTGTCCCCGCACTCACAAAGTCTGGGGAATTTGCCCTGAACGATGTGGGGGCACCTTGGCTAGTGCCAGGTTACCCACACACTAAGTAACTTGGCACCCAACCTGCACCAAGTGAGGGTTAGACATATAGATGACTTATAAGTTACTTATGTGCAGTGAAAAAGGGCTGTGAAATAACGTGGACGTTATTTCACTCAGGCTGCAGTGGCAGGCCTGTGTAAGAATTGCCTGAGCTCCCTATAGGTGGCAAAAGAAATGCTGCAGCCCATAGGGATCTCCTGGAACCCCAATACCCTGGGTACCTAAGTACCATATACAAGGGAAGTATATGGGTGTACCAGTGTGCCAATGAGAATCGGTCAATTTAGTCACTAGCCTGCAGTGACAAATTTAGAAAGCAGAGAGAGCATAAACACTGAGGTTCTGGTTAGCAGAGCCTCAGTGATACAGTTAGGCACCACACAGGGAACACATGTAGACCACAAATGTGTGAGAATTGGGGTCCTGGCTAGCAGGATCCCAGTGACACATAACAAACACACTGACAACATAGGGTTTTCACTATGAGCAATGGGCCCTGGCTAGCAGGATCCCAGTGAGACAGTGAAAACACCCTGACATATACTCATAAACAGGCCAAAAGTGGGGGTAACAAGGCTAGAAAGAGGCTACCTTCCTACAACGCCATTGCCAGAAAGCAGGTCCTTAGGGGGGTCATGCTGCAACGTGCGCCCGCCCACAGTGGGAGGACAGCCCAGACTGGAACTCCGCGATCTTCCAGGCCCAGAGTCTCAGGTCCTCCCACCTCTTGGAACAGTGGGCTCTCTGCCGGCTATGGACCCCCAGGGTCTGCACCTTCTGGGTGATGGCTCTCCAAATTTCCTTCCTCTAATGGGTGTTTACCTGTATGATGCAAGAGATAAATCAAGTGATTGCAAACACAAGTTTTTGCCTAAATGGTTGTGTCACACACGTTAGAAACACCAAGCATAAGATGGGCAATTTGTCAACATACCACAAGTGTGAAGCACACTTCCCAATAAGTGCAGGGACATTACTACACACTTTTGAATTAATCTGCACACTAACCCACTACCCTGCTGAAGGCCTACAATGACTAAGCAAGCCAACTGACATCAGGTAGCCCATGCTCCAGCAACATGTACTGTGATGTGAGCCACAATGAAACACCACACTCCAATGTGGTTTCTGAAGGGTAAACTCCTTTCCTTAGGTCTGACTGGACAAACACATTTACACTCTACAAAATTTACTCAATGCATATGGTCCCTACAGGCAACTACCATAGTACAGACTTCACCATACACTTGAGTGACAATGAAAGGGCTGGTTTGGTGGGTACGTAAAGTGCCTTCTATGTGCATTTATGAACATGTGGCCTATCAAATGCAGACTCATTCGGCATCATTAAACAAAGACGGTTTGGATATGCTAAATCTCCTGTTAAGGAACGCGACATAAGTGCAACAATGAGTCAATCACTTCATGATTGTAGCACCTGACATTGCTCACACACAATTAGTACAGATGTGACTTAGCAACCAGTCAGGCCTTCTCTTGTTGCAGTTTTGACATCAGCTGGGGTATAGTGCTGGGGAAGTACGAGTGTATTTGGACAAGTGACCACTGGGCTGGTGTTTGGAGTTACTGGAACCAGGCCTATTGTGCTTTGCAGTCAGATCACTCTTATTACTGAAACAGTGCCTCCTGGGAGTTGCAGTCCATTCACTCACTCTACTATACACACTTGACAAATTGGATCCTTCCAGGTGAGTACACTTCAATTGAGAGTTCACAAACAAGGGTATTTGGACAAGGGGCCACTGGGCTGGTGTTTCGAGTTACTGTAACAGTGTGTACGGAGAGTTGCAGTCAGGCCATTCTCTCTACTCTCCAACACTTGACAAATGTTTGGTATTGCATATCTGTATGCAGGCTGCATTTAGGTTTAAGCATAAGTTTTCATTTTGGGACATACCATGAAACCTAGAATGTGTTTTTGTTATTGTGAGATTTCCAGACAACATTCTGACATATGGCATGTGATGGGCCTTGGTAGCTGTGATATTGGATCCAGTTATACAGATTGACAGTGTTACAACTCAGATACTCTGGGTATTGAATTTTGTTGAGGTACATGAACAAGACAGTGGCAATAGCTAAGCTGTGAGCATGCATGACATTGTAGTTTTGTGGCATTATTTGTGTTGTGACTTGCCAGACTCCACTCCCCCAGTTATTCCTGCCAAGCCCTGAGGATGCAGGATGGCCAAGACCTTCTCCACCCAGGGAAAGAGTCTTAACAGGGCACTGTGAGGGCCACAGCCAGTCTTCTTGGCCTCCAGATGCTGCCTGGTGACCAGGGAAATGACCTTGTCCCTGATGTTGTTCCACCTCTTCCTAATGACCCCTTTTGTGCACAGGATGGTGTCTACAGCAATCACACTGTCGACTATCCTGTCCCACATTTTAATTTCCCTACTGAGAGGAGTGTGCTGGACTTAGGCTCCAAACAGCTGTGGCTCTACTCTAATGATCCACCATGACTCTCAACTCATCCTCTGAAAATCATGGGTTTTTGTCTTATCAATCAATCAATCAGTACATTTATAGAGCGCGCTACTCACCCGAGAGGGTCTCAAGGCGCTGGGGAGGGGGGGTGTTACTGCTGCTCGAAGAGCCATGTCTTGAGGAGTTTCCTGAAAGCGAGATGGTCCTGGGTAGTTCTTAGGTGTGCGGGGAGGGAGTTCCATGCTTTGGCTGCCAGGTAGGTGAATGATCTTCCTCCGGCGGTGGTTCTGTGGATCCGTGGGATGGTGGCGAGGGCGAGGCTGGCTGAGCAGAGCTGACGGGTGGGCGTGTAGAACGAGAGGTGGCTCTTGAGGTATTCGGGGCCCATGTCGTGGAGTGCTTTGTGTGCGTTGGTGAGGAGCCTGAAGGTGATATCTTGTTGATGGGGAGCCAGTACAGGTGTTTCAGGTGGGCGGATATGTGGCTGTGGCGAGGAATGTCGAGGATGAGGCGTGCAGAGGCGTTCTGTATGCATTGTAGTCGTTTCTGAAGCTTGGCGGAGGTTCATGCGTATAGGGTGTTTCCGTAGTCCAGTCGGCTTGTGACGAGGGCATGGGTAACCGTATTTCTGGTTTCGGTGGGGATCCATCGGAAGATCTTCCTGGGCATGCGTAGGGTGTTGAAGCATGATGACGAGACGGCGTTGACTTGCTTGGTCATCGTGAGGAGGGAGTCCAGGATGAACCCGAGGTTGCGTGCGTGATCCGAGGGGGTTGGTGCGGTGCCCAGCGCCGTGGGCCATCAGGAGTTGTCCCAGGCGGAAGGGGATTGTCCGAGGATGAGGACCTCCGTCTTGTTTGAGTTCAGTTTTAGGCGGCTTAGCTTCATCCATTCCGCGACGTCTTTCATTCCTTCCTGTAGGTTGGTTTTGGCGGTGGTTGGGTCTTTGGTGAGGGAGAGTATCAGCTGGGTGTCATCGGCGTAGGAGATGATGTTGATGATGTGTTTGCGTGCGATGGCGGTGAGGGGGCTCATGTAGATATTGAAGAGGGTTGGGCTGAGTGAGGATCCTTGGGGTATGCCGCAGATGATCTCGGTGGGTTCTGAGCGGAAGGGAGGGAGGTGGACTAACTGGGTTCTGTAGGAGAGGAACGAGATAACCGAGTCCAGGGCCTGTCCTAGGATTCCAGTGGTGCGGATGCGGGTTATTAGGGTGCGATGGCACACGGTATCGAAGGCTGCCGAGACGTCCAGGAGGATGAGGGCGGCTGTTTCTCCGTTGTCCATCAGGGTCCTGATGTCGTCGGTGACTGCGATGAGGGCGGTTTCTGTGCTGTGGTTGGCTCGAAATCCGGATTGGGATGGGTCGAGTGAGTTGTTAGCCTCGAGGAAAGCGGTCAGCTGCTTATTGACGGTCTTCTCGATGACCTTGGCTGGGAAGGGAAGAAGAGAGATGGGGCGGAAGTTCTTCAGGTCATTGGGGTCTGCCGTGGGTTTTTTCAGGAGGGCGTTGATTTCTGCATGTTTCCAGCTCTCGGGGAAGGTGGCTGATGCGAACGAGCTGTTGATGATGTTCCGGAGATGGGGTGCGATGATGGTGTCGGCTTTGTTGAAGATGTGATGGGGGTAAGGGTCCGAGGGGGAGCCGGAGTGGATGGTGTTCATCATGCTTCTGGTCTCTTTTGAGCTGATAGGGGTCCAGGAGCTGAGGGTAGTGGTGGGGGCTGCTGGTTCGGTGGTAGGAGGCGAGGTCTGGGGTCCGAAGCTGTCGTGTAGATCTGCGATCTTTCGGTGGAAGAATGTGGCTAGGGAGTTGCAGAGTTCTTGTGATGGTGTGATGTCGTTGGAGCTGGCGCTGGGGTTGGAGAGCTCTTTGACGATGTTGAAGAGTTCTTTGCTGTTGTGGGTGTTGTTGTCTAGTCGCTCTTTGAATGATGTCCTTTTGGTGGAGCGGATCAGCTGGTGGTGTTCACGGGTGGCGATCTTGAGGGCTTTCATGTTTTCTGTAGTTCGTTCGCTGCGCCAGGTTTTTTCGAGGGTTTCGGCAGGATTTCTTAGATTCTTTGAGGGCATCCATGAACCATGGGGTTTTCCTGATGTTGGTCCCGCCTGGTTTTTTTTTAAGTGGTGCGAGGTTGTCGGCACAGTTGGTGATCCATTGTGTGAGGCTGTGGGCTGCGTTGTTGACGTCAGTGATGTTGGATGGTGGGTTTTGGTTCAGTGTTGAGAGGAGCTGGTCTGTGGTGATTTTGCTCCAGCATCTGCGGGGTATTTGTGTGAGTGATGGTGGTGAGTGTAGGAGGCTGGCCTGGCTTGTAGTAGGTACCAAGGGGTACTTACACTCTGTACCAGGTCCAGTTATCCCTTATTAGTGTAGAAGAGGTGTTTCTACCAGCTTAGGCTGATAGAAGGTAGCTATAGCAGAGCAGCTTAGGCTGAACTAGGACACATGTAGAGCTCCTACTATACCACTGGTGTCATATGCACAATATCATAAGAAAACACAATACACAGATATACTAAAAATAAAGGTACTTTATTTTTATGACAATATGCCAAAAGTATCTCAGTGAGTACCCTCAGTATGAGTATGCCAAATATACACAAGATATATGTACACAATACCAAAAATATGCAGTAATAGCAAAAGGAAGTAATGCAAGCAGGTTAAAGTTACAATAGATTGCAATAGGAGCACATAGGTATAGGGGCAACACAAACCATTTACCCTTACTAACTCTAGCTTTAGGGAGTACTTGGTCCATTGTTCCAGGATCCAAGTCACCCTGTCCTTTTTGCTTTTTGGCCTGAGCCCTTGTCAAAGCAAAAATATGCCCAGGAATGCCCAGCATTGCTGTATGAGCCTCCAACTCCACTTCTTCCCAAGCTGATGTCTCTAAATCGTTCCCTAGTAGACAGTCTACAGGTAAATCTGAAGCAACCACAACTTTCTTTGGACCAGTAACCCCCCCCCCCAGTTGAGATTCACAACAGCCATGGGGTGGCTAAAAGTGTTGTTATGAGCGTCTGTCACTTGGTACTGGTGACCAAGTAGGTGTTGTTCAGGGTGTACCAGCTTCTCTATTACCATGGTAACTCTGGCACCTGTGTCCCTGAACCTCAACACCATTGATTAGGGGAAGTTGCTTGTACTTATCCATATTAAGGGGACAAGCAACACAGGTGGCCAAATCAATGGCACCTTCAGAGACTAACACAGATTCTGTGGTCTCCCTAACAAGACCAACCCCAAATAAATTACCAAAAGTGAGCCCAGCTACTCCCTTGGATTGGCTATTAGTAGGTTTGCTCCCACCACCACTGCTATTACTAGGGGCACTAGAGGTTGCAGTAGGGGTTGTTGTAGTGGGAGGCTTGGTGCTTTTCTTTGGACAACTGGCATCAGTTGTCCAATGGCCTTTTATTTTACATAAATAGCACCATGGTTTCTTTACTTGATTAGAAGAGGATTTGGACCCACCACCCCCACCAGAGTGTTTTTGTGGGCCTGATGACTCATTTTTAGATGTGTCCCCACCCTTGTCTGAAGACTTACCATCCTTCTTCTTGCCATCCTTGTCACCCCCTGTATGAACTTTTCTGTTCACTCTTGTTCTGACCCATTTGTCTGCCTTCTTTCCCAATTCTTGGGGAGAGATTAGATCTGAGTCCACTAGATAGTGGTGTAACAAATCAGACACACAGTTATTCAGAATATGCTCTCTCAAGATTAGATTGTGCAGGAGTTCATAGTCAGAAACTTTACTGCCATGTAACCACCCCTCCAAGGCCTTCACTGAATGGTCAACAAAGTCTACCCAGTCTTGTGAGGACTCTTTTCTGGTTTCTCTGAACTTAATCCTGTATTGTTCAGTGGTTAAACCAAATCCTTCCAAGAGTGCATTCTTCAAAACTGTAAAATTATTGGCATCACTTTCCTTCACAGTAAGGAGCCTATCCCTACCCTTTCCACTGAATGATAGCCATAGGATAGCAGCCCACTGCCTTTGAGGGACCCTCTGTACCATACAGGCCCTCTCAAGTGCAGCAAACAACTTGTTAATGTCATCCCCCTCCTTGTAAGGGGGAACTATCTTATGCAGATTCCTAGAATCATGTTCTCTCACAGGATTGCTATCTGGAATACTGCTGCTGCCACCATGGGGTCCTAACCCCAACCTCTGTCTCTCTTTTTCTAAGTCTAGGGATTCCCCGTCTAGAGCCAGCTGTTGCTGTTTAAACTTCAGCCTGGACTCTTCCACTCTCAACTTATTGAGTTCCCTTTCTAACATCCTGTCATCAGGGAGGGTGGGTTGGGAATGTTTTGACACAGAAGAATGATGTGAATGAACAGAGGGAGACCTGTCCCTAACAGTTGGCACCCTAACAACCTGGCCTCCAGGAACAAAAACATCCCTACTGTGATGGGAGCTTCTATTACTACCAGCACTGCTAGGTGGTCTGCTAAGGGGCAGGTTAGGAAGGGAACCCTGTAACACTCCTTCAAGGGCATCCCCTGAGTCAGAGTGTGAGCTATCTACCAACTTTCAAGATGAGGGGTGACCCTGGACCTTATCATTCTCAATAAGCATATTAGACAGTAACTCTTTAGAAGGGTTCTTTCCTACCACTAAACCTCTATCAATGCAGAGACTCCTTACACTCTTAAAGTTAAGGTGGTCATAAGTAGTATTGACCAAATTAAGAGGGGTTCCTACACCAGACATGATAGAAAAGGTTTAGGGACAGATAAAAGAGAGAAAAAGTTTTAGGACTTTTTAAAGAACAGGAAAAAAAACCTTTTCAACTTTTTGAAACTTTTAGAAAGTTTAGGAGTACTTTTCAGCACTTAGCAGATAGTGTAAGAGAAGAAAAGCAAAACTCTTTGGTTAGGTGTACATACACTGAACTTGTTTTGTATATTATTCACTTATGAAAAGTACAAAATGACAAAGTGGTAAGTAGTTGCAAGTACTTATCCCACCACTGCACAACCAATGTAGGAGGCTGGCTTGGTTTGTAGTGGGTACCAAGGGGTACTTACACTCTGTACCAGGTCCAGTTATCCCTTATTAGTGTAGAAGAGATGTTTCTAGCAGCTTAGGCTGATAGAAGGTAGCTATAGCAGAGCAGCTTAGGCTGAACTAGGAGACATGCAAAGCTCCTACTATACCATTGGTGTCATATGCACAATATCATAAGAAAACACAATACACAGATATACTAAAAATAAAGGTACTTTATTTTTATGACAATATGCCAAAAGCATCTCAGTGAGTACCCTCAGTATGAGGATGCCAAATATACACAAGATAAATGTACACAATACCAAAAATATGCAGTAAGAGCAAAAGGAAGTAATGCAAGCAGTGTAAAGTTACAATAGATTGCAATAGGAGCACATAGGTATAGGGGCAACACAAACCATATACTCCAAAAGTGGAATGCGAACCACGAATAGACCAAAACCCATGTGAGCTTGTAGAGGGTCGCTGGGACTGTAAGAAAACAGTGAGGGTTAGAAAAATAGCCCACCCCAAGACCCTGAAAAGTAGGTATAAAGTGCACCTATAACCCCCAGAGAGCACAGAAGTCGTGATAGGGGGTTTCTGCTAGGAAGACCAACACCAGCAAAGCAACCAAACTGGATTTCCGGACCTGAGTACCTGTGGAACAAGGGGACCAAGTCCAAGAGTCGCGGCAAGGTCGAGAGAGGGCAGATGCCCAGGAAATGCCAGCTGAGGGTGCAAAGAAGCTGCCACCGGATGGTAGAAGGTGTGGATTCTGCAAGAATGAAGAGGGCTAGAAAATTCCCCTTTGGAGGATGGCTGTCCCACGTCGTGAAGAAGCTTGCAGAGGTGTTCCCACGTAGAAAGACCGCAAACAAGCCTTGCTAGCTGCAAGGGTCGCGGTTAGGGTTTTTGGATGCTGCTGTGGCCCAGGAGGGACCAGGATGCCGCCACTTGGATGAGGAGACAGAGGGGACGCCCAGAAAGTCAGGGAGCCCTCACAGAAGCAGGCAGCACCCACAGAAGTACTGGAACAGGCACTTGGAAGAGGAGTAAACCGGAGTCCACCCGAAGACACAAAAGGGAGTCGGAGGACAACTCAGAAGGTTGTGCACTGCCTGGGACCCAGGTTTGGACCCAGGTTTGGCTGTGCACGAAGGAAATCCTGGAAGAGTGCACAGGAGCCAGAGGAGCTGCAAATCACGCGGTACCCAGCAATGCAGTCTAGTGTGGGGGGGCAAGGACTTACCTCCACCAAACTTGGACTGAAGAGTCACTGGACTGTGGGAGTCACTTGGACAGAGTTGCTGAGTTCCAGAGACCACGCTCGTTGTGCTGAGAGGGGACCCAGAGGATCTGTGATGCAGTCTTTTTGTTGCCTGCGGTTGCAGGGGGAAGATTCCGTCGTCCCACGGGAGATTTCTTAAGAGCTCCTGGTGCAAGAAGGAGGCAGTCTACCCCCAGAGCATGCACCACCAGGAAACAGTCGAGAAGGTGGCAAGAGAAGCGATACAAGGTTGCAGTAGTCGTCTTTGGCTACTTTGTTGCGGTTTTGCAGGCATCCTGAGCCATCAGCGGTCGATCCTTTGGCAGAAGGTGAAGAGAGAGATGCAGAGGAACTCGGATGAGCACTTGCATTCGTTATCTAAAAAATTCCCCAAAGCAGAGACCCTAAATAGCCAGAAAAGGGGGTTTGGCTACCTAGGAAGGAGGATAGGCTAGCAACACAGGTAAGAACCTATCAGAAGGAGTCTCTGACATCACCTGCTGGGCCTGGCACTCAGAGCAGTCCAGTGTGCCAGCAGCACCTCTGTTTCCAATATGGCAGAGGTCTGGAGCACACTGGAGGAGCTCTGGGTACCTACCCTGGGAGGTGCAGGTCAGGGGAGTGGTCACTCCCCTTTCCTTTGTCCAATTTCGCACCAGAGCAGGGCTGGGGGATCCCTGAACCGGTGTAGACTGGCTTATGCAGAGATGGGCACCATCTGTGCCCATCAAAGCATTTCCAGAGGCTGGGGGAGGCTACTCCTCCCCAGCCCTGACACCTTTCTCCAAAGGGACAGGGTGTAACACCCTCTCTCTGAGGAAGTCCTTTGTTCTGCCTTCCTGGGCCAGGCCTGGCTGGACCCCAGGAGGGAAGAAACCTGTCTAAGGGGTTGGCAGCAGCAGCAGCTGCAGTGAAACCCCGGGAAAGGTAGTTTGGAGGTATCCAGGTCTGTGCTAGAGACTCGGGGGATCATGGAATTGTCTCCCCAATGCCAGAATGGCATTGGGGTGACAATTCCATGATCTTAGACATGTTACATGGCCATGTTCGGAGTTACCTTTGTGACGCTATACATAGGTAGTGACCTATGTATAGTGCACGCGTGAAATGGTGTCTCCGCACTCACAAAGTCCGGGGAATTTTCCCTGAATGATGTGGGGGCACCTTGGCTAGTGCCAGGGTGCCCACACACTAAGTAACTTAGCACCCAACCTTCACCAGGTGAAGGTTAGACATATAGGTGACTTATAAGTTACTTAAGTGCAGTGGTAAATGGCTGTGAAATAACGTGGATGTTATTTTTCTCAGGCTGCAGTGGCAGGCCTGTGTAAGAATTGTCAGAGCTCCCTATGGGTGGCAAAAGAAATGCTGCAGCCCATAGGGATCTCCTGGAACCCCAATACCCTGGGTACCTCAGTACCATATACTAGGGAATTATAAGGGTGTTCCAGTATGCCAATGTGAATTGGTGAAATTAGTCACTAGCCTGTTAGTGACAATTTGTAAAGAGAGAGCATAACCACTGAGGTTCTGGTTAGCAGAGCCTCAGTGAGACAGTTAGGCATCACACAAGGAACACATACATATAGGCCACAAACTTATGAGCACTGTGGTCCTGGCTAGCAGGGTCCCAGTGACACATAACAAACATACTGAAAACATAGGGTTTTCACTATGAGCACTGGGCCCTGGCTAGCAGGATCTCAGTGAGACAGTGAAAACACCCTGACATATACTCACAAACAGGCCAAATGTGGGGGTAACAAGGCTAGAAAAGGCTACTTTCTCACACAGCCCCCCCCCCTCAAACGAAGGACAATAAGGCTAACCTTGCCCAGTTGAGACTTTATTGTCTAAGTGGTGATAAGTAGAGAGTAGCTCTGCAATAGACTGGTTACTCCCTTTATCATCCACTATATGGTTACTTCCCTGTGGGGATGTAAACCACCCTGTTTGAAGTTTTTTAGCTAAGTAACAATGTGAAGATATATTTTCAGAGTTTGTATCAGTAAGTTTTAGTTTAGAGCAGTGGGAATTGTCCACTCACCTATTTCTAGTAATGAGAATGCCAAACAGGGATGCTGTCTCAGTAAAGCCATAGCTGGCAAAAACTTTTTCCATGTGGCTGGAAGAGAGAACAGGGATGCTGTTTCTCTTGAGTTGGAGCAGGGCAGGGAAGCTGTCCTATGAGCTCCACACTAGGGCAGGGCTGCTGTGCTAAGTGTTGTGATGCAGTGCAGGGTTTCTGCACTAAGGTTTCTCTGGGGGGGTTGGAGGGATGCTCCATGTTAACTAAAATGGTGCTCTTTTTTTCACCAATATGAGTTATCCCATAGAGAGGTACTTCCACCTCAGGGAGTACAGCTATGCCAGCTGATGATTCCGTTGGAACAGGTGCCACCCCAGGAGAGGTTTCTCCCACCACAGGAATGGTATCCTGAGTGGCAGGGTGGTTAGGGGATACTGTGATACTCTTTTTACCTGTTGTTGGAGAGGGATCCTGAGTTTTCAGGTTTTCTTCTCTCCTTTGCTTTTTCATTTCAGTAGAAATGAGAGGGAACAATTCCTCAGGGATACCCAGCATGGCTGCATGAGTATAAAACTCTACATCAGCCCAACCTGAGGCCTCTAGGTCATTACCTAAGAGACAGTCTACAGGTAAGCTAGGTAACACTACCACCTGCTTAGGGCCAGTAACTCTACCCCAACTAAGCTGAACTATAGCTAAGGGAAGAAACTTAGTGGAGTTATGAACATCAATAATCTTGTACTGTTGTCCAATGATGTGTTGTTCAGGGGCCACCAGGTTTTCTTTCACCAAAGTGATACTGGCACCTGTGTCCCTGTGGGCCTGGGCCTCAACACCATTTATTGAAACTGTCTGCCTGTACTTATCCATTGTAAGAGGAAAAGCAGCCAGTGTGGCAAGGCCAATGCCACTAGGTGTGACAGAAACTGTCTTGGGACTGACTACCCCAGTTTCTATGATGGACCCATAAGTGAACCCAACTACACCCTTAGCTTGACTGTTTCCAGCAGTCCCACCACTATTACCACTACTGCTAGGGGCACTAGAGCTTGATGTATTAGTGGTGGTAGGTGTAGGAAAGTACCATCTTCCCTGGCATGTTACCCCCATATTTCACTGTATATATGTTGTTTTAGTTGTATATGTCACTGGGACCCTGCCAGCCAGGGCGCCAGTGCTCATAAGTGTGCCCTGTATGTGTTCCCTGTGTGATGACTAACTGTCTCACTGAGGCTCTGCTAACCAGAACCTCAGTGGTTATTGTAGGAGGCTGGACTGCCTTGTAGTGAGTACCAAGGGGTACTTGCACCTTGCACCAGGCCCAGTTAGCCCTTATTAGTGTATACGGTGTCTAGCAGCATAGGCTGATAGATAATGGTAGCTTAGCAGAGCAGCTTAGGCAGAACTAGGAGACGAGTGAAGCTCCTACAGTACCACTTAGTGTCATATGCACAATGTCATAAGAAAACACAATACACAGGTATACTAAAAATAAAGGTACTTTATTTTTATGACAATATGCCAAAGTATCTCAGAGTGTACCCCCAGTGAGAGGATAGGAAATATACACAAGATATATGTACACAATACCAAAAATATGCAGTATAGTCTTAGAAAACAGTGGAAACAATGTATAGTTACAATAGGATGCAATGGGGACACATAGGGATAGGGGCAACACAAACCATATACTTCAAAAGTGGAATGCGAACCACGAATGGACCCCAAACCTATGTGACCTTGTAGAGGGTCGCTGGGACTATTAGAAAATAGTGAGGGTTAGAAAAATAGCCCACCCCAAGACCCTGAAAAGTGAGTGCAAAGTGCACTAAAGTTCCCCAAAGGACATAGAAGTCGTGATAGGGGAATTCTGCAGGAAAGACACAAACCAGCAATGCAACAACGATGGATTTCCAGTCGAGGGTACCTGTGGAACAAGGGGACCAAGTCCAAAAGTCACAAGCAAGTCGGAGATGGGCAGATGCCCAGGAAATGCCAGCTGTGGGTGCAAAGAAGCTGCTACTGGACAGTAGAAGCTTAGGTTTTTGCAGGAACGACAAGGGCTAGAGACTTCCCCTTTGGAGGACGGATCCCTCACGCCGTGGAGAGTCGTGCAGAAGTGTTTTGCCACCAAAAGAATGCCAACAAGCATTGCTAGCTGCAAATTGTGCGGTTAGTGTTTTTGGATGCTGCTGTGGCCCAGGAGGGACCAGGATGTTGCAAATTGCGTCAGGAGACAGAGGGGACGTCGAGCAAGATAAGGAGCCCTCTCAGCAGCAGGTAGCACCCAGAGAAGTGCCAAAAACAGGCACTATGAGGATGCGTGAAACGGTGCTCACCCGAAGTTGCACAAAGGAGTCCCACGTCGCCAGAGACCAACTTAGAAAGTCGTGCAATGCAGGTTAGAGTGCCGGGGACCCAGGCTTGGCTGTGCACAATGGATTTCCGCCGGAAGTGCACAGAGGCCGGAGTAGCTGCAAAAGTCACGGTTCCCAGCAATGCAGTCTGCCGTGGGGAGGCAAGGACTTACCTCCACCAAACTTGGACTGAAGAGTCACTGGACTGTGAGAGTCACTTGGACACAGTTGCTGGATTCAAGGGACCTCGCTCGTCGTGCTGAGAGGAGACCCAAGGGACCGGTGATGCAGTTCTTTGGTGCCTGCGGTTGCAGGGGGAAGATTCCGTCGACCCACGGGAGATTTCTTCGGAGCTTCTAGTGCAGAGAGGAGGCAGACTACCCCCACAGCATGCACCACCAGGAAAACAGTCGAGAAGGCGGCAGGATCAGCGTTACAGAGTTGCAGTAGTCGTCTTAGCTACTTTGTTGCAGTTTTGCAGGCTTCCAGCACGGTCAGCAGTCGATTCCTTGGCAGAAGGTGAAGAGAGAGATGCAGAGGAACTCGGATGAGCTCTTGCATTCGTTATCTAAAGTTTCCCCAGAGACAGAGACCCTAAATAGCCAGAAAAGAGGGCTTGGCTACCTAGGAGAGAGGATAGGCTAGCAACACCTGAAGGAGACTATCAGAAGGAGTCTCTGACGTCACTTGGTGGCACTGGCCACTCAGAGCAGTCCAGTGTGCCAGCAGCACCTCTGTTTCCAAGATGGCAGAGGTCTGGAGCACACTGGAGGAGCTCTGGGCATCTCCCCTGGGAGGTGCAGGTCAGGGGAGTGGTCACTCCCCTTTCCTTTGTCCAGTTTCGCGCCAGAGCAGGGCTGGGGGATCCCTGAACCGGTGTAGACTGGCTTATGCAGAGATGGGCACCATCTGTGCCCATCAAAGCATTTCCAGAGGCTGGGGGAGGCTACTCCTCCCCAGCCCTGACACCTTTTCCAAAGGGAGAGGGTGTAACACCCTCTCTCTGAGGAAGTCCTTTGTTCTGCCTTCCTGGGCCAGGCCTGGCTGGACCCCATGAGGGCAGAAACCTGTCTGAGGGGTTGGCAGCAGCTGCAGTGAAACCCCGGGCAAGGTAGTTTGGCAGTACCCGGGTCTGTGCTAGAGACTCGGGGGATCATGGAATTGTCTCCCCAATGCCAGAATGGCATTGGGGTGACAATTCCATGATCTTAGACATGTTACATGGCCATTTTCAGAGTTACCATTGTGACGCTATACATAGGTAGTGACCTATGTATAGTGCACGCGTGAAATGGTGTCTCCGCACTCACAAAGTCCGGGGAATTTTCCCTGAACGATGTGGGGGCACCTTGGCTAGTGCCAGGGTGCCCACACACTAAGTAACTTAGCACCCAACCTTCACCAGGTGAAGGTTAGACAGATAGGTGACTTATAAGTTACTTAAGTGCAGTGGTAAATGGCTGTGAAATAACGTGGATGTTATTTCACTCAGGCTGCAGTGGCAGGCCTGTGTAAGAATTGTCAGAGCTCCCTATGGGTGGCAAAAGAAATGCTGCAGCCCATAGGGATCTCCTGGAACCCCAATACCCTGGGTACCTCAGTACCATATACTAGGGAATTATAAGGGTGTTCCAGTATGCCAATGTGAATTGGTGAAATTAGTCACTAGCCTGTTAGTGACAATTTGTAAAGAGAGAGCATAACCACTGAGGTTCTGGTTAGCAGAGCCTCAGTGAGACAGTTAGGCATCACACAGGGAACACATACATATAGGCCACAAACTTATGAGCACTGGGGTCCTGGCTAGCAGGGTCCCAGTGACACATAACAAACATACTGAAAACATAGGGTTTTCACTATGAGCACTGGGCCCCAGTGAGACAGTGCAAACACCCTGACATATACTCACAAACAGGCCAAAAGTGGGTGTATCAAGGCTAGAAAGAGGCTACTTTCTCACACTAGCCTGTTAGTGATAATTTAGAAAGCAGAGAGAGCATAACCACTGAGGTTCTGGTTAGCAGAGCCTCAGTGAGACAGTTAGTCATCACACAGGGAACACATACAGGGCACACTTATGAGCACTGGGGCCCTGGCTGGCAGGGTCCCAGTGACACATACACTAAAACAACATATATACAGTGAAATATGGGGGTAACAAGCCAGGCAAGATGGTACTTTCCTACAGTGAGTCTCCCGTTTGAAGGTGAAGTGGACGCATCTGTGGTCGGTCCAGTGTAGTTCGGAGGAGTGGCTGAAGGAGACGTGGTTGCTGGCGGAGAAGATGGGGTCAAGTGTGTGGCCAGCGATGTGGGTGGGGGTGCTCACCAGTTGCTTGAGTCCGAGGTTGGCGAGGTTGGCGAGCAGGGTGGTGGTGTTGTTGTCATTGTTTTTCTCCAGGTGGAAGTTCAGGTCCCCGAGGAGGATGTATTCTGGTGAGGCTAGGGCGTGCGGGCTGATGAAGTCTGCAATGGTTTCGCTGAATTGCGCACGTGGGCCCTGCGGTCTGTAGATGAGTGTTCCTCTGAGGGTGGTTTTGGGGACGGTGTGAATCTGGAAGTGTACGTGTTCGGCAGTGAGGGGTGTGTCTTCGGTGGTGGTCGTGATGTTAATGGTGTTCATGTAGATGATGGCGATTCCTCCTCCGGTTTGGTTGACGCGGTCATTCCGGGTGATCTTGTAGCCGTCGGGGATGGCTATGGCGATGTCTGGGGCCGAGGAAGCGTTCATCCAGGTTTCTGTGATGAAGGCGACGTCTGGTGCTGCTGTGTCCAGGAGGTCCCATAGTTCGATGGCGTGCTTGTGGACGGAGCGTGTGTTGAGGAGGATGCACTTGAGGTGGTTGTTGTTGTTGCGAGGGCCGGTGGGTGGTCTGCAGGTTCGGAGGCATGTGTATTTGCAGGCTTGACAGGTGAAGGGTCCATGGGTTCGCTTTGGGCTGGCTTGGTAGCAGGTTGCTGTTCGTCCGGTGTTGAGGGCGTTGAGGGAGACGGAGTCGTATCTTAGTCGGGTGCTTTGTGTGCGGTGGGGGCCAGGGGTTCTGGCGCTGGGCGCGGTCGAGGCGCAGACGGGCGCAGACGGGCGCAGACGGGCTTGCCTCAGGCGCGCCAGCGGCGCGCCCGCACAGCGGCTGGCATAAGAAGGTAGGAGGGGAGGAGGGGTCAGCTGGGAGGTGGGAGGCGGGAGGGTAGGGCAACGAATGGGAGCGGGGGGGCAGGGGCCACACGGGAGGCAGCGGCGGGAAAGGAAAAAATGCAAGAACAACGGGGAAAGACTAAGCAGGCGGAGCAGGGGGGCGGGGCCGCACGGGAGGCAGCGGCGGGAAAGGAAAGCGCAAGAGCAACGGGCTGAGGGCTAAGCAGGCGGAGCTGCAGCGGTGGGGAAGCGACCTAGCCAAGGCTTATGACATGCCTTGAAATTTAAGGGGGTGACAGTGACTAACTAAACAAGGCAGGTGAATATGGGGAAAAAAATAGACAATGTGTGTGAAAGGTGTTAAATAGGATGGGGGAAAAAAGAGCTGACTTATGACAAAAAATTGACAAAATGATGTGTGGTCTGTCTTGCTGTGCTGCAGTGCAAAGGATTGTGGTCTGAGAAGGGGTGTGTTTTATAGGGTCGTTTGCAACTGTGTCCACTTGGCCGATGTGTGTCAGCTTTTTTGTGTTGAATCTATCCAGTGCGCACTTGTCTGTTACTTTGCTGAATGCGGACCGCCTGTATGAATCATTATATGGTTGTCTGGAGACCGCCAGAGCTGCGGTCTTTTTGGGACCGCCAACATGGCAGTCTGGTGGACCAACCACCAAACTCGTAATCAGGCCCTAAATATTTGTATAGCACTTAGAAACACAATAGCTCCAACTGGGGCTATTATGACATCTTGACGGAGTCATTCCCAACACTCCGATGGCACTCGAGTGAGAGTGTGGGCTCGTCAAGGAGTAGCACGGACCCCAGGTACAGTACCTTGTAAAATGAGGAAACAAAAACTTTGCACGGAGTCAGGGAGTTGAGGCGTCACTGGAGTCGGTGTGGTGTTGGTTTTTTACTGCTACTGGGGAAGGGAGGCATTGGTTCCTTTCTGCTAGGCAGGAGAGTTGAGGCATTGGTTCCTTACGGTTGCAGGGAAGGTGATGCGGCATCGGTGGCGAGGCATCAGTTCCTTTTGACAAGGTAGGGTCAATAAATCCATCAGGTCAAGATACAAGGCACCGACTTCACGGTGTTGCGATCACACCATCGGGCCCCAGGTGCTGCAGTGGAGTCAGAGTTGGGTGCCGTGAGCGTCAGTGACACTGCACTCGGGACTCACACTGTGGTGGGACTTCGCAGGCACTGCGGTGGTGTCGGCCTGTGGCATCTGTCTCAGTCGTTGTACTCGGTGGAAACCACGGCTCGGGTCTAGGCAGCTGCACAGAGTCAGACAGTGGCACCTAGTCCGCAGTCGCACTGGAGTCGATATATATGGTTTCTTCTTGGTTGCACCAGAACTCACTCTCAAGGGCCAAGGAACTGGATTTGGCACCACTTGGCAAGTCAGGACTCTCAGCAAGAGAGACCAGGTGCTGGCAGAATGAAGTCTTTGATGTCCCTGAGACTTCTTAACAGGTGGCAAATTCAGTCCAAGCCCTTAGGGAACCTTAGGAAGCAGGATGTAGAAAGCAAAGTCCAGTTCTTTCACTCCCAAGACAGAAGCAGCAAGCAGAATACATTTGTGGGGTCAAAGGTCCAGTACTGATACCCATTTCTGCCTTGAAGTAGGAAAACCTAAAAGAGACGTCTTTCTAGTGCACAAGACTGTGCTATTCCTCCCCTGGCCCCAGACATACTCCAGGAGGTTGGAGACTTCTTTGTATAATGACAGGCACAGACTATTCAGGTGCAAGTGTCAGCTCCGCCCACCACTTTAGCTCAGGAAGACCCATCAGGCTATGCATGGCACACCTCAGATCCCTTTTGTGTGGCTGTTTAGAGTGAACTCACAAACAGCCCAACTGTCATCCTGACTCAGCTGTGTATTCCACAGCTAGGCAGAGACACAGAATGGTTAAGCAATAAAATGCCCACTTTCTAAAAGTGGCATTTTCAAACTCACAATTTAAAAACCAACTTCACCAAAAGATGAATTTTTGAATTGTGAATTCAGAGATCCCAAACTCTACATCTCTATCTGCTCCCAATGGGAAATTACACTTAAAAGATATTTCAAGGCAATCCCATGTTACCCTATGAGAGAGACAGGCCTTGCAATAGTGAAAAAATAAATTTAGCAGTATTTCACTATCAGGACATGTAAAACACACCAGTACATGTCCTAACTTTTAAATACACTGCACCTTGCCCATGGGGCTGCCTTGGGCCTACCTCAGGGGTGACTTGCATATAGTAAAAGAGAAGGTTTGGGCCTGGCAAGGGGGTGCACTTGCCAGGTTGTAATGGCAGTTTAAAACTGCCCACACAGACACTGCAGTAGCAGGTCAGGACATGTTTACAGGTCTACTCATGTGGGTGACACAATCAGTGCTGCAGGCCCACTAGAAGCATTTGATTTACAGGTCACGTCAGAACAAGGAGCGTCAGAACAAGGAGCTGCTGCGGGGGCAGGACTCCGAGCCCCCTTTAAATTTTATTGCACGCCCGCTTCGCGGGTCGCGTCAGAACAAGGAGCTGCTGCAGGGGCAACTCCGAGGTTCCTTTAAATCTTATTGCACGCCCGATTTGCGTGTCGTGTCAGAGCAAGGAGCGTCAGAACAAGGAGCTGCTGTGGGGGCAGGACTCTGAGGCCCCTTTAAATCTTAATGCGCGCCCGCTTCGTGGGACACGTCAGAACAAGGAGCTGCTGCGGGAGCAGGACTCCGAGGCCCCTTAAATTTTATTGCGCGCCCGCTTCGCAGGACGTGTCCGGGCAAAGCCCTGGCCAAGGGTGGGCCTGTCCTGCGCCCGTCAGAGCCTGGAAGAGGCTGGGCTGGGCCACATCTCTTTATTTTTTGTTTTTGGGTCCAGAGTCTTGATTTTGATTCCATAATTGCGAGGCTTGCAGAGGCTTGTGGAGCTCAAGTTGACCTCATCCACCAGGATCCCTGCTTGCACTTATTGGAAAGCAGACATGGTTCAGCGTGTTATGAAGTTTGGGCCAAGTGTAGCCCTGTCCGTACCTGACTGAGACCATCTGGGGCCGGGCTGGGTAACCCCCTCTGGGTCCCAAGGTACGATTTGGGGTGCTTTGGCACAGTTGTTTGTCTTTTTCTACTTATTAAATAACTTTTATATTGGCGCAGAGATCCTTGCATAGAATGGGGAAACGCAAGGCAAGAACTAGTCCCGAACTGGGCCCTGCCAAATCAAAAATTTCAAAACCTAACAGAGTCACGCAACCTCATACTAACTGTGTGTCTAGGGAGATTGATAATTTAACAGAAGAAGTGGAGTTGATTCTTAACAAAAAAGAGAGGAATGCTCGGAAGTCGCTGAAATCGGGCACTTTGATACCGTTTCTAACATCTGGGATCTACTTCTCTACTGCTGCCCAGCCCCTGTGTGATTTGCCCTAAGCACCCGTTGCCAAAAAACCCTTCTCGAAATGACAATTCCGCTCTATATCCTGCACCCAATTCCATTCTGGAAGCTTTAGACACCGATACAATTATTCATGGGATCTCTTGCTCAAATCGTTTTTCCGTATTGAAACAACAAGACATGGATAGTGTCCAACAGATTCCACTGGCTCCCCTGTCCTCTAAATGCAACTCTTCCAGAGATGAACTTTCAGCACTGGTTCTTAGTTTAAAAAGCGAGGTAGGGGAGTTGAAGCATTTACTGCTTGAAGTACTCAAGCTTCTTAAGAAACCTGATTCACCTCCTCCCAGTGTATTGAAGTCATCGCCTTTGTTGAGCAACCACCTCCCGGCCCCTGTGTCCTTGCCAGCAGATCTGCCGCTGAATCCTGAGGCCCCCACGGCCCTAAACAAAGACCTAGTCATAGTAATGCTGCTGTGCCGTCTTTGGCAAAATCGATATCTTTTCTTTCCAACTTTGATCGGAATCAGGATACTACACTAGCATTTGGCCGGTCCGTACATATGCCCAATGAAAATTGCATCTACATGTGCAATGTCCCGCCACTCTCAGCGCACTTGCGGGAAGATAAATCTTCCCTAATTAATAAGGTCTTACATTGGATTCGTCATGTCAGAGGCTGTGGCTCAATTATTTATCCTGACATTGTAGCGGCCAAACGGCTAAGTGGCCGATCTGGCAGGTGGGACACTATAAAACGTAATCTTTCAAGCTCCCATTTGTTTACGGGCCTATTGCAGATGGAAGCACGTAACCACACGAGGAAGGTTTCTGACATATTTTTCAGTCCCAGCCGCCCTGTACTTGGAAGTATGAGATTGCCTTCTTCTTCATATATGTCTATGTCGGTACCAAACAACGTTACAGACCATCACACTTCCATTGGCCCGTCATCCTGCCCAGTTGTCGCGACTGTCACGGGTCCCGCCTTGACACGTACTAGTGCATGTGAGTCTGATATGGGTACTGCCTCCAAACACATTATTGGGGGTTACCTCAGATATCGATTGACTATGGCCTTCTAGTTTTTGTATTTCTAGTATTAGATCTGGCCCACAGTCTCCTCCTCATCTCAGACTCTTGCCAAGTTTAGGAGCTCTCACTCAACTGGACCCTCAAATTGTCTCTCTTGGGAGATCCATCTCTGCACCGTATACTGAGCATACCAACACCCATATTCCTGATGCTCCAACCAGTGAACCTATTTGTCGCACTGTACATTTAACAGGAAAGCTTTTGTCTTGGAATGTGGCTGGTATTGAGTAAACTAGCCGACTCTGATTGGGGGGCTTATGTAGAAACTTTTTGTATCTGCATGTTCCAGGAAACGTGGGCGACGGAAAGTGTGTAAAGACAAGGGTTTTGTTCTTACATTAAAAATGCTACGCAGTCTCCTATAGGCAGGCCAATAGGGGGATTGTGCACTTGGGTCAAGACGACTGAGGTGGGAGAAGTAAAGGAGATTTTTGTAGATTCCCCCGATATTCTGGCAATAGCAATTGTGCCTAACTTAGGCAACCCAGTTTTATGTATTAATATTTACAACAGACCAGGCCTTTCCAACCATCGGTCTACTAGCATTGACATCTTGTACAATTTAATTTTACATTTTTGCCCTAAATATCGTATTATCAATGTGGGCGATTTCAATGCCTCAATTGAATTTAATTCTGTTTATTGAGGTCACGCAGCTTGAAGATGAAGCGTGGAATATTCCCCCCTCTTTTAACTTAGCCAGCATCATCCACTGTTTGTAATAGAGTACTGCAGATAATACATCTTATCTTAACTCATGGTCTTTGCCTTGGTAATGGTCGCTTTTTAGCTGACACCCCCGCTAGACCAACTTTCTTTAGGGGATCGTATAGTAGTACCCTGGATTATGTCATCTTCGATTTGAGGGTCTGGCATTCCATAATTGATGTGAAGGTGGGTCCACGGCACACCAGTGATCATGCACCTCTTCAAATTGTATTTGACAGATCTTTTCTATTAGGGTCTGTGTCCTTTCCTGTTTCTAAAGCTCACGGGCCCCTAAAGCTATCTAGCAACAGGCGTGCTGTGAGATGGAATTCGGTCCAGAAGTCTAATAAGCCATGGGATAAATTGTGCTCCTTAGTTTCCAAACACCAGCTTTTTGATGATAATCTTCTATTAACTCCACTGGAAGTTATGTCCTCTCATGCGGACCTTTTTGTGGCCCTTAAGGAGCTGTTTACCAAAACTGTTACGAAACGAAGCAACTCCTCCTCTCCATCCGGCAGTAAGTGGTTTGACAAGAGGTGCCGAGAGGAAAATAATTCCCTGATTAAAGCTTTAAGATCCAAGGATCGGGAAGCCATAGTGAGGGCAAGAAGAACTTATGTCTCCACATGCAAGATGTGCAAACTCGAGCATGAGGAGAGTCTATGGGCTGAATTTGACTTGACTGAGACTGCCAGGGCCCACAATGCCAAACTCTTCTGGCTTCTGGTCACTCGTAGTGATCCAAATCTCTCATCCATCCCAGAATGCCATATTGCCGCAGACATTTGGCTAACTCACTTTAGGGAGCTGTATGGCTCCACATTCAGAGAAAAAACTTCACTCTATTCATTGGCTCTCCCTCTGCCTCCTTTCACTCTAAAAGAAACCGAGCTTGCAATTCTTGCACAAAAATCAGGGAAAGCCTCTGGCCCGGATGGAATTCCCTCAGATTTATATAAGTCAGATTTGCCCAAATGGACTGGGTACATAAATAGGATTTCGAATACTGCCCTGTCCAATAGATCTTACCCTGATTCTTGGAAGGAGGCAATAATTGTGCCCATTCATAAGAAAGGTTAGAAAACATTTCCAGGGAACTATAGACCCATCAGTCTTCTAGATAATTTGCCAAAAATATTTTGCTACCAGCTGTTAAGTAGACTGAAGCATTGGATAGTGGAAAATCAGGCATTAAGTCAGGGTTTAGAGATAAGGTTAGTACCATCGACCAGGTTTTCCGCTTTATTACTATAAAGTGGAAGACCGTAGATGTGGACTCAGGCTGCCTCTTTGTGGTATTTGTTGACCTGAAATCCGCTTTTGACCTTGTCCCGTGCCCCAAACTGTGGGAAGTTATGAGTAAAGCTGGAGTCCCCGGCTCCATGCTCAAAATCATCAAAGATCTCTATTCAGGAAATTGCGCCAGAGTACGATGGGGTTTGGCAGGCGAACTGACTTCAGCATTTCCCACAGTTCGTGGTGTGAGACAGGGTTGTGTACTTGCGCCTACTTTATTTCTTTTATTAATCAACGCATGCATTCCCTATCTCTTGGACTGCTCTAGTGATGCTCCCATCTTGGGTGGGCAGAAGCTTCCATGTCTTTTATTCGCTGACGATACTTTGTTACTTTCTCGAACAGCTATGGGCCTTTCAAGTTTGCTTGCTAGATTTGTGGAGTTTTGTAAAGATCATGGTCTGGAAATCAATTCATCAAAAACAAAATATATGGTTTTTGGAGACAAAATGCACAAAATGAAAAGACCTGTTTATTTAAAAGGCGCCTTACTGGAAAGAGTGGGCACTTTCGATTACTTAGGTGTAAAACTAGAAGATTCCCACTTCTGGCATGCCCACCTCCAGAAATCTCTGATATGCCTTAAGCAAAGGGCGGGTGGCATTGTGAGATTTGCTACCTGCTCCTCTAGGTTTGCCTTGACTCCTGCTCTTGAAATATATAAATCACAAGCCGGTGGGGGGTCTTTGTACGGTGCCGAATTATGGGGCCACTGCAATTTGGAGGATCTGGCTAGGGCGGAAAACCAGTTTTTAAAGACGCTGTTAAGAGTTCCTTCAAGTACTCCCTCTTTGCCTATCCAAATGGATTTAAATCTCTTTCCAATCAACCAGATCGCTGCTTTAAGGCCACTACTGTTCTGGATCCGGTTATGGTCAACCGATGCTCTCATTCCATTTAGATGCGGGTTGCCCAAACTGATGGGCACTAAATTTAATACCAAAATTAAGTGGTGTGCTTATGTTGAACGGTCTTTATTACATCTTGGCCTAGGGTTCTATTGGAAGGACCCCTCTTCTATTCCCAAAAATGCCATTCAGACTTTGAAGGATGCTTTCTGGCTTAAAGTTCAAATTGCACAAATGACTGAAGCTGTGCCCTCTTCTATGACTGAAAGGTTTCTGCAATTTAAATGTTACTATAAGTTTGAGCCCTTTATGGATGCTGTACTCTCTCCTTTTGCCTGTGCTCTTTACATTAGATTTAGAATAGGGTCTCTTCCTTTGTGTTCTCTGACTTACAAATGGCCCAATTCTATGAACAACTCTAAGTTATGTCCGATGGGCTGTAAGTGGGAAGAGACTGATCTTCACGATCTTTTTCAATGTCGTGCTTATGGTAAGCAGAGGGCCCTTTGGATTACCCCTTTATGTAAACAAATGGGTTCCAGGAACTGTCTATCTGCTGAGAGAGTATTCAAATCAGACCCATCTGTACAAATAGCTTGCTCTGTGGCAAATTTTCTAGAATCAATTTGGTGTTTTAGACTAGCAATTTTAAAAAACAAAGACTTGGTAGCAGATTTTATAAGTAGGCATATAGTGCACAGGCGTTGTATCTAAGTGTAAGTCCGTTCGTTCGATGTTTTAGCAGGGTCTGGATGTCTTTTTAGTATTATATTTATAAGAAAAACGTTTGTGCTATTGTTATAGCTTGTTTTAATATTTTACTTCTAAGTGTTTGTAATTTATTTTATTTGCACTTTCTTTTTACTACTTCTCTTTTGGACTGTATGTATTGTACTTTTATGGTATGTTTTTACCAAAATAAAGTAAATGATGATGATGATGATTTACAGGTCTTGGGCACACATGTTGCACTATATTAGGGACATACCGGTAAAACAAATATGCCAATTGTGGATAAGCCAAAAATCTTGCACTTTAGCACTGGGCAGCAGTGGAAAAGTGTTCAGAGCCCTAAAGTCGGCAAAAACTAAATGCAGCACACAGTCAAAAAAGTATATTGATTTTAGTTAATTCAAATTCATTTCATATCACATCGTTTCAGAATATGTAATTTTAATATGTAATGTTAATTTTAAAGCAAATCAACATCAGTTCAATCCAAGCCATATTCATTTAAACAGGGTAATATTAATTTAAACATGGCTTGTGTTCATTTTGATATGTGCTTTATTCATTTATCTCACATAGCTTAATATTCATTTAAAAAAGTGTAATATTAATTTAAAATGAATGTCATATTAATTTTGATATGGGTCATATTAACTTTACCAGATGTCATATTCATGTGAAAGTGCTTCATATTCATCTTAACATGTGTCATATTGCTTTCAATGAATGTCATATTCATTTTAATTGATTTCATATTCCCCTTAACACCTGACATGATATTTTGAACATGGATCATATCCATTTCAACATAGGTCGTGTTTATTTCAATATATGTAATATCCATTTTGATGTGTATCATATCAATTTCAAAGCATAACATATTCATTTTGATAAGTTACAGTTCAATTTCAGCATTGGTCTTTTTAAGTTTGTTGAGTTAATTTTGAAGGGGCTCATATTTATTTAAATGCATGTTATATTCATTTTAGCATATGGCATATTCCTTTCAATGGATGTCTCATTAATATTAACACCTCATATTAAATTTAACATGAATCATACCCATTACAACACATACCATAATCATGTCAATATGTATCATATTTCTTTCAATGCAAACCATATTCACTTTGATAAATGGAATGTTCGTTGCACATTATATTCTTTTCATAATAATACATTTTCATTTCAGCACCTTATAGTCCTTGCAGTCTGTCATATTCCTCTTGGCATATGTCAGTCATTTCAAGAAATGTCCCATTCTTTTTGATGAATTTTCTGTTTATTTCAGTGATTGCTTTATTGTTCACAGCGTGGGCCATATTTATTTCAGTATGATTGATATGTATTTCAGTATATCTCTTATTCAATTTGGAGTGTGAGTTATTCATATTAATCACCAAGTAACATATTCACTCTGCCAGGTTTCATATTTGTTTTGGTTCAAGTCAGATTCACTCTGCCAGGTATGATATTTATATTGACACTTAGTACATTCATTCGGCTGTGTGTCATATTCATTTTGCAACACGCTGTGTAATTCAAGAGGTGTCCTATATGGGAAGCTGTAATTTCGACATGAACAGCTTCCCATAATCGTAGGCCTGCATTTTGTTGCATTCATGAATGCACTTATAAGTCATGTTAAAACATGAAGTATTTTGTTCTGTGAGCCACCACATTCATTTTTGTTTTCGCTAGATTACAATTATAGAAGGAGGATGATTTCAATCTAATAAAGTGCCACTCCACAACTTGATAAAGTGCATGTGTTGGAAATGTATTGATAATAGAATATATTTTGTTTTAAAATGTATAGGGTGGATATTATGGGACCGCAATCGGTGTTTTTATGACTACTGTCCAGCTGTAATGCCGTACTCAGTTGCATTTATTACAAATGTTAGATGATGAACAGTACAGATGCAAATTATTATGGCCCCATCATGTAATTTAAGAATGACGATCCTAAACAATATGGCGCCACAGTGTAAACAAAACATGAATGATAATGATCCTACCTAATATGGCACCGCCGTGTAATTAACAAGTTATGTACGGTTTGAACAACATTAAACTGAGCTCACGCACTTGAGATACAATATTTGGACTATAGGTGTCTGTGCAAAGTAATCTGCTCTTGTGTAGAACTGCGTTTTATACAGGCACAACCTTTTGTTTTGACCAGTCCATCATGGCCATCTGCATGAGTAAACAGCGTGATGTCTAAGGAACATACTGATGTGCGATTCTAACTAGTATGGTGCTGCTGTGTAACCAAAGGATGATCCTAACCAATATGGCACTTCTGTGTAATCAATAACTTAAGTTTGGCTTGAATAACAGTAAACCGGGTTCATGCATTTTAGACACAACACTGAGAAGATAGTGTAGTGTTCGGGGCCCTGCCCCTTGTTGACTCAGATATGCTCATTTGAAATTATTAATGAATATTTATGTGTCTTGATTAATGAAAAGCTTGTAGAGAAATTAATTGTAGGGAAATTAATGTGCAAGTCGAAAATGTGCCCACGTGGTATGGCAGCCACTTATACGAAAGTTGTACTAACATAACTAAAAATTAGTGAAATAATGAAAATATGTAAGAGCAATGTAGTAATATGTCATATTGAGATGTATAACCCATGTTTTGCATTAATTCATAGAATTAACTTAGCTGAAGCTATGGCCTAGTCTTTTCCAGGCCTCACACAAGAAGCTGAAATTTTAGCTCACCGAAGAGAAGCCGTGCATAACCTGACCCTGAACCCCTCCATGTTAAAGTTGCTTAGCTAGAATTTTCTGCAATGTACCGACGGACATGAGATGATGAAGTCAAATTGATATAATTATGTGTAGAGTAGGCTAAATGTACTTTCCCAGGACTTGAACAATGGGAGCACTGACTGAAGAGGAACATGCAACATTTTCAATACCTGAAGAGCCGGATGATGAAGACATTGTACAGTGGACTAATCCGTAAACTGCGAAAGAAGAAATATTGGCACTCATAGATTTGAAAAATGTATACTATAGGTTAGAGTCATATCTGCTGATTGACTGACCAATTAGGAATTAGGGGGATGGACTGAAAAACTCTAATAAAAAGTAATGACAAGGGGCTAAAACTTCAGATGCGGGAGAATAGGGGTGAGATGCTGATGACGTCAGAAGACGCGGTTCGAGATTCTGTCATTGTGCTCATGTTTTTGAGAGCCTGATGTGTTGCTGATCTATTGATGACCTGAAGACGAAGACTGACTTTGTTGCTGATCCACTCCGTGGATAGGTAGCTATGACAATGTGACTGACTAACCTTGTGCCTTTTCTTCTAGGTACCTACTGCACTGTTTCATAGTTTATCTCTAAGCTAGATGTTTTCCAAATTCACGTTTTCTAAATTGTTTTGCATGAAGTCCCACATGCTAATGCCAATCTGGGTAAGTTAAGGGTCCTTTGGGTGACTTGAACGTGACAAATGATTGACAGAATGATTTGCTGAACTCTGCTATTAATGCTGGTATATTCATCTTTATTGGCTTATGTTGAAGCATTTGAGCATATTTTTCTCAAGTTTTGATTAGACTGTGTTGTTGGTGGTTGCTAATAATCTAATTCTGAGCGGATTAAATAAAGTTTGAGTTAACCAAATGCATTAGAATTTTAATTAATAGGGAAAAAAAAATTGTTGAACGCTTCAGTGAGTTGTGGTTATTCATGAAATGATGGTTATAATTGTTTTGGTGACTAATGATTCTCTAAGTGGTTACTGATTGATTATACTGATTATTGGTTGTAGGTTCTATTAACTGGCCTTGGTCACGTGTGCCTGGCTTTTTTAATCAGCAGGGTGACCTGACTGGTAATGGGTGTGATGTTTGGTGAACACACAGATGTATGTAATGCCATGTGGTCGGTGTGCAATTTTTCAAAAGGAGGAGTTCTTCCCTCAATGCATTTTTGGGCATTGTTTAAAAACATTCATATTGAGGGAATGTACACATAAAGACTGCAAGTGAGTAGTTAGTTTACCTGCTGGGACTATGCATGCTATTGCCATTTATGTGCTTTACATTGGCCAGACAATGGATTATATCTGACTTAGATCTTCTAGAGGAATAGATGTGGATTTGTAATGGTGACGGTACTTGTAATTCGTGTGTTACACGTTTTGGATCCAAGTGGCGTGTTTATTTTATGTCTTGATGACACACAATTTTTTTGTTTGGTGTAACACTTTTTGCAGTGGGGGGATTACTAACATATGGTAGAGCGGCAAAAATTGGGAATTTAGGAGCATTGAAATAAATTATTATTATGGATAGTGTTTGGATTAATGAGCTGAACACATAAATTGTTTATCAATTATGATGCAGTAATGATGTGGCTGAAATGTTGATCGATTCGAGTGGAGCCACTAGTATGCGGAGGGATCTAATATTTTAAGCTCCTGTGTATCACAAAGTGAATTTGGGCATTTAGAATGTTATGAATATGAAGATTCTTATGAAAGCAGGCCCATGTTAGAATGAATTTTAGGGTCTAACATAAGAATGAAATCTCATGAATGGACTGCGGTAACATAAGGGTGATATCTGTCTGGTTGGGATACTTTAACAAAGTGATCTGTGGCTATATGACATATTGACGAATGGGCAGAATTAAAATAGGATGTTACTTTGTTCAGGTTGTTGGAAGGATATTGTTTGTGGGCAATCCACCACTAATGTTAAGAACATAAAAGGGTGGTATCCCTTGATGTATTCGTACCTGACAGAAGTAATGAAACATAAAATACATACAGTTGGGAGGCATTATAATAAATTTGTGGGCTATATGGTGTGCTTGAGTACGTCTGAATTTACAACACATTTGTGAGCGCGTCTGTATGAGTATGTGACATCTGTCGACTAACTGAATGAATTGTGGTATGACTTCTAATATTTTGTTATATCAAGTGACAATTGCCAGCATTTATTATGAATTTATGGATTATATTACCACTTTATGTGAATAAAATAGGTTGTCCCCAGCAAGAATAGTATTGTATGAATTAATTTTAAAGAAAGAAGTTATTCACCAAGGGATAGGAATATGTAAATTAAATCAATCTCAGAAGAGTTCATTTGCACTTTAAATTTGTAAAATGTAGCATTTGTAATTTGGGAGTATCTACTGTATTACTGTTTATATGATTTATTCTTTAATAATTTCTCAGCCTTATGAATAACTGATTGACCTATACATTAGGTTGATATAATGTGGGCTGAAAAGTAATTTACTTTGTTTGGTAGTGTGTTTGTTTTCTCTCTTTTATCGTTGTTTATTTTTGTTTTGTTTAGTGACAGATGTTGATTTTACTGGATCCATCTATAATGATGGCTTTGGTTTTGAATTGTGTTCTTATATGTCCTTTTGTAGCTCTGAAGAAGTCTTTGAGCAGGACGAAATACATCGGCTGTTGTTGGAGGCACGCTGTGAATTTAAAGTGGATGATGAATAAAGAATTTTCATGAATAAATGGAAGCTCGTCTGAGGACTTTCTTAAATATATGCTTTGGAATCCATTAGAATGTATAAGGAAGTTTGAAATTGTAGGACTGTTCCATGAATATATTTAATGGAAATTCTTAATATCATCAATCATTTAGTGAGATTGGTGCTTGGGATTTTATCTAGTTTTCTGCTATCTGAAACTGGAAGATCTGTAAAATAGGGGTAATCTGTAGCAGTCATTAGCCAATGAATTGTGAGCATAACCGAGCAAAACTACTGACACATTGATCACTCATTGCAATATGGGGGGGGCTCTATTTGCCGAGCGCCTCAAATGCGTATTGTATCACTCCTTGTCACTCCAAATGCTGGCAGATACAGAAACCTAGGCACTGAGAGATGCATTGATGTGCCATGATCACACACTTTGTTGAAGGCAGAGCTGGGATGTGAACCCAAGTATCCTGGCTTGACTATTTAGTTATTAGGCCATATCTTGACCAAAACATTGTTTCAGTAGAAGCGGTACGTGAGTGACACCACACAAGATGCATTGATTCTATAAAAAGCTAAATAAATGTTAAGAAACCTGGAAACCCAATCTGTAATCATCGGGGTGAAGGTAGCGGGGACGATTTACACTTCTTAGCACATCAATTTCATTTACATCTCAACATGCGGTATAAAGTAAGAGCTCTGTTGATTTACGTTTTTGAGATAATGGGGACAACACAGGCAGTGTGTCAACCCCATTTTGTAAATCAAGAATGCTGAAACCGATTTTCAATGTACTCTGTTGTCACTTTGACTACAGTGCATGTTGATCACTCTGAGTTATCAGTATTCTCTTTTAAGAGAGTTGTATGAAACACATGCTGAAGTTGTATGATGTGGCAGGAAGTAAGGCACTTGTGCATGACCCTTGTCTGCGTGATGGTATGGGGGCCTCCTCACCGCACCCTGTGGGGAGGCGGGGCAAAGACTTTGTTACACCATTGCTGATAGCACTTACTTTGGTTTTCTGCCCATTCGAACCCACAAACTTTGTGGCATAACAAATACTCACTCACAAGAGGGAAACTACCCTATCAACATTGATATATATTGTGCACGAACCCTCATCCCCGGAATTTAGTTTAAACCATATCCATTAAACATAAAATAACTCTTGATCCCTCGTTCATGGCCATCTTCATCATCTGAAAGCTCAGTGGTACGATACCAGGCCATCGTAAACGGGTCCTGCCAAAGGAGTTTGATAGAGATGGTACTAATAGTAAGAGAACTACAAAGAGGTGCAGATCTGTTTTATTTATTTTTTAAACGTGTAAACGCTATTGCAAAATGATTGAATAACAATTATTCATTTTAAAAAGTCGACATTATTGTTTTGTATTATTTTTAGGGCTATATATTTTATCTTCCGACTGCAGCAAAGACTGGGCACTCAACATTAGGGTCATCATTTCTCACAACTCTGGTTACACATGACTTGTAGTCCAAGAAAGTCTTACAGTTCTCCTTATCGTATTTCACTGGTGTGACATACCTACATCAAAAGAACAAACGAGAGTTTCATCAGATGGTGAAAAAATACATCTTCAACACATGTCTTACGTACCACCAAATTGGAAAGTAAAACGATATATGCTTATAATGGTACCTGTCAGCGAACTCCTTTTCAGTTAGGGCCTGGTTTTATTTGCTTATGTTTAGTCAATGGAACAGAAGGCAACATTACAAAGAGGTGGAATGGAATGAACCTCAAATATTTTTCTGTGCATAAGGTACATCCAGAAGTGGTTTGTATAACTGATTTTGCAGAGACACTTAGGCTTGAGGGTAGGAGTGGAAGGTTTGGTCATATAGAGGCTTGAGTGCTCAAAAATATTCTAGAATGTTTGTTAGTGTAAAAGGCAACAGGTGCTTGGTGACAAAATGATGCATTTATAGTACTCATTCACTGGCATATTTTTGCCACCACAGCCCTGAGTGGAAGTGAAAGACATAGGGGAATATTAACAAGGAAGTGGCACAGTGTGGCGCTGCGCCCAAATTGGCACTATCGCGTTGCATCACTTCAGAAACGCTGGGATGCACCATATTTACAAAAATACAGCGCAACTCTGTGTTTCCCCTAGTGCTGGTGCTAGATGAAGCTGCCAAGCACCAACGCAGGCACCCTTGCACCATAGTGCGTAACGCCGCCTTGTATATATGGTGCAGGGCATTGCGCCACCAGAGCATCGCTGAAAGTGACGCTCCGGTAGCACAAGGGGCGTGTAAATATGCCCTAAAGTATTCTCAGTACGGTGTCATGCTAATGATTAGGAACAAGGATAGGCCGCTTTTCAGGATTAGTGACATGCTCTAATACAATTAAATCAAGCACTTCTCCATTCCGTGTTTGTTACTTTCAGTAATTCTGTAATGTGCGTATATTATACAATATGCATTGCATTGGAAATACCCAAGTCTTAACATCCTCCATTTATTCTTATATCTTCTGGCAAGCAAAACATAAAATAAGCATCCATAATGTTAATCGCTCGCCTATAGTATAGTGCTATAGCTTTTATCAAGCTGCACCAACACAAAGCACAGGCACAACTTGGGCAACCGTGGTAATACAAACGGACCTAGAAGGAAGCATTGGCATGGGGCAGGAGGCAGCAGGAATATTGCTAGGATACCTCACACACATATTACTAGTGTATAACATGAACTGAAGGAAGATGTTTACTCACACACATAAAACACATACAGCATGTGCGGCAACAGTGCAGGGTTTATTAAGTGCATGTACAGGTGCGTGGGTGGGGATGGTGAGGCAGACATGTTTGGGATTTTTTCGAGCAGCTGAGTTTGTGGGGTTGTACATGTAAGTGTGATCATGATTTGGCATGGTGGTGAATGTGAACCTAACAGAGTGTCATTGGTGAGGTGTGATGATGCAGTAAAAAAGAAAGAAGGCACTTGCCTGTAATAATTGTTTGTAGATTAGATCTTTTCCAGAGTCACATGCTCTACATTTCTATCACCTAGTAATTGGGTTTTAACATAGCTTTGAAATTAACTTACCTTTTAATTTTGGACATCAATCATAGCTGGAGCCAGTATAATTCTCTAGAATGTCAATCGTAAGCCAACAGACTTCAAGACAAAGCCACCACCTTCAGATTATTTTTTGTTCAGGAGTTTATTGGCATGCGTGTAGTGAATTGCAAACAATGTGCTTGCACTAACACACATGTAAATCTCAAACAGTTTCAAGCTAGAAAACTATTATTACTGCTAAGTAACTAGGGGCCATATGTTCGAAAGCTTTTTCCCATAGGCACAGAATGGGTCAAATCCTTTGATACATCTGGCCCTAGTTTTCTTTACAGCATGAGCCTATTCTAGAATCACATCCCGTGCATTGATTATAGACCTTATTTTCCTCTTTGAATGAGGATGTGAAGTGTGAGAGTCACAAAGTTTTTCTTATCCTCACCAAGATTATTTCCAGGCGTCACCCTTGATCCAGTGATTTTTTTTTCCAGCCGGCATTATGCCACATGGCACTGCAGTTACTTTTACTGCCCTGGAAATGATGGAATGTAGCCGCTGTTTACGCATTTCTTCCTTCACAGGAATCAATGCTTAATGAGGTCAATGCATCTTTGGAACCATCATAAAGGTGTAGAGAAAAAGTAATCAAATTTCACAGCAATCAATTCAACTACACAGTATCACCAATGTGGCCACACAACGAATACTCCAGTCGATAATAAATTTAAGGGGTTTTATCACAGGCTAAGAATCAAAGGCATGTAGACAATTTGCAAGACATAATTATAAAGATACAAAATCACCAAGGGTTGCCCAAGATGACTAAATAAGTTCAAATGAACTAGTATTAGAAGAACTAAATATTCAACGGATACAATATAGAACATCAGATTAATCCCCTGATTTACAGAACACAGGCGTTGCTTGTTGTAATAAGCATTAAGGCAATTTAAATTCAGATAGTTTGGGCAAGGGAAACCCTAAAGATTAGCCAATCAGGTCTTAACAAGTGTGGAGATGAACACATGACTACAAAGGACAAAAGGGACAAAAAGAATTTGGAAAAAGGGAATCTGGGGCAACAAATCACTAACTAAACTGAGCAGAAATTAAGTAAAAAGGGGAGACATCGGCATTTCAGAAGTTTGGTCAAACGTCTTCTTCTTTGGGTTAAGGAGAAAATCTGAAGTCTCATCAAAGCATTTCAAAGGCAAGGGCAGTGAGGATTATTCCTCTCAGATTCCAAGGAGTTCAGCAAGGGAGAATTCTCAAAGGGTAAATGCAGATTCTGATTTTTGACAAAAGTCCTGCTGGGGAACAGTATATTAAAGTTTATGGGGCACGGTGATTCGTCCATCCATCACTCCACCTGCGGTTGCAGATGTAGCATCCAATAGGAAACGATCATGCAAGTCAGACGGCAACATTTGTGAAGATTCCTATTACCAGCAGCTTGTCTTTGGTGCTCATCTGAAGACTTCTAACCAGAGAATCCTCTTTTGCATAATCTTCTAGGTTGGCGTGGGCTCCTGTCCTTCCTGGAATCTTCTGTGACTTCTCTGACTTGGTCTCCTCTCTTTACAGGTCTTCAGGTCCTGGAATCCACCATTTGTTTCCTGCAGTCTTTCTTAGTTCTTGCAATAACTCTAATCACGACTTGTAGTGTCTCCTAAGGAAATTTGAAGTACTTTACACCTACTTTCCTGGGCTCTGGGATGGGGTATTTTACCCACGTTTGTGGTTTTCTTACACTCTCAGCGATTCTCTACACACTACACTTGTCTAGGGGGGAATTCGTGATTCGCATTCCACTTTCTTAGTATATGGTTTGTTTTGCCCTGTAGGAGGCTGGCCTGGCTTGTAGTGGGTACCAGACGTACTTACACCTTGTGTCAGGTCCAGTTATCCCTTATTAGTGTAGAAGAAGTGTTTCTAGCAGCTTAGGCTGATAGAAGGTAGCTGTGGAAAAACAGCTTAGGCTGAACTAGGAGACATGTAAAGCTCCTACTATACCACTGGTGTCATATGCACGATATCATAAGAAAACACACTACACAGGAGTACTAAAAATAAAGGTACTTTATGTTTCTGACAATATGCCAAAAGTATCTCAGTGAGTACCCTCAGTATGAGGATAAGATATATATACACAAGATATATGTACACAAACCAAAATTATGCAGGTAATAGCAAGAAACGTAATGCAAGCAGTGTAAAGTTACAATAGATTGCAATAGGAGCACATAGGTATAGGGGCAACACAAACCATATACTCCAAAAGTGGAATGCGAACCACAAATGGACCCCAAACCTATGTGAGCTTGTAGAGGGTCGTTGGGACTGTAAGAAAACAGTGAGGGTTAGAAAAATAGCCCACCCCAAGACCCTGAAAGGTAGGTGTAAAGTGCACCTACTACCCCCAGAGAGCACAGAAGTCGTGATAGGGGGATTCTGCAGGAAGAACAAACACCAGCAATGCAACAACAGTGGACTTCAGGACCTGAGTACCTGTAAGACAAGGGGACCAAGTCCAATAGTCGCAACAGTGTCGAGAGTGGGCAGGAGCCCAAAAATGACAGCTGAGGGTGCAAGGAAGCTGCCACCTGTTGGAAGAAGCTTGGAGTTCTACAAGAAAGAAGAGGACCAGGATCTTCCCCTTTGGAGGATGGATGTCCCACGTCGCGTTGAAGCTTGCAGAGGTGTTCCCATGCAGAAAGACCACAAACAAGCCTTGCTAGCTGCAAGGGTTGCTGTAGAGGATTTTGGGTGCTACTGTGGCCCAGGAGAGACCAGGATGTTGCCACCTGGAGGAGGAGACAGAGGGGGCATGCAGCAATGTAGAGAGCCCTCACATAAGCAAGCAGCACCCGCAGAAGTACCTGAACAGGCACTTGGAAGAAGAGTGAACCGGAGTCCACGCGAAGACACAAAAGGGAGTCTCACAACGCCGGAGGACAACTCCGAATGTTGTGCACTTCAGGTTAGAGTGTCGGGGACCCAGGCTTGGCTGTACACAAAGGAAATCCTGGAAGAGTGCACAGGAGCCGGGGCATCTGCAAATCACACGGTACCCAGCAATGCAGTCTAGCATGGGAAGGCAAGGACTTACCTCCACCAAACTTGGACTGAAGAGTCACTGGACTGTGGGAGTCACTTGCACAGAGTTGCTGAGTTCCAGGGACCACGCTCGTTGTGCTGAGAGGGGACGCAGAGGACCGGCGATGCAGTCTTTTGGTGCCTGTGGTTGCAGGGGGAAGATTCCGCCGACCCACAGAAGATTTCTTCAGAGCTCCTGGTGCAGAGAGGAGGCAGGCTACCCCCAGAGAATGCACCACCTGGAAACAGTCGAGAATGCCGGCAGGTTGAAGCGATACAAGGTTGCTAGTAGTCGTCTTGCTACTTTGTTGCGGTTTTGCAGGCGTCCTGAGCAGTCAGCGGTCGATCCTTTGGTAGATGGTGAAGAGGGAGATGCAGAGGAACTCTGATGAGCTCTTGCATTCATTATCTGGTGAGATCCCCAAAGCAGAGACCCTAAATAGCCAGAAAAGGAGGTTTGGCTACCTAGGAAGGAGGATTGGCTACCAAGAGAGGTAAGAGCCTATCAGAAGGAGCCTCTGACGTCACCTGCTGGCACTGGCCACTCAGAGCAGTCCAGTGTGCCACAGACACCTCTGGTTCCAAGAAGGCAGAGATCTGGGACACACTGGAGGAGCTCTGGGCACCTCCCCTGGGAGGTGTAGGTCAGGGGAGTGGTCACTCCCATTTCCTTTGTCCAGTTTCGCGCCAGAGCAGGGCTGGGGGATCCCTGAACCGGTGTAGACTGGCTTAAGCAGAGATGGGCACCATCTGTGCCCATCAAAGCATTTCCAGAGGCTGGGGGAGGCTACTCCTCCCAGCCCTTCACACCTATTTCCAAACACCCTCTCTCAGAGGAAATTCTTTGTTCTGCCTTCCTGGGACTGGGCTCGGTCTCTTACACTGTTTGCATTACTTTTCTGACTCTTACTTACCTGTTTTGGGTTTGTGCACATATAACTTGTGTATATTACTTACCTTCTTACTGAGGGTACTCACTGAGATACTTGTGGCATATTGTCATAAAAATAAAGAACCTTAATATTAATCCTAGGTTTTATACTGTTTTTAATTAATAATTCCTGCTGTTTTACGATGGGGAAACGTAAAGCTGTGGATGCTCCTGCACCATCGAGTGGTACAAAGAAAGTGAAAAAATGGTCAAGTAACCAAGTGAGTTCCTTAACTTAAAAAGGAAATAATCCCTTAGATGATACTGACATGTTGTTTGAAGAGGTGGAGGCCGTCTTAAAGAGTAATTCCAACCCACCATCCATAAAGAGTGGTACATCTGGGAACAAAGAAATTCCAGATATATTTAAGAAGTCGCAATTAACCAATTCCCCTGTGGAGAATGTTTCAAATTTGGCATCCCAAGTTCTTAGGGAAAAATCTCCTTCCTTGTTAACTACAAACCAGTAGTGACTTGGGTGCTGCTCTCTGTGCGAGTGGTGCCTTTTTCAAGGTGGATGAGGCTCTCCGTCCCCCGCTAAGTCCAGTGATTATGGTGATTCCTAATATACAGTGCCCAAATCGGTTCGGGCCCTTGGCGGAGGAAGGGGGTCCCACTGTCTGTGCTTTATATACATCATCTGGAGCCCGTGTCAATGACAATACTTTGACCAATTTGCCCCATGACACTGGTAGACCGTTACTGTCACATGAGGGAATTGATTTACCCATTGGTCTTCAGAGGATGGATGAAGTCAAGAGTTTGTTGTTACTATTGATGGAAACTTTAACGGGGGAACAGGCACAGAAGTATGGGTGTAAGTGCCAGAGGACAGATGGGGGATTAAAGGAGGTGGGAGTACTACTATGTCTGAGTTAAGGCTGAGAGCTGGTACCCCTTCCTTGGGGTCTGTTATTACTCCCCCTCCAAATAATCCGTCTATCTCTTGTGCAGAGGGATTCCAGCTTGCGCCTGCAATTGTAAGGCCGAAGCATAATATAGTTTCCAAAAATAGGAATCCCTTGGGGTTTCAAAAGCCCGTTAAAGCTCAGTCCATTGATCTTGTCAATGGCCCTCGGGGGGAATGTTGACATCCAGGTACCTATTGGGGCTGCTAGCTCCCTTGCACATTCTATTAAGCCATCTAAATTTCCTATTGATGCTGTATCCCAGGCTGGCTCAAATTGACCAGTTTCTATGGAACGGGGCCAAGGACTGAGGAGCAAAGGTGGCACAATTTACATGGCTTAGGTGCCTAAATTACCCTCTTGCTCATTGGCAATCCATGAGTCTTTGATAAATAAGGTTATTTACTGGTTACGTGACCAGCGCAACTGTATTTCAGTCATTCGTGCTGATATCCTTGAAGTGGGCAGACACAGTGAATTAGGCTCACATTTTGATTTTATTTCTATTTGTTTTGCAGATAGGTATTTCGTGGACAAACTTATGGATTTTGAATTATGTACATGCCATCTCAGGGATATGAGAGGGATTGGCATTAGACTTGTATCTCACCCACCCTCTGCCCATCCATTTACGCTCCCTAATGGCCCAGCCTCCATACAAGAGTGTGTCTTAGCCCCAGCAGTAAATTTCTCCCATACATTACCAGTAATTGATTGACTAAACATTGACTTATATCCAGCAGTTTCTCCGGAGGTTAAATCTGGACTACTTAATGAGGATATATATTTAAGGGAGGCCCAATGTCCCAGGCCCAGAGATGAGACAACCAGTTTGGAACTATCTGTTATGTCCTGGAATCTAGCGGGGCTTGACAGGAAGCTGGGAGAACCAGAGTGGGTCAACTACATTAACAACCAGGATATTTGTCTTTTCTAGGAGACTTGGGCTGAGGATCAAGTCTACATAGATGGGTTTCTATCATACTGTGTTCTGGCTCAACCCCCAGGGAGGGGTTTAGGTCGTCCACTAGTGTAATTGATTACTTCTTAGTGGACGTTAGGTTATGGCGTTCTCTAAAAGATATGAAGGTGGACTCCTGCTATGAGAGTGATCATAATCCTTTGCTTCTTACCATGCATAGGGATGTATTTAGGAGATCACAGAATGGCCATCGCACTGTGGTTCCAGCTCCATTGTTGGACAATAGTCATACTCTGGTTTGTTGGCCAAAAGTGTTGTCTAATCCCCACTTGATAAGTGGGATCTATCAATTGTTTGTTGATGTAATGGCTGTTTATGAGGAGTATGAAGTTTCCCATTCTTAGTATCCATGAAGATATGCTGAAGAAACTGCAGAGCATTTTTTACAAAAAGACCAACTGTAGGAGGCTGGTCGGGCTTATAGTGGGTGCCTTGTGGTACTTACACTCTGTGCCAGGTCCAGTTATCCCTTATTAGTAGAATAGAGATGTTTCTAGCAGCTTAAGCTGATAGAAGGTAGCCATGGCAAAGCAGCTTAGGCTGAACTGGGAGACATACAAAGCTCCTACTATACCACTTATATCATATAGCACAATATCATAACAAAACACAATACTCAGAGTTCCAAAAATAAAGGTACTTTATTTTAGTGACAATATGCCAAAAGTATCTCAGAGAATACCCTAACTTAGGAGGTAAGTAATATATGCAAGTTATATGTACACAAACCCAAAACAGGTAAGTAACAGTAAGAAAAGTAGTGCAAACAATGTGTAATGAAAATAGGATGCAATAGGCAGACATACATCTAGAGGCAACACAAACCATATACTCCAAAAGTGGAATGCGAATCACAAATGGACCCCAGACCTATGGGAGATTGTAGAGGGTCGCTGGGGCTGTGAGAAAACAGTAAAGGTGTCCAAAATACCCCACCCCAAGACCCTGAAAAGTAGGAGTAAAGTTACCCTACTACCCAAGAAAGACACAATAGTTGTGATAGGGGATTCTGCAAGAACCACAAGCACCAGCAAAACACTGAAGATGGATTCTTGGACCTGAGGACCTGTAAAGGAAGGGGACCAAGTCCAAGAGTCGCAATAGTGTCCAGGGGGGGCAGGAGCAAAAGGGCTACCTCTGGGTGGAAGAAGCCAAAGATTCTGCAACAACGAAAAGGGCTAGGAACTTCTCCTTTGGAAGGAAGATGTCCCATGGTGTACTAGATGTTACAGAAGTGTTTCCAGGCAGAAATACTACAAACAAGCCTTGCTAGCTGCAAGAGACGCGGTGGAGGTTTTTGGGTGTGCTGGGAACCAGGAAGGACCAGGATGTCACCCTTTGGAGGAGGAGACAGAGGGGGCGCTCAGCAACTCAAAGAGCCCCCGCAGAAGCAGGCAGCACCCGCAGAAGTAACGGAACAGGCACTTAGAAGATCTGTGAACTTAGAGTCACAAAAGGAGGGTCCCACGACGTCAGAGTCCAACTCAGCGGGTTAAGCACTGCAGGACAGAGTGCTGGGGACCCAGGCTAGGCTGTGCACAAAGGAATCCTTTGAGAAGTTCACAGAAGCCGGAGCAGCTGCAAATCACGCAATTCACAGGTTTGCTGTCTGGCGTGGGGAGTCAAGGACTTACCGACACCAAATTTGGACAGAAGGGCCACTGGACTGTGGGAGACACTTGGACCCAGCTCCTGTGTTCCAGGGACCACGCTCGTCAGGATGACAGGGGACCCAGAGCACCGATGATGCAGAAGTGTGTTGCCTGCGTTGGCAGGGGGAAGATTCAGTCGACCCAAGTGAGGTTTCTTCTTGGCTTCCAGTGCAGGGTGAAGGCAGACAGCCCTCAGAGCATGCACCACCAGGAAACAGTCGCTATAATGTTGCTGGTAGTCGTCTTGCTACTTTGTTGCGGTTTTGCAGGCGTTCTGGAGCAGTCAGCGGTCGATCCTTGGCAGAAGTCGAAGAGGGAAGTGCAGAGGAACTCTGGTGAGCTCTTGCATTCGTTATCTGAGGAATAGCCCAGAGGAGAGACCCTAAATAGCCAGAAAAGGAGGTTTGGCTACCAAGAAAGGAGGTTTGGCTACCAAGAGAGGTAAGCACCTATCATCAGGAGGGGTCTCTGATGTCACCTGCTGACACTGGCCACTCAGAGCAGTCCATTGTGTCCCATCACCTCTGAATCCAAGATGGCAGAGGTCTGGGACACACTGGAGGAGCTCTGGGCACCTCCCCTGGGAGGTGCATGTTAGGGGAGTGGTCACTCTCCTTTCCTTTGTCCAGTTTCACGCCAGAGCAGGGCTGGGGGATCCCTGAACTGGTGTAGACTGGCTTATGCAGAGTTGGGCACCATCTGTGCCCATCAAAGCATTTCCAGAGGCTGGGGGAGGCTACTCCTCCCCAGCCCTTCACGCCTATTTCCAAACACCCTCTCTCAGAGGAAATCCTTTGTTCTGCCTTCCTGGTACTGGGCTGCCCAGACCCCAGGAGGGCAGAAACCTGTCTGAGGGGTTGGCAGCAGCAGCAGCTGCAGTGGAGACCCCGGAATAGCAGTTTGGCAGCACCCGGGTTCTGTGCTAGAGACCCGGGGGATCATGGAATTGTCCCCCCAATACCAGAATGGTATTGGGGTGATGGTATTGGGGTGACAATTCCATGATCTTAGACATGTTACGTGGTCATGTTCGGAGTTACCATTGTGACGCTACACATAGGCAGTGACCTATGTGCAGTGCACGTGTGTAATGGTGTCTCCGCACTCACAAAGTTCGGGGAATTTGCCCTGAACAATGTGGGGGCACCTTGGCTAGTGCCAGGGTGCCCACACACTAAGTAACTTGGCACCTAACCTTCACCAAGTGAGGGTTAGACATATAGGTGACTTATAAGTTACTTGTGTGCAGTGAAAAATGACGTTATTTCAAGCAGGCTGCAGTGGCAGTCCTGTGTAAGAATTGTCTGAGCTCCCTATGGGTGGCAGAAGAAATGCTGCAGCCCATAGGGATCACCTGGAACTCCAATACCCTGGGTACCAAAGTACCATATACAAGGGAATTATATGGGTGTACCAGTGTGCCAATGAGAATTGGTAAAATTAGTCACTAGCCTGTAGTGACAATTTTAGAAAGCAGAGAGAGCATAAACACTGTGGTTCTGGTTAGGAGGGCCTCAGTGATACAGTTAGGCACCACACAGGGAACACATACAGGGCATACATTATGAGCACTGGGGTCCTGCCTGGCAGGATCCCAGTGACACATGGGCAAAAACAAACATACATACAGTGAAAATGGGGGTAACATGCTAGGCAAGATGGTACTTTCCTACACCAACATTAAGTATTTCGATGGTAACTCTAAAAATAATGTGTGGTTAAATAAGGATTGTTCAAAGGCTAAGTCAGCATTAAAAACAGCTATTATATGTTCTCCCGGGGCGATACAATCAGCTAGACTTGCTTATAAGAAGATCACAATACAAGCAAAGAAAAACTGGGAAAACTCAATTCGGCAAAATTTGCTTGATGCAACTAAACATAATGATAACATGACATTCTGAAAGCTACTGTCTAATAGAAAAAGAGGGGGCAAGAGCATTATAAGTAATCATATTCAACCTGAGAGCTGGGTGAATCATTTTACTAAACTTTATGCTACACCTTGTAATCTTCCAATCCAAGAATCTTTTTCTCCACTGCTGGCTAGAACGAGCTATTTCCCGGATGAACCAGGATTGGATACTTGTGTTTATGAAGATCCAATTCTTTTTACTCTAGAGGAAAGTATAGCAACAATTAACTCCCTAAAATCTGCTAAAGCGCCAGGCCCGGATAAGATTCCGGGGGACCTATATAAATCTGAACCAAGAATATGGTCCTGGCATATAAACCTGATTTCAAATTAAATCGCAGCTGGGGGCCCAAGCCTGAGTACTTGGAAAGGGGCTGAAATAATTCTTATTGGCTCCCCAGCCAATTATAGACCTATTAGCCTTATTGATAATCTCCAGAAAAGTGTTGCCAAAGAGCTTTTGGAAAGGCTATTAAGTTGGGTTCAAGACCACCAGGTGCTATCCCCATTACAGGCGGGTTTTCGCCCAAAAACCAGTACGGTAGATCAGGTCTTTAGGTTGATGCTTTTACATTGGAAATATGTAGTCCTTGCCAAGCAAAATCTATATGTTGTTTTGTAGACCTTCGCTCTGCTTTCGATATGGTCTCCAGAGAAAAACTATGGGAAGTGTTACACAGAATGGGTACTCCTAACAATATAATCCATCTATTACAACGGCTACATGAGAATACATATGCTCAGGTGAGATGGGGTAATCAGGGAGAATTAACAGATTATGGCCCTCATTCTGACCCTGGCGGTTCTCTACCGCCAGGGCCAACGGGGGCGGGAGCACCGCCGACAGGCCGGCGGTGCTCCCTTGGTCATTCTGACCGCGGCGCTTTGGCCGCGGTCAGAACGGGAAAACCGGCGGTCTCCCGCCGGTTTTCCACTGCCCCTTAGAATCCTCCAAGGCGGCGCAGCTCGCTGCGCCGCCGAGGGGATTCTGACCCCCCCTACCGCCATCCTGTTCATGGCGGGAAAGCCGCCATGAACAGGATGGCGGTAGGGGGGGTCGCGGGCCCCTGGGGGCCCCTGCCGTGCCCATGCCCATGGCATGGGCACGGCAGGGGCCCCCTAACAGGGCCCAACTAGGCTTTTCAGTGTCTGCGATGCAGACACTGAAAAGCGCGACGGGTGCTGCTGCACCCGTCGCACGCCTTCCACTCCGCCGGCTCGATTCCGAGCCGGCTTCCTTGTGGAAGGCGCTTTCCCGCTGGGCCGGCGGGCGATCTGAATCAGATCGCCCGCCGGCCCAGCGGGAAAGTCAGAATACCCCTCACGGTCTATTGACCGCGGGGCGGTATTCAGGCAGCTTCCGACGGGCGGGCGGCAACCGCCGCCCGCCTAGGTCGGAATGACCACCTATATTCCCATTTAGAGGGGGGTTCGCCAAGGATGTGTATTGGCTCCAACCTTATTTACTATATTTATAAATGAGGTGGTACAAATGTTATCTTTCTATCAGAATGATGCCCCCTCTCTAAACGTGCAGAAAATCCCTATACTACTTTTTGCAGATGATTCTCTACTCATCTTTAAGACCCCAATGGGTCTTCAGATTCTTGTCGATAGGTTTAAATCATACTGTGTAGGCTGTGGCCTGGAACTAGATTTTAGTAAAATCCAAATTAATGATGTTTAGTCCAGGATCAATTAAGAGATGTACCATCATTTTAGATGGGACCCCTTTAAGTAAGGTTAGCTCAATAGATTACCTGGGAGTGAGGATCTCTAATAATTTACACTGGGAGGATCAGATTAGCAAAAGTGCGGTGCTTCTACAGCATAGGGCGGGCACTATCCTGCGTTTCTATAAAAGCTCTGTATCAAAAGCTGTATCCCCGGCTATCAAAATTTATCTGGCAAAGGCACAGGGTGCGGCCGCCTATGATGCTGAGGTGTGGGGGTTCCATAATAGCAAAAGGTTGTCCGTGAGCGAAAATAATTTTTCCAGGGCTCTACTTGCATGCCCTCGTAGCACACCCCTGACCACGGCGTTCCTGGTTCTTGGGTTTAATCGCACTGCTGATTTGATAGCTCTGAGACCCTTACTCTTTTGGGTAAGAATTTGGACTACTTCTGAACTTATTTTATATAGGGACTCCCTTCTTGATCTCTTTCAAAGACCGGATGTAATTTCTATCCCATGGTTTAGACACGTGTCAAAATGGTTTCGTACTTTGGGCTCGAAAGCTACTGGGAGAATCCACAGAATTTAGGCAAAAAACACAAATTGATTTTGAAAGCAGTTTATTGGTCCTATGTAAGAAATAATCTCCTGTGTTGCATATCACATGGCCGGTTAACCAATCAATTCCTTGACTTTAAGTGGTATCCCCAGTTTGAACTTTACTTTTGCCAAAATGTAGGCTTAAGACAATGTCATAATGCCTTAAGGATTCTGAAAAGTGACACGTCAACCTTTTTAATCTCTGTGGTTAGCAAGTCCCTCGTGGCTGCCTGGCATATACGCATTCGTTCTCTTAAAAAATCTTAAAATGCTTTATAAATAAGTATGTTACGGACATGAAGTGGGAGGTTTTATATTTTGTTTTTTAATTTCTTCCATGTTTTAAACTTTTTACGAGTTTAAAATTGTTTTATGGTTGCTTTGATGGTTATGTTGACCGAATAAAGCTTTTGTTATATATATACTTAGAGCATATATAATATATACCTAGAAGTAATTTTCTAACTTTCTAAAAGTTATTTAAACTTTGCAAAAAGTTTTACAAAGTCTTGAAAAGTTTTCTTCTTTTCTCCAAAAAGTTAGCTCTGTTATTCTACTAACTTTTAGCTCAATTTCCCAAACCTTTTTTTCTCTTCTGTGGAAGCTACCCCTAGAGTTGTGAAAACAACATATGAAAGTCTTAACTTTAAAAGTTTGATGGGTCTCTGTATTGAAAGAAATTTGGGGATTGGGAAGGCCCCCAATAAGGAGTTCCTCTTAAATCTTCTCCTCCGAGATGACCAGGGACTCAGCACTGGTCCAGATCAGACAGGGGAAGAGGTAGAGGATGATTCCAACCAGGAAGGCTCACAGGAGCAAACTGACAATCCTGGGGAGGGTCCTTCCACAGATCTATCTGTCAATAAGCCACCTAGTACCACTGGTATTGGGAAGGGTTCACACACAAGTAGGGCTCCCTTTACCCCTAGAGGTCAGGTCACTAGGATGCCCCTGTTAGAGATAGATCTGCCTCTGCACACTATCATGTTGCCTCTGTTTCAGAGGCTCCACACACTTCTAACCCTGAGGACCAGTCCCAAGATAGGGAACTCAGAAAGTTGAGGTTAGAGGAGGCCAGACTGAGGCTATGAATAGTTGGCCTTAGACAGGGAATCCCTGGCTGTGGAGAAAGAGAGGCAGGGTTTGGTGTTAGTTCCCCATGGTGGCAGCAGCAGTTTTAGAAATTCAAATGCTAGGGAACCTTCATTTGACTGTAGAAATCTGCACAAGGTTGTCCCTCCTTACAAGGATGGTGATGACATTTACAAGCGGTTTGCTGCAGTTGAGAGGGCCTCTAAAGTTCAGAGGGTCCCTCATGTACAGTGGGTTGCTATCCTTTGGTTATCCTTCTCTGGCAAGGTGAGAGACAGACATCTTATTGTCAGAGAGGATGATGCAGATAACCATCAAATTCTTAAAAATGCACTCTTGGATGGGCTGGGCTTAACAACTGAACAGTTCAGACTTAAGTTCAGAGAGACCAGAAAGAAGTCATCATAGGACTGGACAGACTTTGTAGACCCTAAGGCCCTAGAAGGTTGGTTGAATGGCAGTAAGGTGACTGACTATGAAAGCCTGTATAACTTGATTCTGAGAGAACATTTTTGAATGATTGTGTGTCTGACTTGTTACATGAGTATTTTGTAGACTCAGATCTGACCTCTCCCCAAGAATTGGGAAAGAAGGCAGGCAAATGGGTCAGAACAAGGGTGAACAGAAAAGTTCATACAGGGGGTGACAAAGACATCAAAAAGAAAGATGGTGAAAAATCTCAGGTCAAGCATGGGGATAAAAGTAAACACAATGATCCTTCTTCAGGTCTGAAACACTCCTCTGGGGGTGGGGATAAAACGTCTTCATCTTCTTCAAACTCTTCACACAATCAGAAAAAGCCTTGGTGCTATGCTTGTAGAAATAAAGGCCATTGGCCAGGGGATAAGTCCTGCACAGGCAAAGCCCCTGAGCCTACCACCACTAAGACATCAGACTCTAGTGCCCCTAGCAGTAGTGGAAATAGTGGTCGGACTACTGGCAATAGTCAAACTAAAGGTGCAGTTGGGTTCATGGCATTGGCCTTGCCACCTTGGCTGCTTGTCCCTTTAACATGGATAACTGCAGGCAGTCAATCTTAATAAATGGTGTTGAGGCCCAGGCCTACAGGGACACAGGTGCCAGTATCACTTTGGTGACTGAAAACCTAGTGTCACCTGCACAACATCACCTTGGACAGAAGTACCAAGTAAATGATATCAATAACTCCACTCAGTCTCTCCCCTTAGCTGTAGTTCAACTTAGTTGGGGTGGAGTTACTGGCCCTAAGCAGGTGATGGTATCACCTAGCTTACCTGCAGATTGTCTCTTAGGGAATGACCTAGAGGCCTCAGGTTGGGCTGAGGTAAAGTTTAGTACCCATTCATCCATGCTGGGTATCCCAGAGGAATTGCTTCCTCTAATTTCTAGTGAAATGAAAAAGCAAAGGAGAGAAAAATGCCTGAAATCTCAGGATCCCTCTCCACCAACTGGTAAGAAGGGTATCAAAGTATGCCTTCCCCACACTGCCACTAAGGATACCATTCCTGTGGTGGGAGAAACCTCTCCCGGGGTGGAACCTGTACCAAAGGACCCATCAGCTTCCAAAGCTGGACTCCCAGAGGTAAAAGTACCTCTCTGTGGAACTACTAATCCAGATGTGCAAAACTGCACCATTTTAGTAAATATGGAGCATCCCTCCAGCCCTCCCAGAGAAACATTAGTGCAGCAACCCTGCACTACCTCTAAGCACTTAGGACAGCAGCCCTGTCCTGGTGTGGAGCTTATACGACAGCAGCCCTGCCCTGCTCCAACTCAAGAGAAGCAGCAACCCTGTTCTCTCTTACAGCCATATGGACAAGGTTTTTGCCCAACAATGCCTTTAGTATCCCTGTCTAGTATTTACTGCATTTGACATAGGCCCAGTGGACCAATCCCACTGCCCAACTTTAAAACATACTCATAGGAACTCTGAAAATGTACACTCACACTGTTGGTTAGGTAGAAATCTCCAAATAGGGTGGTTTACATCCCCACAGGGAAGTAACCATATAGTGGATGAAAAAGGGAGTAACCACTCTATGGCAAATCTACTCTCCACTTATCACCACTTAGCCAATAAAGTCTCAACTGACCAAGGTTAGCCTTATTGTTCTTCATTTGGGGTGTGTGTGTGAGAAAGTAGCCCCTTTCTAGCATGGTTACCCCCACTTTTGACCTGTTTGTGAGTGTGTGTCAGTGTGTTTTTACTGTGTCACTGGGATCCTGCTAGCCAGAACCCCAGTGCTCATAGATAAAAACCTATATGCCAGTGTGTTAGAAATGAGGTCTTTGGTTGACAGTCAGGTTACCCCTGTTCAAGCAAGGACCCTCACTCCAGTCAGGGTAAAAGAGAATCACCCTCAGCTAACCCCTGCTTACCCCCTTGGTAGCTTGGCAGAGCAGTAGGCTTAACCTCAGAGTGCTAGGTGTAAAGTATTTGTACCAACACACACAGTAACATAATGAAAACACTACAAAATGACACAACACCGGTTTAGAAAAATACGAAATATTTATCTAAACAAAACAAGACCAAAACGACAAAAAACCGACATACACAAGTCAAGTTATGAATTTTTAGAGATTCAACTCAAAAATAGCGTTTAGAAACAAAAATGCTTCGATGAGATGTTAACACGGCGTCGTGACGGAGTCGTTCCCAACAAGCCGACACCAGCGGCGCCGGACACGGAGTCATGTAGACCCCCAAGTACAGTACCTTTGGTGAAGAGTGAAAACAAGCCGATGCGCGAAGTCTGGGATTGCGGCGTCTGTGCAAAACATTGAATCCACGCGCTTCCAGCGGCATCGGTCACGATGTGGTGCGGCGACTTCCACGGAGTCGCGGACTTCAGCGGGGCTGCTGCGGCGCCGGGCCTGCGAGCGTTGCGTTCCAGCGAAGGTCACGGCGTCAGGTGCAGGCGGCGTTACCGGATTCAGCAGTGGCGTCGGTCCGGAGTCGTCCAAAGTCAATTTCTTTGGATTTCCACCAGCTTTCCTTTCAAAGGCCCAGGGACTGGATATGGCACCACTTGTCGGGGTAGGAGTCTCTCCAGAGACTCCAGGTGCTGGCAGAGAGAAGTCTTTGCTGTCCCTGAGACTTCAAACAACAGGAGGCAAGCTCTAAATCAAGCCCTTGGAGATTTCTTCACAAGATGGAAGGCACACAAAGTCCAGTCTTCGCCCTCTTACTCTGGCAGAAGCAGCACTGCAGGAAAGCTCCACAAAGCACAGTCACAGGCAGGGCAGCACTTCTTCCTCAGCTATCAGCTCTTCTCCAGGCAAAGGTTCCTCTTGGTTCCAGAAGTGTTTCTCAAGTCTGTAGATTTGGGTGCCCTTCTTATACCCATTTTAGTCTTTGAAGTCACCTTTCTTCAAAGGGGACTCACACCTACTTGTGAAATCCTGCCTTGCCCAGGCAAGGCCTCAGACACACACCAGGGGGTTGGAGCCGGCATTGTCAGAGGCAGACACAGTCCTTTCAGATGAGAGTGACCACTCCACCCCTCCCTCCTAGCAGAGATGGCTAATCAGGAAATGCATGTTACACCCCAGCCCCCTTTGTGTCACTGTCTAGTGCGAGGTGAAAAACAACCCAACTCTCAAACTGACCCAGACAGGAAATCCACAAACAAGGCAGAGTCACAGAATGGTTTAAGCAAGAAAATGCTCACTTTCTAAAAGTGGCATTTTCAAACGCACAATCTTAAAATCAACTTTACTAAAAGATGTATTTTTAAATTGTGAGTTCAGGGACCCCAAACTCTACATGTCCATCTACTCTCTAGGGGAATCTACACTTTAATCATATTTAAAGGTAGCCCCCATGTTATCCTATGAGAGAGACAGGCCTTGCAACAGTGAAAAACGAAGTTGGCAGTATTTCATCGTCAGGACATATAAACCACATTACTTTGGGGGTCATTCTGACCTCAGCGGTAAAAGCCGCTTACCGCCGGTCAGAAGGCCGCCACAATACCGCCGCGGCCGCGGTCAGCCGCCACGGACATTCTGACCCACAACTGCAAAACCTCAGAAAATCCGCCCTCCACTGCAGTCCGCCACATCAGCGGCCAGCGGTAAACTGGAGAAGACCAAACCTCCACCGCCACGCCAACAGAAATACGCCCATCCCATTATGACCCGCAAATCGACGCGGCGGTCATTCAACCGCGGTATTCCATTGGCGGTAGACCCCAGCCGCGGTCAAAATACACACACCTTTACAAACCCCTACCACATTGGACAATTTGAAAGGCACACACCTGAAACCCATACACACACCACTCCCACACATCCAATACCATATAAAACACACACCCACATCACCCACAAACCCCTACCAACAAAAACCAGAGACGAAGGAGAGAGAGACACACATCAGAGAATAGATAGCCAGACACACAGAGGCACACCGCAACATCACACACACCACATAGAAGCACAAAGCACCACACACACATCATCACATACACCACCCCACACCTCATACACTCCACCCCATGGCACCACAAAGGCACCCACGCTTTTCGGACCAAGAACTCCGGGTCATGGTGGAGGAGATCATAAGAGTGGAACCCCAGCTCTTCGGCTCACAGGTCCAGCACACCACCATAGCGAGGAAGGCGGAGCTCTGGCAGCGGATCGTGGACAGGGTCAACGCGGTGGGACAGCATCCCAGAAATAGAGAGGACATCCGCAAACGATGGAACGACCTACGGGGGAAGGTGAGCTCGATGGTCTCGCGACACAACATCGCAGTGCAGAAGACTGGCGGGGGACCCCCACCCACTCCACCCGAATTCACAACATGGGAGCAGGAGGTACTCAACATCCTGCATCCTGATGGCCTCGCTGGAGTACACGGAGGAATGGACTCTGGTAAGTACAAGGCCAACCACTTCACCCCACCCCCAGCATGCTAACCCCCACCCTCACCCCAAACCCCCCAGCACACATCCTCCCTGAGAATGTCTCCCCAGCACAACCCACCCAACACCAACCCCTGCATGCCACCCCCAAACTATGGACACCCATCACCTAAGCATGACCACTGCACATACCCATCACCCCCCCCCACAAAACACCCTCACAACACCTCCCCCAAGGGAATGCCAGCACTGGGGGACAAGGGCACCTATAAAACGCAAGCTAATGCACACACAGAAACAATAACCATACCCTCTTATCCCATGCAGGACCCGAACGACAACACACCGGTCAGGAGGGACCAGAAATGTCCATCCCACCCCCGGAACAGGCCACTAGTGATGACAGCAGCTCTGTCGACCTGGAACATGACGACCAGCCCGGACCATCGGGGACCTCTGGGCAGTCGGTTCCCCTCACCCAGACACAGGCCACTGCAGACCCAACCCCATCTGGGAACAACCGCACAGCTCCCACCCAGCGGGCCCATGCCTCTGTCTCTAGGACAGGTCAAGCAGCAGTGTGTCTACCACTACAGGGCCCCCAGGGTAACCCACCAACCCAACAACAACAGGGACCTGGGGGCAGTGGGAGTGGGCACACCGTCCAGGGGACAGAGGCCCAGGGAAACAGGGCAACTCGGAGGGCTGCTGTGCGACAGGGGGGGGAGGAGAGGCCCAGGGAACCCACTCTCCAAGAGGCCCTCACCACCATCATGGCTGCCTACCACCACTCACAAGAGACGATGGCGACGGTACTGGCCAGGTTCCAGGAGATCCAGGCACAGCAGGAGCAACGCTACATGGGGTTCAGCGACCAACTCAGCAACATCTCAACCGCTATGGATGGGCGCTTTAAGACATCACAGCAGACACAAGGGGGTGAGTATCAGCACATTCTCCTATCTTTCTGCGCAGTGGAGGCGTCTGGGTGGGGGAGGAGGGCTGTGGGTGACATTAGGCCAGGGCGCTTTCTGTAGTGTAGTCCTCTCCCTTAGGCATGGCCCTGTGCCCCCGGCCCCCACCTCGGTAGGGTGACAAGTACAGCCATTGAGGGTCCAGCATCTCCCATGTGCGCGTTTGACGTCTCTTGGCCTGTTGTCCTAGTCAGTAGTACTGAGTAGTGTACCCCGAATGCGGGGCTTAGTGCATTAGGCTCCTGTGTCTGTCCTCTCCGCCAACGGTGTTGACATTGCATGCACTCAACCTGGTCTTCTTTTTTCTCCCCCCACCTTTTCTCTTCATCTTCTTGTGCATGTGTGCATTCGCATCATCAGGCGGAGGAGATTTGGCATCGGAGCACGAGGGAGCTGCAGGACACAAGGCCCCGGTGGGCCCAGGAACAGACACCGAGGGCACCAGTGATCCGGAGGGCGAGGGGAGCACCACGACGGGGACCGCTGGTGAGAGCAGCGAAAGCGACACGTCCTCGGATGGGAGCTCCCTAGCGGTGGCGGCAACATCCGTGCCCCCCGCCTCTACAGGTACAGCCGCCACCCAGCCCCGCCCTCCCAGCAGCCCCTCAGTCTTCGCTCCGTGCCAGTTCGCCCAGGAAGGCGCGCGTCTCCTTCGCCCCAGGCACCTCAGCCCCTGCCCCTGTTGCCCCTGCTGCCCTCAGTGCGGAGCTCATTGACCTGGTAAGGACGCTCATTGTTGGGCAGACGACCCTTTTGAATGCCATCCAGGGTGTGCAAAGGGAGGTGCAACAGAGCAATGCGTACCTGGAGGGCATTCATTCGGGTCAGGCTGCCCATCAACGAGCGTTCACTGCTCTGGCCTCAGCACTGACGGCAGCCATTGTCCCTGTTTCCAGCCTCCCTCTTCTTACTGCCTCCAGCCTTTCTCTGTCTCCTGTTCCTCAGCCTATCCCATCCACACCATCAGACCAGCCTGCACACACCTCAACACCCAAGAGCAGCTCATCCAAACACAAGCACCACAGATCCCACAAACACTCACCCAAGCAACACCCAGATGCAGACATGCCAACAGCCACTGCCATCCCTGTGTCCCCCTCCTCCTCGTCTCCCTCCTCCCTCCCTGTGACGTCTACACTCACACCTGCATGCACCCCAACATCAGCCAGTGCTTCCATCACCACCTCACCCTCCAGTACAGTCCACACTCGTGCAGTCACCACCCCCACTGCCATTTACACGTCCCCTGTGTCCTCTCCCACTGTGTCTGTCACCCCCTCTTCCAAGACACACAAACGCAGGCAGCCACCCACCCAACAGCCATCCACCTCACGACAGCCTACAGCATCAGCACCTTCACCCAATGACAGCACACCTGACTCTCCTACAACCACCTCCTCTACCTCCACTTCCATCTCCACTTCTCCTACCCTTTACCTTGGCCCTAAAAAACTTTTCCTGGCTAACCTTGACCTCTTTCCCCCCGATGAGCTCCCCCATCCATCTTCAAAGAGTCCCAAGAGCACCGCAGCCACCACCAGCCCAGCTTCGGGTGTCACTGTTGTGCATGGGTTCTGGAGCCCACCCTTTGCCAGCAGTGACACATCCATCAGCAGCAAGGACACGTCCAGCCCCCCCCCCGGCAAGAGGACCCGCAAAAACAAGGGCCGCCGTGCGAGGACCGACAGGGCTGCCCCCAAGGAGCAATGTGCGGCCACTTCACCACCCACACCATCTAGGGGAGGCAAGGACCGGCGAGCCCCATCAAAGGAGCGGAAGGGCAGCAGGAGCGCGGAGAAGGTGGACCCCACATGCCACATCCCAGCTGGGAAGGAGGACACTAAGGAGGCCAGGAGTCCGTCCCCGAAGGGTCCCGAAACGTCACGGTCCGAGGGCGACTGAGCCGGGAGTCCAGGCCAGGTCTGGCTCCCTTGACCTGCTGGATGAGCACCGCTGAACAGGGCCCGCGGGGCAGAAGAGCACCGCTGAACAGGGCCCCGCCGTGGAGATAGGCACCGCTGAACAGGGCCCGCGGGGCAGAAGAGCACCGCTGAACAGGGCCCCGCCATGGAGATAGGCACCGCTGAACAGGGCCCGCGGTGCAGAAGAGCACCGCTAAACAGGGCCCGCGGTGCAGAAGAGCACCGCTGAACAGGGCCCCGCCGTGGAGATAGGCACCGCTGAACAGGGCCCGCGGTGCAGAAGAGCACCGCTGAACAGGGCCCGCGGTGCAGAAGAGCACCGCTGAACAGGGCCCGTGGGGCAGAAGAGCACCGCTCAACAGGGCCCCGCCGTGGAGATAGGCACCGCTGAACAGGGCCCGCGGTGCAGAAGAGCACCGCTGAACAGGGCCCGCCGTGGAGATAGGCACCGCTGAACAGGGCCCGCGGTGCAGAAGAGCACTGCTGAACAGGGCCCGCGGTGCAGAAGAGCACCGCTGAACAGGGCCCGCGGTGCAGAAGAGCACCGCTGAACAGGGCCCGCAGTGCAGAAGAGCACCGCTGAACAGGGCCCGCGATGCAGAAGAGCACCGCTCAACAGGGCCCCGCCGTGGAGATAGGCACCGCTGAACAGGGCCCGCGGTACAGAAGAGCACCGCTGAACAGGGCCCGCGGTGCAGAAGAGCACCGCTGAACAGGGCCCCGCCATGGAGATAGGCACCGCTGAACAGGGCCAGCGGTGCAGAAGAGCACCGCTGAACAGGGCCCCGCCGTGGAGATAGGCACCGCTGAACAGGGCCCGCGGTGCAGAAGAGCACCGCTGAACAGGGCCCGTGGTGCAGAAGAGCACCGCTGAACATTGCCCCGCCGTGGAGATAGGCACCGCTGAACAGGGCCCGCGGTGCAGAAGAGCACCGCTGAACAGGGCCCCGCCGTGGAGATAGGCACCGCTGAACAGGGCCCGCGGTGCAGAAGAGCACCGCTGAACAGGGCCCGCGGTGCAGAAGAGCACCGCTGAACAGGGCCCCGCCGTGGAGATAGGCACCGCTGAACAGGGCCCGCGGTGCAGAAGAGCACCGCTGAACAGGGCCCGCGGTGCAGAAGAGCACCGCTGAACAGGGCCCGCGGGGCAGAAGAGCACCGCTCAACAGGGCCCCGCCGTGGAGATAGGCACCGCTGAACAGGGCCCGCGGTGCAGAAGAGCACCGCTGAACAGGGCCCCGCCGTGGAGATAGGCACCGCTGAACAGGGCCCGCGGTGCAGAAGAGCACCGCTGAACAGGGCCCGTGGTGCAGAAGAGCACCGCTGAACAGGGCCCGCGGTGCAGAAGAGCACCGCTGAACAGGGCCCGCGGGGCAGAAGAGCACCGCTCAACAGGGCCCCGCCGTGGAGATAGGCACCGCTGAACAGGGCCCGCGGTGCAGAAGAGCACCGCTGAACAGGGCCCCGCCGTGGAGATAGGCACCGCTGAACAGGGCCCCGCCGTCTCAAGCACCGCTCCGCTGGGCCCTTCATCTCAAGCACCGCTCCGCTGGGCCCTTCCTGTCATGCACCGCTCCGCTGGGCACCGCCGTCTCAAGCACCGCTCCGCTGGGCCCTTCATCTCAAGCACCGCTCCGCTGGGCCCTTCCTGTCATGCACCGCTCCGCTGGGCACCGCCATCTCAAGCACCGCTCTGCTGGGCCCTTCATCTCAAGCACCGCTCCGCTGGGCCCTTCCTGTCATGCACCGCTCCGCTGGGCACCGCCGTCTCAAGCACCGCTCCGCTGGGCCCTTCATCTCAAGCACCGCTCCCGCTGGGCCCTTCATCTCAAGCACCGCTCCGCTGGGCCCTTCATCTCAAGCACCGCTCCGCTGGGCCCTTCCTGTCATGCACCGCTCCGCTGGGCACCGCCGTCTCAAGCACCGCTCCGCTGGGCCCTTCATCTCAAGCACCGCTCCGCTGGGCACCGCTGTCTCAATCACTGTTTATGGTTCACTGTGCCCACCATGCCTCCTCCTTGACCAGTGGAGACTGTCATCCACCTGATGGACTGGTGGAGACATTGAGAGACTGTGGCTTTGCACTCCCCAGGATGGTCCAGTGGGCAGCCCACCCACTGTAGAGACATTGAGAGACTGTGGCTTTGCACTCCCCAGGATGGTCCAGTGGGCAGCCCACCCACTGTAGAGACATTGAGAGACTGTGGCTTTGCACTCCCCAGGATGGTACAGTGGGCATGGTGGCTCCTCGTGGATCTGGCGTCGTGGACTCATGTGGCTGTGGTCCCCCCCCCTTCCCTTCCCCCTGAGGTGCCTGTAGTTTTTACATCTGATGCCCCTGCAGTGTTCTCTCCAAAGGACTCAGGTCTCCTGTGTGGGCTTTGCCCTTGTTTCTCAAAACTTTGGCCCACGGACATGATGAATTCGTAGGATGTGCAGGACTTGTTACTTCAGTTATACACTGATGTGTATGTCATTAGTTTTGTTGTGAATATCTTTCATGGTTGTACGATAATTTTCAGGAGCTTTTTGGTACATAAATATTTATTCCAAATTTGATTATGTCCTAGCATTTTTCAGGGGTGTTTGGGTGGTGTCACTGTGACTTGTTGCTCTGCATTGGTGTGTACATAGTTGGGGGTGGGGGGGGGTGCATATGTGTGTGCCCGTAACCTTTCGTCCTCCCCCCTCCCGTGTGTCGTAGGTGCAGTACTCACCGTTGTCGTCTGCGCCGGACTTCGTACTCGTGGTAGATGAGAAGGTAGACGAGAGCAGGTAGGATGTTTAATTCGGGTTCCATGCTGTCCTCCTTCCTCCTGGAGTGCGTAGTGGTGAGCGTTTTCCCGTCCGTAGTCTGTTTCCGCCGTGTTTTTATCGGCGGTGCTCCCGCCCCGGAAAAAGTGGCGGATTGGTGAGTTGTGATAGTGTGGGCGGTACATTGGCTGCCGCCTGGCTGTTGGCGGTGACCGCCGCGCTGTTTGTTTGTACCGCCGTGGCGATCGGAGTGTTAAAGTGGCTGTCTGTGTTGGCGGTTCCCGCCAGGGTCAGAATCCCATATTTTTTACCGCCAGCCTGTTGGCGGGTTGGCCGCCGCTTTAACACCGACCGCCAGGGTTAGAATCACCCCCTATATGTCCTACCTTATCCATACACTGCACTCTGCCCTTGGGGCTACCTAGGGTCTACCTTAGGGGTGCCTTACATGTAAGAAAAGGGAAGATTTAGGCCTGGCAAGTGGGTACACTTGCCAAGTCGAATTTACAGTGTAAAAATAACACACAGACACTGCAGTGGCAGATCTGAGACATGATTACAGGGTTACTTGTGTGGGTGGCACAACCAGTGCTGCAGGCCCACTAGTAACATTTGATTTACAGGCCCTGGCACCTCTAGTGCACCTTACTAGGGACTTACTAGTAAATCAAATATGCCAATCATGGATAAACCAATTACATACAATTTATACGGAGAGCATATGCACTTTAGCACTGGTTAGCAGTGGTAAACTGCTCAGAGTTGAAAAGCCAACAGCAACAGGTCAGAAAAAATAGGAGGCAGGAGGCAAAAAGAGTGTGGATGACCCTGCATAAGCAAAAAAGTCCAACACGACCCCCTACCAGCCTAAAGCCAGGGGAGAACAATCAATAACTTGATGTACTTCCCTGATTGGGGTGATAGAACAAGGAACCAGGCCCACAACAGCAGGGGCATGTTCCAGTTCTACGCCTTCCTGACTCCAGTTGGATCCCTCTGTCCATACTCACAGGGCCCACTAAGCTAACCCATGGGGAACCCTTCTCCACATCTGCAGACACCATCTGTGCAGTGCCTAACTTTACTTTGCTCAAAGATGTAGTGCAATGGGCAGATAGTACCACCAGGGCCCAACAAAGTGGTGTTGCTGTAGGAAAGTACCATCTTGCCTGGCATGTTACCCCCATTTTTCACTGTATATATATTGTTTTATTTGTATGTGTCACTGGGACCCTGGTATCCAGGGCCCCAATGCTCATAAGTGTGCCTGAATGTGTTACCTGTGTAGTGACTAACTGTCTCACTGAGGCTCTGCTAATCAGAACCTCAGTGGTTATGCTCTCTCATTTCTTTCAAATTGTCACTAACAGGCTAGTGACCAATTTTACCAATTTACATTGGCTTACTGGAACACCCTTATAATTCCCTAGTATATGGTACTGAGGTACCCAGGGTATTGGGGTTCCAGGAGATCCCTATGGGCTGCAGCATTTCTTTTGCCACACATAGGGAGCTCTGACAATTCTTACACAGGCCTGCCACTGCAGCCTGAGTGAAATAACGTCCACGTTATTTCACAGCCATTTTACACTGCACTTAAGTAACTTATAAGTCACCTATATGTCTAACCTTTACCTGGTAAAGGTTAGGTGCAAAGTTACTTAGTGTGAGGGCACCCTGGCACTAGCCAAGGTGCCCCCACATTGTTCAGGGCCAATTACCCGGACTTTGTGAGTGCGGGGACACCATTACACGTGTGCACTACATATAGGTCACTACCTATATGTAGCTTCACAATGGTAACTCCGAATATGGCCATGTAACATGTCTATGATCATGGAATTGCCCCCTCTATGCCATCCTGGCATAGTTGGCACAATCCCATGATCCCAGTGGTCTGTAGCACAGACCCTGGTACTGCCAAACTGCCTTTCCTGGGGTTTCACTGCAGCTGCTGCTGCTGCCAACCCCTCACACAAGTTTCTGCCCTCCTGGGGTCAAGCCAGGCTTGTCCCAGGATGGCAGAACAAAGGACTTCCTCTGAGAGAGGGTGTTACACCCTCTCCCTTTGGAAAATGGTGTGAAGGCAGGGGAGGAGTAGCCTCCCCCAGCCTCTGGAAATGCTTTCATGGGCACATTTGGTGCCCATTTCTGCATAAGCCAGTCTGCACCGGTTCAGGGACCCCTTAGCCCTGCTCTGGCGCGAAACTGGACAAAGGAAAGGGGAGTGACCACTCCCCTGACCTGCACCTCCCCTGGGAGGTGTCCAGAGCTCCTCCAGTGTGCTCCAGACCTCTGCCATCTTGGAAACAGAGGTGCTGCTGGCACACTGGACTGCTCTGAGTGGCCAGTGCCACCAGGTGACGTCAGAGACTCCTTCTGATAGGCTCCTTCAGGTGTTGCTAGCCTATCCTCTCTCCTAGGTAGCCAAACCCTCTTTTCTGGCTATTTAGGGTCTCTGTCTCTGGGGATTCTTTAGATAACGAATGCAAGAGCTCATCCGAGTTCCTCTGCATCTCTCTCTTCACCTTCTGCCAAGGAATCGACTGCTGACCGCGCTGGAAGCCTGCAAAACTGCAACAAAGTAGCTAAGACGACTACTGCAACTCTGTAACGCTGATCCTGCTGCCTTCTCGACTGTTTTCCTGGTGGTGCATGCTGTGGGGGTAGTCTGCCTCCTCTCTGCACTAGAAGCTCCGAAGAAATCTCCCGTGGGTCGACGGAATCGTCCCCCTGCAACCGCAGGCACCAAAGAACTGCATCACCGGTCCCTTGGGTCTCCTCTCAGCATGACGAGCGAGGTCCCTCGAATCCAGCAACTGTGTCCAAGTGACCCCCACAGTCCAGTGACTCTTCAGTCCAAGTTTGGTGGAGGTAAGTCCTTGCCTGCCTACGCCAGACTGCATTGCTGGGAACCGCGACTTTTACAGCTACTCCGGCCTCTGTGCACTTCCGGCGGAAATCCTTTGTGCACAGCCAAGCCTGGGTCCACGGCACTCTAACCTGCATTGCACGACTTTCTAAGTTGGTCTCCGGCGACGTGGGACTCCTTTGTGCAACTTCGGTTGAGCACCGTTTCATGCATCCTTGTAGTGCCTGTTTATGGCACTTCTCTGTGTGCTACCTGCTGTTGAGAGGGCTCTTTGTCTTGCTCGACGTCCCCTCTGTCTCCTGGCGCAATTTGCGACATCCTGGTCCCTCCTGGGCCACAGCAGCGTCCAAAAACACTAACCGCACAATTTGCAGCGAGCAAGGCTTGTTGGCGGTCTTTCGGCGGGAAAACACTTCTGCACGACTCTCCACGGCGTGAGGGAAACGTTCTCCAAAGGGGAAGTCTCTAGACCTTGTCGTTCCTGCAGAAACCTAAGCTTCTCCTGTCCAGTAGAAGCTTCTTTGCACCCACAGCTGGCATTTCCTGGGCATCTGCCCATCTCCGACTTGCTTGTCACTTTTGGACTTGGTCCCCTTGTTCCACAGGTACCCTCGACTGGAAATCCATCATTGTTGCATTGCTGGTTTGTGTCTTTCCTGCAGTATTCCCCTATCACGACTTCTTTGTCCTTTGGGGAACTTTAGTGCACTTTGCACTCACTTTTCAAGGTCTTGGGGTGGGCTATTTTTCTAACCCTCACTATTTTCTAATAGTCCCAGCGACCCTCTACAAGGTCACATAGGTTTGGGGTCCATTCGTGGTTCGCATTCCACTTTTGGAGTATATGGTTTGTGTTGCCCCTATCCCTATGTGTCCCCATTGCATCCTATTGTAACTATACATTGTTTGCACTGTTTTCTAAGACTATACTGCATATTTTTGGTATTGTGTACATATATCTTGTGTATATTTCCTATCCTCTCACTGAGGGTACACTCTGAGATACTTTGGCATATTGTCATAAAAATAAAGTACCTTTATTTTTAGTATAACTGTGTATTGTGTTTTCTTATGATATTGTGCAAGTGACATTAGTGGTACTGTAGAAGCTTCACTCGTCTCCTAGTTCAGCCTAAGCTGCTCTGCTAAGCTACCATTATCTATCAGCCTATGCTGCTAGACACCCTATACACTAATAAGGGATAACTGGGCCTGGTGCAAGGTGCAAGTACCCCTTGGTACTCACTACAAGCCAGTCCAGCCTCCTACATTGGTTGTGCAGCGGTGGGATAAGTGCTTTGAGACTACTTACCACTCTTGTCATTGTACTTTTCATAAGAGAAAAATATACAAAACAAGTTCAGTGTGTATACACATAACTAAAAAGTTTTGCATTTCCTCTTTTCACTCTTTTCTAAAGTGCTGAAAAGTACTTCTAAACTTTCAAAAAGTTCTAAAAAGTTTTAAAAGTTTTTTTCTCTGTCTTTCTAAAAGCTCTGACAAACTTTTTTCTCTTTCACTTTAACTCTCTCTAAAAATGTCTGGCACAGGCCAAAATGTTGATCTGTCCAAACTTGCATATGATCACCTTAGCTGGAAAGGAGCAAGGAGTCTCTGCATAGAGAGAGGTTTGAGTGTAGGGAAGAATCTTTCCTTGGAATTGTTACTTAACATGCTTAGAGAACAAGATAAGGCTAAAAGTGCCCCATCTGTTGAAAAAGTAGCTAATGGTTCCCAATCTGATCCAGGGACTCCCCCAGGAAAAGATTCAGGAAAGAAACTTTCTAGCCTGCCCATTACTAGACAGTCTAGCATAGCTGGTACAGAGGTGGAGTCACATCATACAGATGGTGTGCTCTCACATTACACTGTTAGCCAAGCTGTCAGGGTGCCCTCTGTAAGGGACAGGTCTCCTTCTGTTCATTCTCATCATACTTCTGTGTCTAGGAATGTCCCTCCCACCAACCCTGATGACAGAATGTTAGAAAGGGAACTCAATAAGTTGAGGGTGGAAAAAACCAGACTGAAGCTTAAAAAGCAACAGCTGGATTTGGATAGACAGTCATTAGAACTAGAAAAGGAAAGACAGAAGATGGGTTTAGAAACCCATGGTGGCAGCAGCAGTATTTCCCATAGTCATCCTGCAAAAGAGCATGATTCCAGGAATCTGCACAAGATAGTTCCCCCTTATAAGGAGGGGGGTGACATTAACAAGTGGTTTGCTGCACTTGAGAGGGCCTGTGCTGTACAGGATGTCCCTCAAAGGCAGTGGGCTTCTATCCTATGGCTATCATTTAGTGGAAAAGGTAGGGATAGGCTCCTTACTGTGAAAGAAAGTGAAGCCAATGATTACAAAGTTCTTAAGAATGCACTCCTGGATGGTTATGGCTTAACCACTGAACAATACAGGATAATGTTCAGAGAGACCAAAAAGGAGTCTTCACAAGACTGGGTTGATTTCATTGACCATTCAGTGAAGGCCTTGGAGGGGTGGTTACATGGCAGTAAAGTTACTGATTATGACAGCCTGTATAACTTGATCCTGAGAGAGCATATTCTTAATAATTGTGTGTCTGATTTGTTGCACCAGTACTTGGTGGACTCTGATCTGACCTCTCCCCAAGAATTGGGAAAGAAGGCAGACAAATGGGTCAGAACAAGGGTGAACAGAAAAGTTCATACAGGGGGTGACAAAGATGGCAAGAAGAAGGATGGTAAGTCTTCTGACAAGGGTGGGGACAAATCTAAAAAAGAGTCTTCATCAGGCCCACAAAAACACTCTGGTGGGGGTGGTGGGCCCAAATCCTCTTCTAATCAAAACAAGGGAAAGGACCCATGGTGCTATTTATGTAAAGTAAAAGGCCATTGGACAACAGATACCAGTTGTCCAAAGAAAAGCACCAATCCTCCTACCACTACAACCCCTACTGCTACACCTAGTGTCCCTACTAATAGCAGTGGTGGTGGGAGCAAACCTCCTAATAGCCAATCCAAGGGAGTAGCTGGGCTCACTTTTGGTAACTTAGTTGGGGTTGGTCTTGCTAGGGAGACCACAGAGGCTGTGTTAGTCTCTGAGGGGGCTATTGATTTAGCCACCTTAGTTGCTTGTCCCCTTAATATGGATAAGTACAAGCAGCTACCCCTAATAAATGGTGTTGAGGTTCAGGCCTACAGGGACACTGGTGCCAGTGTGACTATGGTCATAGAGAAACTGGTCCACCCTGAACAACACCTACTTGGTCACCAGTACCAAGTAACCGATGCTCACAACAACACACTTAGCCACCCCATGGCTGTTGTAAATCTCAACTGGGGGGGGGGGGTACTGGTCCAAAGAAAGTTGTGGTAGCCACAGATTTACCTGTAGACTGTCTACTAGGAAATGATTTGGAGACATCAGCTTGATCAGATGTGGAGTTGGAGGCCCATGCAGCAATGCTGGGCATCCCAGGGCATATTTTTGCTTTAACCAGGGCTCAGGCCAAAAAGCAAAAAGGACAGGGAAGCTTGGATCCTGGAACAATGGACCAAGTGCTCCCTAAAGCTAGGGCTAGTAGAAGTAAAGCACTTCCTACTATCCCTCCCTCTACAGTGGATTCTACTTCTGAGGAAGAAGAATTTCCACCCTGTGCAGAACCTACACCAGAGGAGCTAGAAGCAGACACTGCTGAGCTTTTGGGTGAAGGGGGGCCTGCCAGGGAGGAGCTGAGTGTGGCACAGCAAACCTCTCCCACACTAGAGGGTCTAAGACAGCAAGCTGTCAAACAGGCTAATGGGGATGTCAGTGACTCTCACAGAGTTTACTGGGAGGACAACCTCTTGTACACTGAAGCAAGGGATCCTAAACCTGGAACTGCCAGGAGGTTAGTGATTCCTCAGGAGTACAGAAAGTTCCTCCTAACTCTAGCCCACGACATTCCCCTAGCTGGACATCTGGGACAAATGAAAACTTGGGACAGACTTGTTCCCTTGTTTCATTGGCCTAGGATGTCTGAGGACACAAAGGAATTTTGTAAGTCCTGTGAAACCTGTCAAGCCAGTGGCAAGACAGGTGGCACCCCAAAGGCACCCCTTATTCCACTGCCTGTGGTTGGGGTTCCCTTTAAAAGGGTAGGGGTTGACATAGATGGCCCCCTTGACCCTCCTACTGCTTCAGGCAATAGGTTTATCTTGGTGGTAGTGGACCATGCCACAAGATATCCTGAAGCAATTCCTTTAAGGACCACTACAGCACCTGCAGTGGCAAAGGCCCTCCTGGGAATATTTTCCAGGGTGGGCTTCCCAAAGGAAGTAGTATCAGACAGGGGAAGCAATTTCATGTCTGCATACTTAAAGGCCATGTGGAAGGAGTGTGGTGTGACTTACAAGTTCACTACACCCTATCATCCACAAACAAATGGACTGGTGGAGAGATTTAACAAAACTCTCAAAGGCATGATTATGGGTCTCCCTGAAAAACTCCGCAGGAGATGGGATATCCTGTTACCATGCCTCCTTTTTGCCTACAGGGAGGTACCCCAGAAAGGAGTGGGCTTCAGCCCCTTTGAACTCCTCTTTGGACACCCTGTTAGGGGTCCACTAACACTTGTCAAGGAGGGTTGGGAACAACCTTTAAAAGCTCCAACACAAGATATTGTGGATTATGTACTTGGCCTCAGATCAAGGATGGCTGAGTATATGAAAAAGGCCAGTAAAAACCTTCAGGCCAGCCAAGAGCTCCAAAAGCAATGGCATGACCAGAAGGCTGTTTTGGTTCAGTACAAACCAGGGCAGAAAGTGTGGGTCTTGGAGCCTGTGGCCCCAAGAGCACTCCAAGATAAATGGAGTGGTCCCCACACAATTGTGGAGAAAAAGGGTGAAGTCACCTATTTAGTTGACTTAGGCACTGCCAGGAGTCCCCTTAGGGTGCTCCATGTCAGCCGCCTGAAACCCTACTATGACAGGGCTGATCTCACCCTGCTCATGGCAACTGATGAGGGACAGGAAGAAGACAGTGATCCTCTACCTGATCTCTTCTCTTCCACAGAACAAGATGCTCTGGTGGAAGGTGTAGTTTTGGCTGATTGTCTTACTGCTGAGCAGAAAGACCATTGCATAAATCTCCTGGGTCAGTTTTCTGAACTCTTCTCTACTGTGCCAGGCACCACTTCTTGGTGTGAGCACACTATAGATACTGGAGACAGCTTGCCTGTCAAAAGTAAGATCTATAGGCAGCCTGACCATGTCAGGGACTGCATAAAGCAAGAGGTGCAGAAAATGTTAGAACTGGGAGTGGTTGAGCACTCTGAAAGTCCATGGGCTTCTCCTGTGGTACTTGTACCAAAACCTCATTCCAAGGATGGAAAGGTATTATGGACAGCAAACTGTCAGAAAGCTTTTGAGGAGCTGAAGCAAGCCATGTGCTCATCTGAATTAGAAGTAGGGGCAGTCCTATAACAACTTAATTCTGAGGGCCAGGATCAACCTGTTGCTTTTATGAGTAGAAGGTTGACCCCTAGAGAAAAGCGTTGGTCTGCCATTGAGAGGGAGGCCTTTGCTGTGGTCTGGGCACTGAAGAAGTTGAGGCCATACCTGTTTGGCACTCACTTCATTGTTCAGACAGACCACAAACCTCTACTTTGGCTAAAACAAATGAAAGGTGAAAATCCAAAATTGTTGAGGTGGTCCATATCCCTACAGGGAATGGACTATACAGTGGAACATAGACCTGGGAGTAGCCACTCCAATGCAGATGGACTCTCCAGATATTTCCACTTAGACAATGAAGACTCATCAGGTCATGGCTAGTCTTATTGTCCTTCGTTTGAGGGGGGAGGGGGTTGTGTAGGAAAGTACCATCTTGCCTGGCATGTTACCCCCATTTTTCACGGTATATATGTTGTTTTAGTTGTATGTGTCACTGGGACCCTGGTATCCAGGGCCCCAGTGCTCATAAGTGTGCCTGAATCTGTTACCTGTGTAGTGACTAACTGTTTCACTGAGGCTCTGCTAATCAGAACTTCAGTGGTTATGCTCTCTCATTTCTTTCAAATTGTCACTAACAGGCTAGTGACCAATTTTACCAATTTACATTGGCTTACTGGAACACCCTTATAATTCCCTAGTATATGGTACTGAGGGACCCAGGGTATTGGGGTTCCAGGAGATCCCTATGGGCTGCAGCATTTCTTTTGCCACCCATAGGGAGCTCTGACAATTCTTACACAGGCCTGCCACTGCAGCCTGAGTGAAATAACATCCACGTTATTTCACAGCCATTTTACACTGTACTTAAGTAACTTATAAGTCACCCATATGTCTAACCTTTACCTGGTGAAGGTTAGGTGCAAAGTTACTTAGTGTGAGGGCACCCTGGCACTAGCCAAGGTGCCCCCACATTGTTCAGGGCCAATTCCCCGGACTTTGTGAGTGCGGTGACACCATTACACGCGTGCACTACATATAGGTCACTACCTATATGTAGCTTCACAATGGTAACTCCGAATATGGCCATGTAACATGTCTATGATCATGGAATTGCCCCCTCTATGCCATCCTGGCATAGTTGGCACAATCCCATGATCCCAGTGGTCTGTAGCACAGACCCTGGTACTGCCAAACTGCCTTTCCTGGGGTTTCACTGCAGCTGCTGCTGCTGCCAACCCCTCAGACAGGTTTCTGCCCTCCTGGGGTCAAGCCAGGCTTGTCCCAGGATGGCAGAACAAAGGACTTCCTCTGAGAGAGGGTGTTACACCCTCTCCCTTTGGAAAATGGTGTGAAGGCAGGGGAGGAGTAGCCTCCCCCAGCCTCTGGAAATGCTTTCATGGGCACATTTGGTGCCCATTTCTGCATAAGCCAGTCTGTACCGGTTCAGGGACCCCTTAGCCCTGCTCTGGCGTGAAACTGGACAAAGGAAAGGGGAGTGACCACTCCCCTGACCTGCACCTCCCCTGTGAGGTGTCCAGAGCTCCTCCAGTGTGCTCCAGACCTCTGCCATCTTGGAAACAGAGGTGCTGCTGGCACACTGGACTGCTCTGAGTGGCCAGTGCCACCAGGTGATGTCAGAGACTCCTTCTGATAGGCTCCTTCAGGTGTTGCTAGCCTATCCTCTCTCCTAGGTAGCCAAACCCTCTTTTCTGGCTATTTAGGGTCTCTGTCTCTGGGGATTCTTTAGATAACGAATGCAAGAGCTCATCCGAGTCCCTCTGCATCTCTCTCTTCACCTTCTGCCAAGGAATCGACTGCTGACCGCGCTGGAAGCCTGCAAAACTGCAACAAAGTAGCTAAGACGACTACTGCAACTCTGTAACGCTGATCCTGCTGCCTTCTCAACTGTTTTGTGCATGCTGGTGGTGCATGCTGGTGGGGGTAGTCTGCCTCCTCTCTGCACTAGAAGCTCCGAATAAATCTCCCGTGGGTCGACGGAATCGTCCCCCTGCAACCGCAGGCACCAAAGAACTGCATCACCGGTCCCTTGGGTCTCCTCTCAGCACGACGAGCGAGGTCCCTCGAATCCAGAAACTGTGTCCAAGTGACCCCCACAGTCCAGTGACTCTTCAGTCCAAGTTTGGTGGAAGTAAGTCCTTGCCTCCCCACGCCAGACTGCATTGCTGGGAACCGCGACTTTTGCAGCTACTCCGGCCTCTGTGCACTTCCGGTGGAAATCCTTTGTGCACAGCCAAGCCTGGGTCCACGGCACTTTAACCTGCATTGCACGACTTTCTAAGTTGGTCTCCGGCGACGTGGGACTCCTTTGTGCAACTTCGGGTGAGCACTGTTTCACTCATCCTTGTAGTGCCTGTTTCTGGCACTTCTCCGGGTGCTACCTGCTGCTGAGAGGGCTTTTTGACTTGCTCGACGTCCCCTCTGTCTCCTGGCGCAATTTGCGACATCCTGGTCCCTCCTGGGCTACAGCAGCGTCCAAAAACACTAACCGCACGATTTGCAGCTATCAAGGCTTGTTTGCGGTCTTTCGGTGGAAAAACACTTCTGCACGACTCTCCACGGCGTGAGGGATCCGTCCTCCAAAGGGGAAGTCTCTAGACCTTGTCGTTCCTGCAGAAACCTAAGCTTCTCCTGTCCAGTAGAAGCTTCTTTGCACCCACAGCTGGCATTTCCTGGGCATCTGCCCATCTCCGACTTGCTTGTCACTTTTGGACTTGGTCCCCTTGTTCCACAGGTACCCTCGACTGGAAATCCATCATTGTTGCATTGCTGGTTTGTGTCTTTCCTGCAGTATTCCCCTATCACGACTTCTTTGTCCTTTGGGGAACTTTAGTGCACTTTGCACTCACTTTTCAGGGTCTTGGGGTGGGCTATTTTTCTAACCCTCACTATTTTCTAATAGTCCCAGCGACCCTCTACAAGGTCACATAGGTTTGGGGTCCATTCGTGGTTCGCATTCCACTTTTGGAGTATATGGTTTGTGTTGCCCCTATCCCTATGTGTCCCCATTGCATCCTATTGTGACTATACATTGTTTGCACTGTTTTCTAAGACTATACTGCATATTTTTGGTATTGTGTACATATATCTTGTGTATATTTCCTATCCTCTCACTGAGGGTACACTCTGAGATACTTTGGCATATTGTCATAAAAATAAAGTACCTTTATTTTGAGTATAACTGTGTATTGTGTTTTCTTATGATATTGTGCAAGTGACATTAGTGGTACTGTAGGAGCTTCACTCGTCTCCTAGTTCAGCCTAAGCTGCTCTGCTAAGCTACCATTATCTATCAGCCTATGCTGCTAGACACCCTATACACTAATAAGGGATAACTGGGCCTGGTGCAAGGTTCAAGTACCCCTTGGTACTCACTACAAGCCAGTCCAGCCTCCTACATTGGTTGTGCAGCGGTGGGATAAGTGCTTTGAGACTACTTACCACTCTTGTCATTGTACTTTTCATAAGAGAAAAATATACAAAACAAGTTCAGTGTGTGTACACATAACTAAAAAGTTTTGCATTTCCTCTTTTCACTCTTTTCTAAAGTGCTGAAAAGTACTTCTAAACTTTCAAAAAGTTCTAAAAAGTTTTAAAAGTTTTTTTCTCTGTCTTTCTAAAAGCTCTGACAAACTTTTTTCTCTTTCACTTTAACTCTCTCTAAAAATGTCTGGCACAGGCCAAAATGTTGATCTGTCCAAACTTGCATATGATCACCTTAGCTGGAAAGGAGCAAGGAGTCTCTGCATAGAGAGAGGTTTGAGTGTAGGGAAGAATCCTTCCTTGGAATTGTTACTTAACATGCTTAGAGAACAAGATAAGGCTAAAAGTGCCCCATCTGTTGAAAAAGTAGCTAATGGTTCCCAATCTGATCCAGGGACTCCCCCAGGAAAAGATTCAGGAAAGAAACTTTCTAGCCTGCCCATTACTAGACAGTCTAGCATAGTTGGTACAGAGGTGGAGTCACATCATACAGATGGTGTGCTCTCACATTACACTGTTAGCCAAGCTGTTAGGGTGCCCTCTGTAAGGGACAGGTCTCCTTCTGTTCATTCTCATCATACTTCTGTGTCTAGGAATGTCCCTCCCACCAACCCTGATGACAGAATGTTAGAAAGGGAACTCAATAAGTTGAGGGTGGAACAAACCAGACTGAAGCTTAAAAAGCAACAGCTGGATTTGGATAGGCAGTCATTAGAACTAGAAAAGGAAAGACAGAAGATGGGTTTAGAAACCCATGGTGGCAGCAGCAGTATTCCCCATAGTCATCCTGCAAAAGAGCATGATTCCAGGAATCTGCACAAGATAGTTCCCCCTTATAAGGAGGGGGGTGACATTAACAAGTGGTTTGCTGCACTTGAGAGGGCCTGTGCTGTACAGGATGTCCCTCAAAGGCAGTGGGCTGCTATCCTATGGCTATCATTTAGTGGAAAAGGTAGGGATAGGCTCCTTACTGTGAAAGAAAGTGAAGCCAATGATTACAAAGTTCTTAAGAATGCACTCCTGGATGGTTATGGCTTAACCACTGAACAATACAGGATAAAGTTCAGAGAGACCAAAAAGGAGTCTTCACAAGACTGGGTTGATTTCATTGACCATTCAGTGAAGGCCTTGGAGGGGTGGTTACATGGCAGTAAAGTTACTGATTATGACAGCCTGTATAACTTGATCCTGAGAGAGCATATTCTTAATAATTGTGTGTCTGATTTGTTGCACCAGTACTTGGTGGACTCTGATCTGACCTCTCCCCAAGAATTGGGAAAGAAGGCAGACAAATGGGTCAGAACAAGGGTGAACAGAAAAGTTCATACAGGGGGTGACAAAGATGGCAAGAAGAAGGATGGTAAGTCTTCTGACAAGGGTGGGGACAAATCTAAAAATGAGTCTTCATCAGGCCCACAAAAACACTCTGGTGGGGGTGGTGGGCCCAAATCCTCTTCTAATCAAAACAAGGAAAAGGACCCATGGTGCTATTTATGTAAAATAAAAGGCCATTGGACAACAGATCCCAGTTGTCCAAAGAAAAGCACCAAGCCTCCTACCACTACAACCCCTACTGCTACACCTAGTGTCCCTACTAATAGCAGTGGTGGTGGGAGAAAACCTACTAATAGCCAATCCAAGGGAGTAGCTGGGCTCACTTTTGGTAACTTAGTTGGGGTTGGTCTTGCTAGGGAGACCACAGAGGCTGTGTTAGTCTCTGAGGGGGCTATTGATTTAGCCACCTTAGTTGCTTGTCCCCTTAATATGGATAAGTACAAGCAGCTACCCCTAATAAATGGTGTTGAGGTTCAGGCCTACAGGGACACTGGTGCCAGTGTGACTATGGTCATAGAGAAACTGGTCCACCCTGAACAACACCTACTTGGTCACCAGTACCAAGTAACCGATGCTCACAACAACACACTTAGCCACCCCATGGCTGTTGTAAATCTCAACTGGGGGGGGGGGGGGTACTGGTCCACAGAAAGTTGTGGTAGCCACAGATTTACCTGTAGACTGTCTACTAGGAAATGATTTGGAGACAGCAGCTTGATCAGATGTGGAGTTGGAGGCCCATGCAGCAATGCTGGGCATCCCAGGGCATATTTTTGCTTTAACCAGGGCTCAGGCCAAAAAGCAAAAAGGACAGGGAAGCTTGGATCCTGGAACAATGGACCAAGTGCTCCCTAAAGCTAGGGCTAGTAGAAGTAAAGCACTTCCTGCTATCCCTCCCTCTACAGTGGATTCTACTTCTGAGGAAGAAGAATTTCCACCCTGTGCAGAACCTACACCAGAGGAGCTAGAAGCAGACACTGCTGAGCTTTTGGGTGAAGGGGGGCCTGCAAGGGAGGAGCTCGGGTGTGGCACAGCAAACCTGTCCCACACTAGAGGGTCTAAGACAGCAAGCTGTCAAACAGGCTAATGGGGATGTCAGTGGCTCTCACAGAGTTTACTGGGAGGACAACCTCTTGTACACTGAAGCAAGGGATCCTAAACCTGGAACTGCCAGGAGGTTAGTGATTCCTCAGGAGTACAGAAAGTTCCTCCTAACTCTAGCCCACGACATTCCCCTAGCTGGACATCTGGGACAAATGAAAACTTGGGACAGACTTGTTCCCTTGTTTCATTGGCCTAGGATGTCTGAGGACACAAAGGAATTTTGTAAGTCCTGTGAAACCTGTCAAGCCAGTGGCAAGACAGGTGGCACCCCAAAGGCACCCCTTATTCCACTGCCTGTGGTTCCCTTTAAAAGGGTAGGAGTTGACATAGATGGCCCCCTTAACCCTCCTACTGCTTCAGGCAATAGGTTTATCTTGGTGGTAGTGGACCATGCCACAAGATATCCTGAAGCAATTCCTTTAAGGACCACTACAGCACCTGCAGTGGCAAAGGCCCTCCTGGGAATATTTTCCAGGGTGGGCTTCCCAAAGGAAGTAGTATCAGACAGGGGAAGCAATTTCATGTCTGCATACTTAAAGGCCATGTGGAAGGAGTGTGGTGTGACTTACAAGTTCACTACACCCTATCATCCACAAACAAATGGACTGGTGGAGAGATTTAACAAAACTCTCAAAGGCATGATTATGGGTCTCCCTGAAAAACTCCGCAGGAGATGGGATATCCTGTTACCATGCCTCCTTTTTGCCTACAGGGAGGTACCCCAGAAAGGAGTGGGCTTCAGTCCCTTTGAACTCCTCTTTGGACACCCTGTTAGGGGTCCACTAACACTTGTCAAGGAGGGTTGGGAACAACCTTTAAAAGCTCCAACACAAGATATTGTGGATTATGTACTTGGCCTCAGATCAAGGATGGCTGAGTATATGAAAAAGGCCAGTAAAAACCTTCAGGCCAGCCAAGAGCTCCAAAAGCAATGGCATGACCAGAAGGCTGTTTTGGTTCAGTACAAACCAGGGCAGAAAGTGTGGGTCTTGGAGCCTGTGGCCCCAAGAGCACTCCAAGATAAATGGAGTGGTCCCCACACAATTGTTGAGAAAAAGGGTGAAGTCACCTATTTAGTTGACTTAGGCACTGCCAGGAGTCCCCTTAGGGTGCTCCATGTCAACCGCCTGAAACCCTACAATGACAGGGCTGATCTCACCCTGCTCATGGCAACTGATGAGGGACAGGAAGAAGACAGTGATCCTCTACCTGATCTCTTCTCTTCCACAGAACAAGATGCTCTGGTGGAAGGTGTAGTTTTGGCTGATTGTCTTACTGCTGAGCAGAAAGACCATTGCATAAATCTCCTGGGTCAGTTTTCTGAACTCTTCTCTACTGTGCCAGGTACCACTTCTTGGTGTGAGCACACTATAGATACTGGAGACAGCTTGCCTGTCAAAAGTAAGATCTATAGGCAGCCTGACCATGTCAGGGACTGCATAAAGCAAGAGGTGCAGAAAATGTTAGAACTGGGAGTGGTTGAGCACTCTGAAAGTCCATGGGCTTCTCCTGTGGTACTTGTACCAAAACCTCATTCCAAGGATGGAAAGGTATTATGGACAGCAAACTGTCAGAAAGCTTTTGAGGAGCTGAAGCAGGCCATGTGCTCTGCACCTGTCCTGAAAAGCCCTTGTTACTCTAAAAAATTCTATGTCCAAACTGATGCATCTGAATTAGGAGTAGGGGCAGTCCTATCACAACTTAATTCTGAGGGCCAGGATCAACCTGTTGCTTTTATTAGGAGAAGGTTGACCCCTAGAGAAAAGCGTCTGCCATTGAGAGGGAGGCCTTTGCTGTGGTCTGGGCACTGAAGAAGTTGAGGCCATACCTGTTTGGCACTCACTTCATTGTTCAGACAGACCACAAACCTCTACTTTGGCTAAAACAAATGAAAGGTGAAAATCCTAAATTGTTGAGGTGGTCCATATCCCTACAGGGAATGGACTATACAGTGGAACATAGACCTGGGAGTAGCCACTCCAATGCAGATGGACTCTCCAGATATTTCCACTTAGACAATGAAGACTCATCAGGTCATGGCTAGTCTTATTGTCCTTCGTTTGTGGGGGGGGGGTTGTGTAGGAAAGTACCATCTTGCCTGGCATGTTACCCCCATTTTTCACTGTATATATGTTGTTTTAGTTGTATGTGTCACTGGGACCCTGGTATCCAGGGCCCCAATGCTCATAAGTGTGCCTGAATGTGTTACCTGTGTAGTGACTAACTGTTTCACTGAGGCTCTGCTAATCAGAACCTCAGTGGTTATGCTCTCTCATTTCTTTCAAATTGTCACTAACAGGCTAGTGACCAATTTTACCAATTTACATTGGCTTACTGGAACACCCTTATAATTCCCTAGTATATGGTACTGAGGTACCCAGGGTATTGGGGTTCCAGGAGATCCCTATGGGCTGCAGCATTTCTTTTGCCACCCATAGGGAGCTCTGACAATTCTTACACAGGCCTGCCACTGCAGCCTGAGTGAAATAACATCCACGTTATTTCACAGCCATTTTACACTGCACTTAAGTAACTTATAAGTCACCTATATGTTTAACCTTTACCTGGTAAAGGGTAGGTGCAAAGTTACTTAGTGTGAGGGCACCCTAGCACTAGCCAAGGTGCCCCCACATTGTTCAGGGCCAATTCCCCGGACTTTGTGAGTGCGGTGACACCATTACACGCATGCACTACATATAGGTCACTACCTATATGTAGCTTCACAATGGTAACTCCGAATATGGCCATGTAACATGTCTATGATCATGGAATTGCCCCCTCTATGCCATCCTGGCATAGTTGGCACAATCCCATGATCCCAGTGGTCTGTAGCACAGACCCTGGTACTGCCAAACTGCCTTTCCTGGGGTTTCACTGCAGCTGCTGCTGCTGCCAACCCCTCAGACAGGTTTCTGCCCTCCTGGGGTCAAGCCAAGCTTGTCCCAGGATGGCAGAACAAAGGACTTCCTCTGAGAGAGGGTGTTACACCCTCTCCCTTTGGAAAATGGTGTGAAGGCAGGGGAGGAGTAGTCTCCCCCAGCCTCTGGAAATGCTTTCATGGGCACATTTGGTGCCCATTTCTGCATAAGCCAGTCTGCACCGGTTCAGGGACCCCTTAGCCCTGCTCTGGCGCGAAACTGGACAAAGGAAAGGGGAGTGACCACTCCCCTGACCTGCACCTCCCCTGGGAGGTGTCCAGAGCTCCTCCAGTGTGCTCCAGACCTCTGCCATCTTGGAAACAGAGGTGCTGCTGGCACACTGGACTGCTCTGAGTGGCCAGTGCCACCAGGTGACGTCAGAGACTCCTTCTGATAGGCTCCTTCAGGTGTTGCTAGCCTATCCTCTCTCCTAGGTAGGCAAACCCTCTTTTCTGGCTATTTAGGGTCTCTGTCTCTGGGGATTCTTTAGATAACGAATGCAAGAGCTCATCCGAGTTCCTCTGCATCTCTCTCTTCACCTTCTGCCAAGGAATCGACTGCTGACCGCGCTGGAAGCCTGCAAAACTGCAACAAAGTAGCTAAGACGACTACTGCAACTCTGTAACGCTGATCCTGCCGCCTTCTCAACTGTTTTCCTGGTGGGGCATGCTGTGGGGGTAGTCTGCCTCCTCTCTGCACTAGAAGCTCCGAAGAAATCTCCCGTGGGTCGACGGAATCGTCCCCCTGCAACCGCAGGCACCAAAGAACTGCATCACCCGTCCCTTGGGTCTCCTCTCAGCACGACGAGCGAGGTCCCTCGAATCCAGCAACTGTGTCCAAGTGACCCCCACAGTCCAGTGACTCTTCAGTCCAAGTTTGGTGGAGGTAAGTCCTTGCCTCCCCACGCCAGACTGCATTGCTGGGAACCGCGACTTTTGCAGCTACTCCGGCCTCTGTGCACTTCCGGTGGAAATCCTTTGTGCACAGCCAAGCCTGGGTCCACGGCACTTTAACCTGCATTGCACGACTTTCTAAGTTGGTCTCCGGCGACGTGGGAATCCTTTGTGCAACTTCGGGTGAGCACTGTTTCACTCATCCTTGTAGTGCCTGTTTCTGGCACTTCTCCGGGTGCTACCTGCTGCTGAGAGGGCTTTTTGTCTTGCTCGACGTCCCCTCTGTCTCCTGGCGCAATTTGCGACATCCTGGTCCCTCCTGGGCTACAGCAGCGTCCAAAAACACTAACCGCACGATTTGCAGCTATCAATGCTTGTTTGCAGTCTTTCGGTGGGAGAACACTTCTGTACAACTCTCCACGGCGTGAGGGATCCGTCCTCTAAAGGGGAAGTCTCTAGCCCTTGTCGTTCCTGCAGAAACCTAAGCTTCTCCTGTCCAGTAGAAGCTTCTTTGCACCCACAGCTGGCATTTCCTGGGCATCTGCCCATCTCTGATTTGCTTGTGACTTTTGGACTTGGTCCCCTTGTTCCACAGGTACCCTCGACTGGAAATCCATTGTTGTTGCATTGCTGGTTTGTGTCTTTCCCGCAGTATTCCCCTATCACGACTTCTTTGTCCTTTGGGGAACTTTAGTGCACTTTGCACTCACTTTTCAGGGTCTTGGGGTGGGCTATTTTTCTAACCCTCACTATTTTCTAATAGTCCCAGCGACCCTCTACAAGGTCACATAGGTTTGGGGTCCATTCGTGGTTCGCATTCCACTTTTGGAGTATATGGTTTGTGTTGCCCCTATCCCTATGTGTCCCCATTGCATCCTATTGTAACTATACATTGTTTGCACTGTTTTCTAAGACTATACTGCATATTTTTGGTATTGTGTACATATATCTTGTGTATATTTCCTATCCTCTCACTGAGGGTACACTCTGAGATACTTTGGCATATTGTCATAAAAATAAAGTACCTTTATTTTTAGTATAACTGTGTATTGTGTTTTCTTATGATATTGTGCAAGTGACATTAGTGGTACTGTAGGAGCTTCACTCGTCTCCTAGTTCAGCCTAAGCTGCTCTGCTAAGCTACCATTATCTATCAGCCTATGCTGCTAGACACCCTATACATTAATAAGGGATAACTGGGCCTGGTGCAAGGTGCAAGTACCCCTTGGTACTCACTACAAGCCAGTCCAGCCTCCTACAGTTGCCCACTCCACCCCTGGGGTGTGACTCTCGTTCCCCCCCCAGGGGCAGCTCTGTCCACCAGGACAGCAAGCCACAGTGACCCCTGACAACTGTCAGGGATGAGAGCCTGACCTCAGGCCTCTCCAACCACTGTGACTGTGGAGAGTGGGGGGCGGTAGCCCCAGGTGCCTGACACCCTTTGACCACTCTACCTTCCACCAGGTCAGAGAAGATAACCTGACCCTTGTCCTCCCCTCTGGGGCTCTGTACCCTCCCTGCAGGAACGGCACCCCCAGAGTCCAAAATTGTCAGGGTTCTTGTAGAAGCAGTCCTGCACAATTCTTACACCAGTGCAGGGATGTTAACCTGCAACTGGTCCTCCATCCTGGGGTCTGTACCTTCAGGTTGGACCAGGGCAGGGGTGAGGCTTCCCTCCCCCTGCCCTCTCTTCTGTGGTCCTGCCCCCCCCAACTAGGAGTGCCCCCCCCAGAAGACAACATGGTAGGGGCACTGTTAGCAGTAGCCCTTTCCTCTAGGTCAGGGGGGACACCCTGAACCTGATCCTCCAGTCCAGGGTCTGTACCCACAGACTGGACCACCGCCTGGCAACCCAGGACTTCCTGGGGGGCATACCTACCCCCCACCAGGTCAGAGTTTACCCTCTGAACCTGGTCATCCAACCCAGAGTCACCACCCTGCGGTTGAACCACAGCCTGGCACACCAGGACTTCCTTGGGAGCACACTTACCCCCCATCAGGTCAGAGTTTACCCCCTGAACCTGATCATTCAACCCAGAGTCACCACCCTGCGGTTGAACCTTTACCTGGCACACCAGGACTTCCAGGGGGGCACACTTACCCCCCTCAAGGGACACACTGTCCCCAAGGGCCACACAAGAGTCTGGCTGGCGCAGGTCCCTTGACCTCTGCCCATCTGACAGAGTCTGGATTCCCCCCAACCCAGAAATGGTCTCACCAAGGTCATTCCTGGGGGGCTCTGCTCTCAGAGCTGACCCCTGACCCTCAAGGTTGTCCACTGGGGTCCGCAACCCCCTCTCAACCCTCTGTCTGGACTTCTGCACCCCCTCACTAGGAGTGGTACTGCCAGACACCAGAACTGGTGGGACGCTGGCTACAGCCGCCCCCCCCAAGTTCTCCTGACACTGTGGGGTCACCCTCAACAGATGGCCCTATGGTACAGGCTAGGCTCCCCTCCTGCTGTTCCCTCATGGAACCCTCCAGGACCTGGGACCGGATCTCGGGCACCTTGGGCCTCAACCCATCCCCATTCCCTCTCCTCCGAGACTGGACATGGGGTCCCTCACCCATCCCACTACACTGGGACACTACAATCCTTCCCTACCTCACCTGGTTGGGAACTACCTAGACCACTCCTCTCAGGAGCACCCCCAAATGCCTCTTCAGACTCTCTGGTACTCACCCAGAAGTCTGCCTCCATTGTAAGCTCCCTGGGGTCAGAGAACTCACACTCCACCTGGTATTGGCGTAGCTCTGGAAAATAAGGACTAGACATATGCTCTCCAGCAATTACATCACTCAGCCCCTCACATGAATTAACCAAAGTACCCTTCACCCAACCATCCAGTGACTCTGCTTTCAAAAAGCACCCCACATCACCCTCCTGAGACTGGTGAGACAGTACCTGACTGTCCCTGACACTCAACCCACACTCTTCTGGGATGTCTTCACACTCCATAACCAGGACTTCTACCTGGGGGAACCCCTCTCCCTGTCACTCTCACCTAGAGTCAATAGAGTGTCCCTCCCACCAGTAGGAATATGACTCCCTATGCCAGTTCCCCAATCCACCTCACGGACCCTGTGCATCACTGGAGCTACCTCATACCCCTGAACCTCCTGGTGTGTGCTAACTCCCTCCCTCAAGTAGGGCACCACATCTCTGGGCGTGTGCACTTCTTCAGCAGCACTGGATATAAAATTGTTGCTGCCACCACTCCAGCTGGACTCAGCCCTTATGACTTCCAGCTCCTTCATTTTGAGCTCATAAGCCCAAATCCTCTTTTTGATCTCTAAGTCCCTCCTCCTTTCTTTCAACTCCTTCTCCCTTTGCATCCTCAACTCCTTGAACTTCAACCGGAGAGCCCCCTCTGCCTGTCTGTCCTTTAACTCTTCAGGAGTCAGACCCTTGGATGACACCCTGCTACCCCTCCTGGGGACCCTCCCCCCCAGGCGTAACAGGTACCTCCACTACACCACTGTGTATCCTCTGCACTTCCCCACCCACATTCTCCTCCTCTGTGTGCCCTCCAACCTCCTTGACTGTCTTCCAGGCCATCTGTGCCTTTTGCAGCTCCCCCTCCCTGGTGGAGCTCTCAGTGGGACAGTCAAGATCTTTAAGGAACTGTTTCAATTGAGCAACTGAGTACTCCTTCAGTTTCTCTTTTTCAAACACAGCTCCAACCGTTGCATCTCCAGATTGAGACATGATGGTCACAAGTGCAAAGTTCCAAAGGCAGAAAATAAGTTCCCAATGAAGTAAAAAGAATCCATCAAGGGATCAGCAAAATCATGGAAGTAGAACAAAAAAGAGTCCTTAAGAGAAAAAGCAAAAGATCACCAAACAAGTAGTATGTGGGCACGTACTGGTCTGAACTCAAACAGTAGTGTACACTTAATCAGTGTATGTCAAGTACAAATACAAGTCCAAATCCCAACCGCTGATCACCAATGTTAGAAATGGGGTCTTTGGTTGACAGTCAGGTTACCCCCTGTTCAAGCAAGGACCCTCACTCTAGTCAGGGTAAAAGAGAATCATCCTCAGCTAACCCCTGCTTACCGCCTTGGTAGCTTGGCAGAGCAGTAGGCTTAACCTCAGAGTGCTAGGTGTAAAGTATTGAAAACACTACAAAATGACACAACACTGGTTTAGAAAAATAGGAAATATTTATCTAAACAAAACAAGACCAAAACGACAAAAATCCGACATACACAAGTCAATTTATGAATTTTTAGAGATTAAACTCAAAAATAGCATTTAGAAACAAAAATGCTTCGATGAGATGTTAACACGGCATCGTGACGGAGTCATTCCCAACAAGCCGACACCAGCGGCGCCGGACACGGAGTCGTGTAGACCCCGAAGTACAGTACCTTTGGTGAAGAGTGAAAACAAGCCGATGCGCGAAGTCTGGGATCGCGGCGTCGGTGCGAAACGCTGAATCCACGCGCTTCCAGCGGCGTCGGTCACGATGTGGTGCGGCGACTTCCATGGAGTCGCGGACTTCAGCGGGGCTGCTGCGGCGTCGGGCCTGCAAAGAGCGTCAAGTTCCAGCGAAGGTCACAGCGTCAGGTACAGGCGGCGTTACCGGATTCAACAGCGGCGTCGGTCCGGAGTCGTCCAAAGTCGATTTCTTTGGATTTCCACCAGCTTTCCTTTCAAGGGCCCAGGGACTGGATATGGCACCACTTGTCGGGGTAGGAGTCTCTCCAGAGACTCCAGGTGCTGGCAGAGAGAAGTCTCTGCTGTCCCTGAGACTTCAAACAACAGGAGGCAAGCTCTAAATCAAGCCCTTGGAGATTTCTTCACAAGATGGAAGGCACACAAAGTCCAGTCTTTGCCCTCTTACTCTTGCAGAAGCAGCACTGCAGGAAAGCTCCACAAAGCACAGTCACAGGCAGGGCAGCACTTCTTCCTCAGCTATCAGCTCTTCTCCAGGCAGAGGTTCCTCTTGGTTCCAGAAGTGTTTCTCAAGTCTGTAGATTTGGGTGCCCTTCTTATACCCATTTTAGTCTTTGAAGTCACCTTTCTTCAAAGGGGACTCACACCTACTTGTGAAATCCTGCCTTGCCCAGGCAAGGCCTCAGAAACACACCAGGGGGTTGGAGCCAGCATTGTCAGAGGCAGGCACAGTCCTTTCAGATGAGAGTGACCACTCCACCCCTCCCTCCTAGCAGAGATGGCTAATCAGGAAATTCAGGTTACACCCCAGCCCCCTTTGTGTCACTGTCTAGTGCGAGGTAAAAACAACCCAACTGTCAAACTGACCCAGACAGGGAATCAGAAAACAAGGCAGAGTCACAGAATGGTTTAAGCAAGAAAATGCTCACTTTCTAAAAGTGGCATTTTCAAACGCACAATCTTAAAATCACCTTTACTAAAAGATGTATTTTTAAATTGTGAGTTCAGGGACCCCAAACTCCACATGTCCATCTACTCTCTAGGGGAATCTACACTTTAATCATATTTAAAGGTAGCCCCCATGTTATCCTATGAGAGAGACAGGCCTTGCAACAGTGAAAAACGAAGTTGGCAGTATTTCACTGTCAGGACATATAAACCACATTACTATATGTCCTACCTTATCCATACACTGCACCCTGCCCTTGGGGCTACCTAGGGCATACCTTAGGGGTGCCTTACATGGAAGAAAAGGGAAGGTTTAGGCCTGGCAAGTGGGTACACTTGCCAAGTCGAATTTACAGTGTAAAAATACACACACAGACACTGCAGTGGCAGGTCTGAGACATGATTACAGGGTTACTTGTGTGGGTGGCACAACCAGTGCTACAGGCCCACTAGTAACATTTGATTTTCAGGCCCTGGCACCTCTAGTGCACCTTACTAGGGACTTACTAGTAAATCAAATATGCCAATCATGGATAAACCAATTACATACAATTTACACGGAGAGCATATGCACTTTAGCACTGGTTAGCAGTGGTAAAGTGCTCAGAGTTGAAAAGCCAACAGCAACAGGTCAGAATAAATAGGAGGCAGGAGGCAAAAAGATTGAGGATGACCCTGCATAAGCAAAAAAGTCCAACACAGTGTATTTTCCCGGTCTCACTAGGATCCTGCTAGCCAGGACCCCAGTGCTCATAGTTTGTGGCCTAATGTATGTGTTGTCAGTAGTGCTTGGCTGTGTCACTGAGGCTCTGCTAACCAGGCCTCAGTGCTTATGCTCTCTCTGCTTTTAAATTTGTCACTGTAGGCTAGTGACTTCATTTACCAATTTCAATTGGCACACTGGACCCCCCTTATAAGTCCATAGTATATGGTACCTAGGTACCCAGGGCATTGGGGTTCCAGGAGATCCATAGGGTCTGCAGCATTTCTTTTGCCACCCATAAGGAGCTCAGACAAACCCTTCCACAGGCCTGCCATCTCAGCCTGCATGAAATAGTGCACACACTTTCACTGCACTTAAGCAACTTATAAGTCACCTATATGTCTAACCTTCACTTGCTGAAGGTTAGGTGTGAGGTTACTAAGTGTGAGGGCACCCTTGCACTAGCAAAGGTGCCCCCACATCGGGGACATTTCCCGGGACTTTGTCAGTGCGTGGACGCCATTACATGCGTGCACTACATATAGGTCAATACCTATATGTAGCTTCACAATGGTAACTCTGAATATGGCCATGTAACATGTCTAAGATCATGGAACTGTCCTCCCATTCCAAATCTGGTATGGGGAGCCAATTCCATGCATCCTGGGGCTCCACCAAGGCCCGCCAGTACTGCCAAACCTGCTCTCTCAGGCTTGCACTGCAGCTGCATCTGCTGCCACTTCACAGACAGGGTTCTGCCCTCCTGGGGTCTGAGCAGCTCAAGCCCAGGAAGACAGAACAAAGCATATCCTCTGAGATCAGGGTGTTAGACCCTCCCCCTTTTGGAAATACGTGTTACAGGCTGGGGAAGGGTAGCCTTCTCCAGCCACTGGAAATGCTTTGAAGGGCACAGATGGTGCCCTCCTGGCAGAAGCCAGTCTACACCGGTTCAGGGACCTCTTGTCCCCAGCTCTGGCGCGAAACTGGACAAAGGAAAGGGGAGTGACCACTCCCCTGTCCATCACCACCCTAGGGGTGGTGCCCAGAGCTCCTCCAGTGTGTCCCAGACTTCAGCCATCTTGTTTTCCAAGGTGTGGGGACACTCTGGAGGGCTCTGAGTGGACAGTGCCAGCAGGTGATGTCAGAGACCCCTCCTGATAGGTCCATAACTAGTAAGGTAGCCAATCCCCCTCTCTGGGCTATTTAGGGTCTCTCCTGTGGGTTTCTCTTCAGATTCTACTTGCAAGTTTCCAGCAGGAACCCTCTGAACTTCTTCCGACTTCTGGACTTGGTCTCCTCTCTTTGCAGGTCTTCAGATCCAGGAATCCACCATTTGTTGTTTGCAGTCTTGTTTGGTTCTTGCATTAACTCTAATCACAACTTGTAGTGTGTTCTAAGGAAACTTGCAGTACTTTACTTCTACTTTCCTGGGCTCTCGAACCTCCCACCACCACAAACCCCATGGCTTCCACTAGTGCCCCAAGTAATAGCAGTGGTGGTGGGAAGAACACTGCAAAAAGCCAGTCAAATGGAGTAGCTGGGCTCACTTTTGGTAATGTAGTGGGGGTTGGTACAGTTAGGGAGACCACAAAGGCTGTTTTAGTCTCTGATGGTGGCACTGACCTTGCCCCCTTAGTTCCTTGTCCCCTTAATATGGATAAGTACAAGCAACTACCCCTAATCAATGGTGTTCAGGTTGAGGCCTTCAGGGACACAGGTGCCAGTGTCACTATAGTCATCAGTACCAAGTGACAGACACCCATGACAACACTGTTAGCCACCCCATGGCTGTTGTGAATCTCAACTGGAGTGGGGTTACTGGTCCAAAGAAAGTTGTGGTATCCACTGACTTACCTGTAGAGTGTCTATTAGGAAATGATTTGGCGACTTCAGCTTGGGCTGAAGTGCAGTTAGAGGCCCATGCAGGAATGCTGGGCATTCCTGGGTATATCATGGCTCTTACTAAGACTCAGGCGAAGAAGCAAAGAGGACAGGGAAACTTGGATCCTGGAACAATGGACCAAGTGCTCCCAAAAACTAGAGGTAGGAAGGGCAAATCCTTGTCCACTATCCCTCCCTCTCCATAGGATTTCCCTTTTGATGAGGAGGAGTCTTCTCCCTATGCAGAACCTAGACCAGAGGAACTGGAAGCTGACACAGCTGAGCTTTTGGTGCAGGGGGGCCTGCCAGGGAGGAACTGAGTGTAGCACAGCACACCTGTCCCACACTAGAGGGTCTCAGACAGCAAGCTGTCAAACAGCAAAATGGGGATGTCAATGACAGCCACAGAGTTTACGATGATAATAATCTCCTCTATAATGAAGCAAGGGACCCTAAACCTGGTGCCACCAGGAGACTGGTTATCCCCCTTCAGTATAGGGAATGACTCCAAACTATAGCTCATGACATTCCCTTGGTTGGACATTTGGGCCAAAGTAAAAAATGGGACAGACTTGTCCCCCATTTTCACAGGCCTCATATGTTAGAGTACACAAAGAAGTTTTGTCGCTCCTGTGTCACCTGCCAAGCCATTGGCAAGACTGGTGGCACCCCAGTGGTTGGGGTGCCCTGTGAGAGGGTAGGGGTTGACATTGTTGGCCCTCTTGACCCTCCAACAGCTTCTGGCAATAGATTCATCCTTGTGGTAGTGGACCATGCCACAATGTATCCAGAAGCTATCTCCTTAAGGGCCACTACAGCACCTGCAGTGGCAAAGGCCCTCCTGGGACTATTTTCCAGGGTGGGTTTCCATAAGGAAGTTGTATCAGACAAAGGCAGTAACTTCATGCCTGCATACCTCACGGAAATGTAGAAGGAGTGTGGTGTAACCTATAAACTCACCACCCCTTATCATCCACAGACAAATAAAACTTTCAAAGGTATGATTATGGGACTCCCTGAAAAACTCAGAAGGAGATGGGATGTCCTGTTGCCAGGCCTTTTTTTTGCTTACAGAGAGGTACCCTAAAAAGAAGTGGGCTTCAGCCCCTTTGAACTCCTCTTTGGGCACCCTGTAAGAGGTCCCCCTGCATTTGTGAATGAGGGTTGGGAACAACCTTTAAAAGCTCCAAAGCAAGACATTGTGGACTACGTACTTGGCCTAAGATCCAGAATGGCTGAGTACATGAAAAAGGCCAGTAAAAACCTTCAGGCCAGCCATGAGCTCCAGAAGCAATGGCATGACCAGAAGGCTGTCCTGACCCAGTACCACCCAGGGCAGAAGGTATGGGTATTGGAGCCTGTGGCCCCAAGAGCACTCCAGGACAAATGGAGTGGACTCCATTTCATTGTTGAAAAGAAGGGTGAGGTTACCTATTTGGTAGACCTGGGCACTGCCAGGAGTCCCCTTAGGGTGCTCCATGTCAATCGCCTAAAACCCTACTATGACAGGGAGGACTTAACCCTGCTCATGGCAACTGATGAGGGGAAGGAAGAAGAGAGTGACCCTCTCCCTGACCTCTTCTCCACCACTGAAGCTGATGGCTTAGTGGAGGGAGTGGTGCTTGCAGATTGCCTTACGGCTGAGCAGAAGGACAACTGTATACATTTCCTAGGCCAATTCTCTGACCTCTTCTTACTGATACCAGGTACAACTAATTGGTATGAGCACACAATCAATACTGGAGACAGTTTACCTGTCAAAGGTAAGATTTATAGGCAGCCTGACCATGTCAGAGATTGCATAAAACAAGAGGTACAGAAAATGATGGACTTAGAAGTGATTGATCCTTCAGAAAGCCCATGGGCTAGCCTAGTGGTACTTGTCCCAAAACCTCACAGTAAAGATGATAAAAGAGAAATTAGGTTTTGTGTTGACTACAGAGGTCTCAATCAAGTAACCAAAACTGATACTCACCCTATATCCAGGGCAGATGAGCTAATTGATACACTGGCTTCTGCCAAGTATCCAAGCACTTTTGATTTAACTGCAGGGTATTGGCAGATTAAATTATCAGAAGATGCTAAACCTAAAACTGCATTTTCCACCATTGGAGGACACTATCAGTTCACTGTTATGCCCTTTGGTTTGAAGAATGCATCTGCCACTTTTCAAAGGTTGGTGAACGCAGTTCTGCAAGGTTTGGAAGCTTTTAGTGCAGCATATCTAGATGATATAGCTGTCTTTAGCTCCACCTGGGATGCGCAACTGGTCAACCTATGGGAAGTTTTGGAGGCCCTGCAAAAGGCAGGCCTCACTATCAAGGCTTCAAAGTGCCAGATAGGGCATGGGAAAGTGGTTTATCTGGGCCACCTGGCAGGTGGGTAACAGATTGCACCACTGCAGGGGAAGATCCAAACGATTATGGAATGGGCTCCCCCTACAAATAAGACCCAGGTGAGAACCTTCCTAGGCCTCACAGGGTACTATAGGAGGTTCATCAAGAATTGTGGCTACATTGCAGCTCCTCTTAATGACCTCACTTGTAAGTAGATGCCTAAAAAGGTATTGTGGACAGCTAGCTGTCAAAAGGCTTTTAATGAGCTCAAACAGGCCATGTGCTCTGCACCTGTCCTAAAAAGCCCTTGTTACTCCCAGAAGTTCACAGTCCAGACTGATGCTTCTGAATTAGGGGTGGGGGCGGTACTATCACAGCTTAACACCGAGGGCCAGGATCAACCTGTTGCTTTTATCAGCAGAAGGTTGACCACTAGAGAAAAGCGTTGGTCTGCCATAGAGAGGGAGGCCTTTGCTGTGCTCTGGGCACTGAAAAAGTTGAGACCATACCTGTTTGGTACTCACTTTATTGTTCAGACAGACCACAAACCTCTATTATGGCTTAAACAAATGAAAGCTGAAAACCCTAAATTGTTGACGTGGTCCATCTCCCTATAGGGAATGGACTATACAGTGGAACATAGACCTGGGAGTACCCACTCCAATGTAGATGGACTCTCCAGATATTTCCACTTAGACAATGAAGACTCATCTAGGCAAGGTTAGCCTTATTGTCACTCGTTTGTGGGGGGGTTGTGTAGGAAAGTACCATGTTGCCTGGCATGTTACCCCCATTTTTTACTTGTGTGTCAGTTTGTTTTTGCCTGTCTCACTGGGATCATGCTAGCCAAGACCCCAGTGCTCATAGTTGTGGCCTGAATGTGTTCCCTGTGTGGTGTATAACTGTATCACTGAGGCTCTGCTAATCAGAGCCTCAGTGCTTATGTTCTCTCTGCCTTTAAAATTGTCACTGCAGGCTAGTGACCATTTTTACCAATTCTTATTGGCACACTGGAACTCCCTAGTATATGGTACCTAGGTACCCAGGGTATTGGGGTTCCAGGAAATCCCTATGGACTGCAGCATTTCTTTTGCCACCCATAGGGAGCTCAGACAATTCTTACACAGGACTGCCACTGCAGCCTGAGTGAAATAACGTCCACGTTATTTCACAGCCATTTTACACTGCACTTAAGTAACTTATAAGTCACCTATTTGTCTAACCCTCACTTGTTGAAGGTTAAGTGCAAAGTTACTAAGTGTGAGGGCACCCTGACACTATACAAAGTGCCCCCACATAATCAGGGCAATTTCCCCGGACTCTGTGAGTGTGGGGACACCATTACATGCATGCACTACATATAGGTCTATACCTATATGTAGCTTCACAATGGTAACTCCGAATATGGCCATGTAACATGTCTAAGATCATGGAATTGTCCTCCCATGCCAATCTGGTATTGGGATGCCAATCCCATGCATCCCCGGGGCTCCAGCATGGACCCCGGGTACTGCAAAACCAGCTCTCAGCGGTTTTCCCAGCAGCTACCGCTGCTGCCAACCCACAGACAGGCTTCCAGGCAGCCCAGTCCCAGGAAGGCAGAACAAAGGATTTCCTCTGAGAGAGGGTGTTACACCCTCTCCCTTTAGAAATAGGTGTTAAGGGCCTGAGAGGAGTAGCCTCTGAAAATGCTTTGAAGGGCACAGATGGTGCCCTCCTTGAATAAGACAGTCTACACCGGTTCAGGGACCCCCAGCCCTGCTCTGGCACAAAACTGGACAAAGAAAAGGGGAGTGACCACTCCCCTGTCCATCACCACCCCAGGGGTGGTGCCCAGAACTCCTCCAGTGTGTCCCAGACCTCTGCCATCTTGAATCCAGAGGTGTGGGGACACAATGTAGGCCTCTAAGTGGCCAGTGCCAGCAGGTAACGTCAGAGACCCCTCCTGATAGGTGCTTACCTGGCTAGGTGGCCAATCCTCCTCTGAGGGCTATTTAGGGTCTCTCCTGTGGGCTTTTCCTCAGATAACGAATGCAATAGCTCACCAGAGTTCCTCTGCATCTCCCTCTTTACTTCTGCCAAGGATCGACCGCTGACTGCTCCAGGACGTCTGCAAAACTGCAACGAAGTGGTGCATGCTCTGGGGGCTGTCTGCCTTCACCCTGCACTGGAACCCAAGAACAAATCTCCAGTGGGTCGATGGAATCTTCCCCCTGCTAACGCAGGCACCAAACTTCTGCTTCACTGGTCCTCTGGGTCCCCTCTCATAGTGACAAGCTTGGTCCCTGGAACACAGGAGCTGGATCCAAGTGACCCTAACAGTCCAGTGGTCCATCTGTCCAAATTTGGTGGAGGTAAGTCCTTGCTTCCCCACGCCAGACAGTAATCCTGTGTACTGCATGAACTGCAGCTGCTAGGGCTTCTGTGCACTTTTGCAAGGTATCTTTCATGCACAGCACAGCCCAGGTCCCCAGCACTCCGTCCTGCATTGCTCAATTGCTGAGTTGACCACCGGCTTCGTGGAACCCTCGTTTGTAGTGTTGAGACGACCGCCGTGCTCAGTTTTCTTGAACCCGTGTTCAAGTACTTCTGCGGGTGCTGCGTGCTTGTGCATGGGCTGTCTGTGTTGCTGAGTACCCCCACTGCCTCCTCCTCCAAGGTGAGACCTCCTGATTTATCCTGGGCCCAGGGAGGTCCCCATGTTCTTTACCCGCAACCTTTGCAGCTAGCAAGCCTTGTTTGCAGTCTTTGTGCGTGGAAACAACTCTGCATCCTCCAGCATGCCATGGGACATCTTCTGTGCAAAGGAGAAGTTCCTGGCATCTTCTGTTGTTGTAGAATCTTCAGCTTCTTCCACCCGGAGGCAGCCATTTTGCACCTTCATCTGGGGTTTAGTGGGCTCCTGCCCCCCCCAGACACTTTCATGACTCTTGGACTTGGTCCCCTTCATTTGCAGGTCCTCAGGTCCAGGAATCAGTCTTTAGGGCTTTGCAGTCAGTTGTGGTCTTTGCAGAATCTCCTTTCACAACTGAATTGTGTTTCTGGGGAAGTAGGGTAACTTTACTCCTACTTTTCAGGGTCTTGTGGTGGGGTATCATGGACACCCTTAGTGTTTTCTTACACTCCCAGCACACCTCTACACACTACACTAGGCCTGGGATCCCTAAGTGGTTCGCATTCCACTTTTTTAGTATATGGTTTGTGTTGCCCCTAGGCCTATTGCATCCTATTGTATTCTACAGTGTTTGCACTACTTTTCTAACTGTTTACTTACCTGATTTTGGTTTGTGTATATATTGTGTGTATTTTTACTTAGCTCCTAAGAGAGTATATCCTCTGAGATATTTTTGGCACATTGTCACTAAAATAAAGTACCTTTATTTTTAGTAACACTGAGTATTGCGATTCTTATGATATAGTGCTATATGATATAAGTGGTATAGTAGGAGCTTTGCATGTCTCCTAGTTCAGCCTAAGCTGCTCTGCTATAGCTACCTCTATCAGCCTAAGCTGCTATAACACTACTAATCTACTAATAAGGGATAACTAGACCTGGCAGAAGGTTTAAGTACTATTCAGTACTCACTATAAGCCAGGCCAGCCTCCTACACCCACCCCACCTCTAAAAACTAAAATTACACCTACCCCCCCACCCCTGCCCCTAACACTACTGCGAACCCCCCACCCCGCCCTTAAAAACAAAAAATTACCCCGACCCCCCAACCCTACCCCTAAAACTTAAACCACCTCAACCTCCCACCCCTGCCCCTAAAACTACCCCTTGTGGTGTGTCCTAAGGAAACTTGCAGTACTTTACTCCTACTTTCCTGGGCTCTGGGGTGGCGTAGTTTACTCACCTTTGTGGTTTTCTTACACTCCCAGCAATCCTCTACACACTACACTTGTCTAGGGGGGAATTCGTGATTCGTGATTCGCATTACATTTTTTAGTATATGGTTTGTGTTGCCCCTAGACCTATTTCTTCTTATTGTATTCTATGGTATTTTCTATTGTTTGAACTATCGTATGACTAATTACTTACCTGATTTTGGTGTCTAGTGTATATATTGTCTATAATACTTACCTTCAGAAGGAGTATTGCCTCTAAGATATTTTTGGCCTTGTGTCACTAAAATAAACTATCTTTATTTTTGGTAACACTGAGTATTGTCTATTATTGTGTATAAGTACTGTGTAACTATGGTGGTATTGCAGGAGCTTTACATGTCTCCTAGTTCAGCCTAAGCTGCTCTGCTACAGCTACCTCTAAAACTACCCCGACACCCCATCCCCACCCCTAAAACTAATCGCCAACCCTACCATTTACCTGACCGCGCCATCTCCGATTCTTAGTCTGTTTTCCTCTGCCTTATCCACGCATGTTCATTGTTTAGGGCGTGCGTGGTTAAGGCAGAGAACAACAGTCATTGTTCACAAAAGCCTTGTTCCGCTTTTGTGCATAACAAAAGCCTTGTTCCGCTTTCGTGGACAACGCACCTCGTTGTTCGTGGTTTATGCTGTTTTCCCTATCAAGTATCAACCCCCAAGTAGGGGCTGTAGTTCAGAAGCACTGCACCCACTAGCCACACAAAATCCAATATTCCCTTTTTTGACCTAAAAAGTTATGCCTTGGCGGTAGGGGCATACATGGGCTTAGAAAGGGTGGGGGAAATGGGGGATGTATCCCCCCCCCAGATTTTGGAGAGTGGGGGACACAGGGGACGAGAATGGGGGGGACAAGGGGACACAAGAATTTCCCCTTTTACTTCTATTATTCGCAGGGCCATTAGCGTGCAAAAGACTACTTAGAAGGACACACAAATCTCTCTTCAGCAGGTGCCTTAACCCCCACAACATATTTTAAAATGCAGACTTTGCAACCAATTAAGCAGAACTGATTTACTGCCAGATTTCTCCTTTATACCAATTTCTTTGTGGCAGAGCCTCTAAAAAATAAATTTATGAATTGAGGCCCAAATTTTGTGTCAGGGTTGCGTAATTTATTTGGCACAACCCCAAAAGAAAATCTCACTTGTTAAATATAGTAATGTGCTCATGATAGACCTTCTGAAAATATGTCTGAGGTGTCAGATCTGATGCCACTTCCTGTGAGGTCATGGGTTGTAATGCTAAGTGCAATGTCACACGCTATGATGTCATGGGCTGTGATGTCACTTGCATACTGCCTAAGTTTGTTAGTCCCCTACTTCTTTTCTTAGGTCTTGTACCCTGAGTATTTGTAGTTGCCTAGGATCACACCATTTGGTGAAACGGAAGGCGAGATTTTACTTTTTCACACTATACAATTTAGCTACTACAAGGGTATCTCTTTCTAACATTTACACAAAATGTTTTTTATCTAAGTAATGACTAGTTGGATTATCACGTGGCTAACAGGGAGAAGCCATGTTTCATTTTGGCAGATTTGCCTAGTGTGATTAGTTATGTTGTTGTTTTTGTCACATACTTAAGCATATTGAAGTATTTTAAAGTATATTATCTTTTCTGTTTTTAACATTCTCGTTTTACTGATATTATATTTTTTTAATTATTTTCTTATTTTATGAGTACAGACAGAAAAAAATGGCAATTAAAGAATGACAGTTATATGAGGATACATTTATGATTATCAGGGCCACTAGAATTATGCGACATGAGAGGGTCAAATTGTGTGGCAGGTTTGACTAAGATATGCAGTAAAAAGAGGCAAATTATGCGGCATAATGTAACACATTTTGTGATAGTATTTCATTATTCTGTCATTGTTAGGTTGAACATAGCAGCGCGCAAGCGCTGCTTTTCCGACGTGTTGGTATGTATCTGGGCTTTTAACCATAGCCACCTCACGCCCATCACTACCACTCGCTCCTGGGCTTGCCCTTCAAAAATCCTTTAATGACAGTGGTAAATGATTTACCTTTGTCCCTCCTTGGGGAGTTTTTGTTACCGCCTTGGCCATCACCCCTGTTACATGGTTAATTGCACTTTTGCCGATAAGTTTGACTGCGAGCGAACTTCTTTTTGATTTTGTGTGTCTCTTCACGCTGATGCTCATGGCGGCCGTGGCACTGTTCATCGGCTCGCTTATTTGGAACTGTTTTACGTTTAATTTTCAATTTATGTGGCAAGAAAAGATGGATTAGGAGTTTACAACGCTAATAGCTCTTACTTGAGCAAAGGCGAGATCCACTGCATTGCAAATGCTTTGTTAGACTTGTTAAAACTCTGTGGGCTTAGGTTGCACCTCATTAGTATCAGGTTAACACCTAAATATAGCAAGCAAAAGAAAGGTTGGCAGTCAACTTTTGCAAAGGGGCCTTCCACTGTGCACCAACATGTGCTGCTGCACTTTTAGTAATTTAGAACCGTTTGAGCTAGAATCTTTTTTTGTTTGAATCTGCAGATTATTCAGCAGATGATGGATTTTGTGGCAAATGCAGCAAATCCATAAATATGCAAGAAACACTGCAGCGCACAATCGCATAATTCCAGTAGCCCTGCCTATAGCCAACTAAGGCAACAGTAATGCAGTGTTTGTTATCAATGCATTTGCATAATTCTGCACACATTTCATAATGTTACAGGAAAATACAGTGAGTGCAGTCCATGCCTATAAGAGAGTGTGTAAAAGGCACTAAATAGCAAGATACAGTGTGACTGCTGTAGTGCTTAGATGGCATGTTGTATTCTAGTCTGTCAGATCTCTGAGCAGTGGCAGCATTTATTTAGTGTGCATAGAATCCTTTCCTTACTCTGATGTGTGGGTTAGGCCAAAGGAGGGCGATGGTTCAACATCTTCGTCTTCAGCAATGTGGAATATAAAGGTGCATAGCAGACCTCAGAGGTTATAACTTTCTGTACACAGTTCTTAATATAAGGCAGTGATATGGTGCGGGGCCGCATGTGGCCCTCCTGACCGTTACATGCGGCCCCCTGGTCAAAAGCAGCACTGAGCTGCTGTATACTTGACTCAGCACTATGATCAAAAGGATGTAAAATAAACAGGAACACCTTCATTTAAATGTTAATTGAAGGTAAAGAAAGGAAGTAACTAGGTTGTCATGCACCTTTAACTTTGGGAACACCTTTATTTTTATTTTATTTTTTATTTTTAAAGACATATTGCAGCTAAAGTGTAAAATATGATAAGGTCTCCTCAAAAAATCATGCAGAGATGTTTCATCTTAGTACATCAGGTTACATCAGTGCATTCTGAAGTATTTTCTTTTTAAGTGATAGTTTTCAAACAGAAATTCAGAAATAATGATTCTCCCTCTCCTCCACCCTGATACAAATGCCTATAGTGAACTAAGAGGCAAGTCCCTTGTTATGTGCACTCTTTGGGTGGCGTGGGTTCCCTTTATTAATGAACAACAATATAGTTTATTAAAGGAAACACAGGAAAATGTTTTGTACAGAACAAAGCCTGAAGTCACGTATTTTGAGGTTCTATTACATGCAATAATGAAGAAAAAGGAGGGAAAGGGAAATAAAACAATTGCCTAGGATCACACAATTTGGTAAAGTGTGGAAGCCAGGATTAATCCCAGGTTTTCTGGTTCCAAACTGTGCAATTCATCCACTAGATGTATATTTGTTGCTTCCCTCACACCCACCATACTGTCACTCCCCCACCACCCTCCAGTACTCTCCAAAACCCTCCCCCGGCACTCTGCTAGCATCAATGCGACTCTTCGTCACATCACAAACCAAAATTTGTGGACCCTGGGAAAATGTTTGTGTGTACCCATGTTATAAGGAATAAAGTACCCCCTACCATACAGTATAAGGATATTGCAAGTCACAGAGGAGTTCCATAAACTTATAGAGGAACAAGGCTGAAAGTTGAGTTCATTAGGTCGAAGACTATCTGGTTTGTGAAAAATATTTTAGGGGACATTTGGAAAGCTTCGCTGGGAATGTATTCCACCCATTAGTTACCTTTGGCTTTGTGGTTTGTAACTCACATTTGCTTGGTTTCTACTTGTTAGCTATATTTGTGTTAGGCTGTCCAGCTTGAGAGTATCCCTCCTGTAGAGCATACCTTGTTTACTCTATACTTCCACCAGAGTTCGATTTCTGTAAATAGGCGTTTAAATCTTGGTCATATCTTGTTTCATTTGCTGTGCATTCAAAGACCAAGGTCAAATGACAGGCTCTGTCTTCCTATGGAGCTTGGTGTTTATCTTTCTTTCTCTGGCTTCAAAGTGAGATGACTTATATGATAATCATGCTGGCTACAGGGGGTGTGGTGAAGAAAGGCTTTCTGATGCTATTATTTTACACCACACAACACACTTTAAATGTCTGTAAATTAAATGTGCAGGTACGTAAGAATATAAGTGTGGGGGAAACAAATATTTTAAGATGATTAAAACTAATCAATACACTTGGTAATGAACTTTCCACACATTAATATCTGTGTGCTGTATATTTTTATCAGTAAGACTGTCTGTGCAAATGTAATGGTCATTTCAATTCAAGATGTGTTGCCTGTAATGGTAGTGTGGTACAACACTATGCATTCTCCACTTTATGTCACTTGTCTCCACTCTACTCTACTCTGCACCACTCCATGCCACTGCAATCTACTCTGTACCACTCCACCCTGCACCTCTCTACTCTACTGTGTACCACTCTACTCTATGCCAATGAACTCTACCCCATTCCAGTCTAGGCCACTCGACTCTACTATGAACCACTCTCGTATCTATCACTGTACTTTACTGAGGCCCCTAATCTACACCTCTGCACTGTATGCCACTCTATTTTATTCTGCACCGCTGCACTCTACACCACTGCTCTCTACATCACTCTACACCACAGCACTCTACGACCCTCTGCTTTGCAACACTGCACACTACGCCACTCTTTTCTACTCTGTACCACTGTACTGTACACCACTCTATGCCACTGCACTCTAGGCCAGTGCACTCTATGCCACTCTACTCTACACCACTGTCCTTTATGACATTCTACTCTGCAACAATGCACACTTTGCCTCTGAACTCTCTACTCTGCATCACTGCACTCTTGGCCACAATATCTCGCACCACTCCACTATACCATGCCCCACATCATCCTACGACACAGTTCTCTGCACCACTGCACTTTCGCCCTGCAATCTATACTGTACCACTCCACTCTGCGCCCCTCTACTCTTCACCACTGGAGTAGTTCACTCTACTCTAAACCAATGCACTCTGCACTATTTTACTAAAAACCAATGCACTCCATGGCAATCTACTCTGCACGACTGTACTCTGCACCACATCACTCGACCACTCTACAACACTTCACTCTAAAACATTATACTCATCTTTTCCACTCTGACACTCTACTCCATTAAACTCTACTCCACTATGTGCCTCTCTATGCCATTCCATGCCACTTTACTCCACTCTGTTCTATGACACACTACTCCACTCTATGCCACTCCTTGACATTCTATGCCACTTCAATCTATGATACTCTACTCCACTCCACTCTACGAAACTCCATGCCTCTCCACTATATGACAATGTACGATGCTCAATGACACCCTATTCAACTCTCTACACCCCTCCACTCCACTCTACGCCTCTCCACTCTTCTTTATGCCTCTCCACTCTATGACACTCTACTCCACTCTATGACACTACTCCACTCTATGACATTTTACTCACTCCTCGACACTCTATGCCACACCAATCGATGGCACTCCATGACACATCATTCTTCTTTTCGCCATTAACTTAAAGCCATGCCAAACAGTAGCCATGCTAGTTTACAACATGGCTAAAACACATTGGCAAAGCCAATAGTTTTTGCATAGGTGAGACCTATTGGCTTTGCCAATGCTTGTTTATAAAGTATGGAACTTCGAGGTGACTTGCAGTATCCTTCTCATCTATGCCAGGTGGTACAATAGCCTATATTATACATGATAACACCATCAACTTTCCCACAAACCACTTAAAACTTAGTGCAGCAGTTACCAACCTGTGGTCTGAAGCCCCCCATGGGCCCGTGACACATTCCCAAGGGATTCGCAATCCTGGGCCAGCAGAAAGGCACTACTATAGCTGGGGCCTCTAGAAACACGTGCATTTCTATATTTATTGTTTCCTTTGTGCAGCAGTTTTAAAATCACTGCAAAGTTCCTTGTACATCCAGAAGCTTTCGGGCAAAACTAAAAGCCTCAAGATAACTGTCTACGTCAGTACCTGATACTTGAATTAATTTGCCTGCCGGAGGGAGATCAGAGTTTTATCTAGTAGCAGTTTTGACTCATCTAAGGTAGTGCAGATAGTTAATATGCCTGCTGCAAGGAATATGTAGCATGCAAAGGAAAGTATTTTATGTGCATAGCACAGTGGGTTACTACTTCTGTCACAGAGATTATTTTCTTACAGTGCAGTTCGTAAGTTACAATCATGATCTAGCACAGTAAGGTATGAACTGCTGTCAAAAGATCTGCATGCAAACTGCATGGCACAAATTAGAAAGTTAAGTTTTTTTCCCCATCATTCATTTTCCTTATACTGCTAAAAAGGTTTACTTGTGTATAAATATATTCTTATTATTAAAGTCAATGATATCTACTGTGTGATGTTCTGAATCATGAGTTTGTGCTTCTCCAGACCAAGCACTATTAGAAAAAGCCTACCAGTGTGCATGACATGTGAATCCTATGCCTTGTAGCCCCATGTAAACTGCTCTGACACCCTGCACTGTTATGAGAGGTTCTATAAAACAAATGAATTGCATGTGACAGAGGGGCTTTGGAGAGATGAGAGCCCTTTATGGTTTTACTTCCTTTCCCCCACCACATATTAATGTGAAAAAAGCCTTCTCTGATCTTATGTACCTAAAAAATAAAAACAGAAATTGCTTGGGAAATGTAGAATCTGACCTGAGGATTCAGCTTTCCTAAATAAGACCAAACATTGGAAAATTAGTCACCTGAGATGCTGCTCCAAACTTTTCATTAACATTTTTTATTTTATTTTCATATTTTTTCAATATAAAATAATTATATCTTTAGTAATTCGAGTATTTGTTCAGTGTGAACTTGTTTGTGAATTTTCTGTGAATTACTCTTTTAATGTTTGAAATTTTAATTGTACAAATTGCGTGGGGGTCCCCGGCTTCCAGTAGTGATTCAGTGGGGGTCCTCAGGAGTCAAAAGGTTGGGAACCACTGCATTAGTGCATAGCTTCTGTCACTATAAGCTATTAAAATAGAGCAGAAGAAAGAAAAGCATTTGTGCTTTAAACAGCTGTTTTAATTATTCTCCATGACCTGACCTGCCTTTCACCTTGGCTGCTGGCTCTGACAGAAGGCACTGTGAGTCAGAACTCGACTGAAATAACCTTATACAAGTTGAGTTCTGATGTCTTTTATTTATGATCAGTGACTTGATGCATCAGAAGTAAACGATTATATAGAAAGTATTGACTGTCGTTTGTACAGGGATCACAGAATCCTATGTAGCCTGTAACATCAAGAGCTTTTCAGTGTAAATGCTCCCAGTTTTGACTGATGTGGAGCTGAGCTGCCCGAAATCGCACAGAGGAGTAGAAGTGTTATTAGAACTACGGTTTCAGAGCACAGTTTACAATTATTGTACCTGATCGCTTTTGATATCTCCAGTGTGGTTTCAATTTGCATGAGGCGAGGGTCATGATCGGTGCGGGGCACAAAGGGTATGTTCTTCCTTTTCTCCCTCCTACTTGTATTTGCTTGGTGCATGAGGATGCACGGTTAATCAACATGTTTTTTTCATATTTGGTCTAAATACTTAGTGAATGTAAATAACAATAAAACATATTTTCAAAATGTGACTAAATGACTTCCTTTCTCCCTATTTCACGTCCAAACTATATGATTGGGTACATTTATCAAAGCCTGCAGTTCGTAAACAACGGGCTATTTGTACAGGGTCAATTGAAAAGTCCCCAAGGCTGTCCCTGCCCCCCCCCCCCCCAAGAAATGTATTGTCTCCTACGCCCCTCGGGGCATAAACATCTTCTGGATTGATTATTGCAACTCAGTCTTTTCCTGCCTCCGAGTTCCAATGATTTATTTAACAACTAAAGTGGGCGCAGCAGGCAGTAGTTAGATGGTCACCTGGTTCAGAAAAATAAACCATCGGCCAAAATCCGGAAGGGCTCTTCACTGACTTCCTTCTGGGCTTCACCAGAATTACCTTTAAACTAACCCTACTGGTTTGCAATGTGTCCAGAATTATATTTCATCACTCTTTTTAAGATATATTTCTTCCAAAGGTTTCTCTGAACTCGGGCTGGTGGGCATTACTTTGCTGTGATCAGGGCCTGGAACGCCCTTTCTCCCTCCATCTTCTCTGAGCAACAACTTCTTAAATTCCGCAGAATGTTAAAAACGCATCTGTTTCACTAATAGTTTCTTCTCCTCTCTCATTATCAGCATCAGAACACCTTGGGGTGATCACATGCTTTACAAATGAGATAACATAACATAATATATCGTAACTTAGCACTGCAACATCAGCCACCTCCAGGCTAGAGGTCATCTTAGTCACAGGTGCTAAGGAACAGACATCTTACACTTTGGGTCATCCCATCCTTTTATCGTCCCTGCAAGAAGACTTAGGTACATGCTCTTTATTTAATCACTTTGACTCTCTCGTTTTTTTCCTCAAATTTTTTTAAAAACTGTCAGCTCTAAACATATTTAGCAATTCAAACATTACTATTATTTTAAGGTATCCCTTTTAAAATTGCACTCCATTACGATGACCAACATGCTAACTGCAGCCTGATCTCCCCAAAGTATAAAGTTATCCGCAGTGTGATCCTTTGTCGGGAGTGGGGGAGAGACCTTGCGTGTTACTTCAGCCGTACCCCTTAAGACTTACTCCCACCCAGGACATGAGTGACAAAAGATGCCTCGATGACTTTCTGGTTTTGTCCTTAACAACACAGCACTGTTTTTAGCATGATGTTCCTCTTGAAAAGTGCTTGGTGCCCTCTTAGGTCAGTTCAGGCATCCCAGGGCGGATGCCATCCCGCCCTCTCCCCAGGATAAAGACTTCTGCTTTAGAGAAATACATGGAGACTCATCGAGGCGCAGTGCAGCGCACTAGAAAAATGCAGTTTAATTCTAGAAGCAGAAACAGGGATTCCTTGTGTACATCATGAAACAAGTGCATATATTTTACTTAGCATTTTTTGATTTCTTGTTTTCCATAACACTTACAGAGAACAGCATTCAATGCCTGATGACGATGAACAAGTGCAGCTCATGCACTGCTTCGTTCTAGTTGTTGAACCGAAGGGACGCAACTTGCCATCTATGAGGCAGCCTAGAAACAAATCAGGAAACGAGATTCAGTTAATTCTGCCAGGAATTTCGCATCTAGTCAGTTTTCAGAATTTCTCTGCATGATTGCGTTAGCATTGATACGCTTTTGGATTGTCGGCATGTTTGTAATTGCGTTCTGTTCGTTTCTGGCATTCCTTTGCTTTTGTGACATTTGCAACATAATTATTTGTATGGGAAAAAAACCTTCATAAACCAGATCTTCTTTCACTGTATATTTCAAGCAGCTGGTTGCTAACGTGCACCGCAGTGTGATGCAGTGAATTTATACAACATTTGCTGGAATGCAGATGTATCTCAGCAATAGGAGATAGTAGGACACTAATGTAGGAAAGTACCATCTTTCTTGCCATGTTACCCCCATTTTTGCCTGTATGTCAGTATGTTTTTACCTGTCTCACTGGGATCTTGCTGGTCAGGACCCCAGTGCTCATAGTTTATGGCCTAATGTGTGTGTCTGTATAGTGCTTAACTGTTTCATTGAGGCTCTGCCAATCAGAACCTCAGTGCTTATGCTCTCTCTGCTTTTAAATTTGTCACTAGAGGCTAGTGACTTGATTTACCAATTTCAATTGCCACACTGGTGTAGGAGGCTGGCCTGGCTTGTAGTGGGTACCAGAGGTACTTACACCTTGTGCCAGGTCCAGTTATCCCTTATTAGTGTAGAAGAGGTGTTTCTAGCAGCTTAGGCTGATAGAAGGTAGCTATGGCAAAGCAGCTCAGGCTGAACTAGGAGACATGTAAAGCTCCTACTATACCACTGCTGTCATATGCACAATATCATAAGAAAACACAATACACAGAAGTACTAAAAATAAAGGTACTTTATTTTTATGACAATATGCCATAAGTATCTCAGTGAGTACCCTCAGTATGAGGATAAGGTATATACACAAGATATATGTACACAAACCAAACTTAGATAAGTAATAGCAAGAAAAGTGATGCAAACAGTGTAGAATTACAATAGATTGCAATAGGAGCACATAGGTATAGGGGCAACACAAACCATATACTCCAAAAGTGGAATGCGAACCACGAATGGACGCTTGTAGAGGGTCGCTGGGACTGTAAGAAAACAGTGAGGGTTAGAAAAATAGCCCACCCCAAGACCCTGAAAGGTAGGTGTAAAGTACACTTACTACCCCCAGAGAGCACAGAAGTCGTGATAGGGGGATTCTGCAGGAAGAACAAACACCAGCAATGCAACAACAGTGGATTTCCGGACCTGAGTACCTGTAAGACAAGGGGACCAAGTCCAATAGTCGCGACAGTGTCAAGAGTGGGCAGGAGACCAGGAAATGCCAACTGAGGGTGCAAAGAAGCTGCCACCGGTTGGAAGAAGCTTAGAGTTCTGCAAGAAAGAAGAGTGCTAGGGACTTCTCCTTTGGAAGACGGATATCATATGTCGCGATGAAGTTTGCAGAGGTGTTCCCATGGAGAAAGACAGCAAACAAGCCTTGCTAGCTGCAAGGGTTGCGTTAGAGGTTTTTGGGTGCTGCTGTGGCTCAGGAGGGACCAGGATGTGGCCACCTGGAGGAGGAGACAGAGGGGGCGTCCAGCAACTCAGGGAGCCCTCACAGAAGCAGGCACCACCCGCAGAAGTCCCTCAACAGGCACTTGGAAAGAAAGTAAACCGGAGTCCACGCGAATTTACAAAAGGGAGTCCCACGAACCCGGAGGACAAATCAGAAGGTTGTGCACTGCAGGTTAGAGTGTCGGGGACCCAGGCTTGGGTGTGCACTAAGGAAATCCTGAAAGAGTGCACAGGAGCCGGAGCAGCTGCAAATCACGCAGTACCCAGCACTGCAGTCTAGCGTGCGGAGGCAAGGACTTACCTCCACCAAACTTGGACTGAAGAGTCACTGGACTGTGGGAGTCACTTGGACAGAGTTGCTGAGTTCCAGGGACCACGCTCGTCATGCTGAGAGGGGACCCAGAGGACCGGTGATGCAGTCTTTTGGTGCCTGCGGTTGCAGGGGGAAGATTCCGTCGACCCACGGGAGATTTCTTCGGAGCTTCTAGTGCAGAGAGGAGGCAGACTACCCCCACAGCATGCACCACCAGGAAAACAGTCGAGAAGGCGGCCGGATCAGCGATACAAGGTTGCAGTAGTCGTCTTTGCTACTTTGTTGCAGTTTTGCAGGCGTCCAGAGCAGTCAGCGGTCGATTCCTTGGCAGAAGGTGAAGAGAGAGATGCAGAGGAACTCTGATGAGCTCTTGCATTCGTTATCTAAAGAATTCCCCAAAGCAGAGACCCTAAATAGCCAGAAAAGGAGGTTTGGCTACTTAGGAAGGAGGATAGGCTAGCAACACAGGTAAGAGCCTATCAGAAGGAGTCTCTGACGTCACCTGCTGGCACTGGCCACTCAGAGCAGTCCAGTGTGCCAGCAGCACCTCTATTTCCAAGATGGCAGAGGTATGGAGCACACTGGAGGAGCTCTGGGCACCTCCCAGGGGAGGTGCAGGTCAGGGGAGTGGTCACTCCCCTTTCCTTTGTCCAGTTTCGCGCCAGAGCAGGGCTGGGGGATCCCTGAACTGGTGTAGACTGGCTTATGCAGAGATGGGCACCATCTGTGCCCATCAAAGCATTTCCAGAGGCTGGGGGAGGCTACTCCTCCCCAGCCCTGACACCTTATTCCAAAGGGAGAGGGTGTAACACCCTCTCTCTGAGGAAGTCCTTTGTTCTGCCTTCCTGGGCCAAGCCTGGCTGGACCCCAGGAGGGCAGAAACCTGTCTGAGGGGTTGGCAGCAGCTGCAGTGAAACCCCGAGAAAGGTAGTTTGGCAGTACCCGGGTCTGTGCTAGAGACTCGGGGGATCATGGAATTGTCTCCCCAATGCCAGAATGGCATTGGGGTGACAATTCCATGATCTTAGACATGTTACATGGCCATGTTCGGAGTTACCATTGTGACGCTATACATAGGTAGTGACCTATGTATAGTACACATGTGTAATGGTGTCCCCGCACTCACAAAGTCCAGGGAATTTGCCCTGAACAATGTGGGGGCACCTTGGCTAGTGCCAGGGTGCCCACACACTAAGTAACTTAGCACCCAACCTTTACCAGGTAAAGGTTAGACATATAGGTGACTTATAAGTTACTTAAGTGCAGTGGCAGGCCTGTGTAAGAATTGTCAGAGCTCCCTATGGGTGGCAAAAGAAATGCTGCAGCCCATAGGGATCTCCTGGAACCCCAATACCCTGGGTACCTCAGTACCATATACTAGGGAATTATAAGGGTGTTCCAGTATGCCAATATGAATTGGTGAAATTGGTCACTAGCCTGTTAGTGACAATTTGGAAAGAAATGAGAGAGCATAACCACTGAGGTTCTGGTTAGCAGAGCCTCAGTGAGACAGTTAGGGGGTCATTCTGACTTTGGCGGGCGGCGGACGCCGCCCGCCAAAGTTACCCCGTCGAAAGACTGCGGGGGTCATTTCGACTTTCCTGCTGGGCCGGCGGGCGACCGCCAAAAGATCGCCCGCCGGCCCAGCGGGAAAGGCCCTGCAACAATGAAGCCGGCTCCGAATTGAGCCGGCGGAGTTGCAAGGGTGCGACGGGTGCAGTTGCACCCGTCGCGATTTTCACTGTCTGCAATGCAGACAGTGAAAATCCTTGTGGGGCCCTGTTAGGGGGCCCCTGCACTGCCCATGCCAGTGCCAGTGGCATGGGCAGTGCAGGGGCCCCAGGGGCCCCCTAACAGCCCCTGTTCACGCCATCATGTTTCTGGCGGTGAAAACCGCCAGAAACAGGCCTGCGGGAAGGGGGTCGGAATCCCCATGGCGGCGCTGCAAGCAGCGCCGCCATGGAGGATTCCCCCAGCCGGGGGAAATCCGGCGGGAAACGGCCGGACCCGGCTGGGAGACCGCGGCTTCAGAATGCCATGTGAAGCACCGCCAGCCTGTTGGCGGTGCTTCCGGCATCCTCCACCCTGGCGGTCATAGACCGCCAGGGTTGGAATGAGGGCCTTAGTCATCACACAGGGAACACAGACAGGGCACACTTATGAGTACTGGGGCCCTGGCTGGCAGGGTCCCAGTGACACATACAACTAAAACAACATATTTACAGTGAAATATGGGGATAACATGCCAGGCAAGATGGTACTTTCCTACACAACCCCCCCCAAACGAAGGACAATAAGACTAGCCATGACCTGATGAGTCTTCATTGTCTAAGTGGAAATATCTGGAGAGTCCATCTGCACTGGAGTGGGTAATCCCAGGTCTATGTTCCACTGTATAGTCCATTCCCTGTAGAGATATGGACCACCTCAACAATTTCGGGTTTTCACCTTTCATTTGTTTTAGCCAAAGTAGAGGTTTGTGGTCTGTCTGAACAATGAAGTGAGTGCCAAACAGGTATGGCCTCAACTTCTTCAGTGCCCAAACCACAGCAAAGGCCTCCCTCTCTATGGCAGACCAACACTTTTCTCTAGGGGTCAACCTCCTGCTGATAAAAGCAACAGGTTGATCCTGGCCCTCAGAATTAAGTTGTGATAAGACTGCCCCTACCCCTAATTCAGATGCATCAGTTTGGACAATTAATTTTTGGGGGTAACAGGGGCTTTTTAGGACAGGTGCAGAGCACATGGCCTGTTTCAGCTCCTCAAAAGCTTTCTGAAAGCTAGCTGTCCACAATACCTTTTTAGGCATTTTCTTTGAAGTGAGGTCATTAAGAGGGGCTGCTATGGAGCCACAGTTCTTTATGAACCTCCTGTAATACCCAGTGAGGCCTAAGAAGGCTCTCACCTGGGTCTGGGTTGTAGGGGGAACCCAATCTATGATAGTTTGGATTTTCCCCTGAAGTGGTACAATCTGTTCTCCACCTACAAGGTGTCCCAGATAAACCACTTTCCCCTGCCCTATCTGGCACTTTGAAGCCTTGATAGTGAGGCCTGCCTTTTGCAGGGCCTCCAAAACTTTCCATGGGTGGACCAGGTGATCATCCCAGGTGGAGCTAAAGACAGCTATATCATCTAGATATGCTGCACTAAAAGCCTCCAACCCTTGCAGGACTGTATTCACTAACCTCTGAAAAGTGGCAGGTGCATTTTTTAAACCAAAGGGCATTACTGTGAATTGGTAGTGCCCTCCAATGGTCGAAAATGCAGTTTTTGCTTTAGCATCCTCTGATAACTTGATCTGCTAATACCCTGCAGTCAAATCAAAGGTGCTAAGATACGTGGCAGATGCCAGTATATCTATTAGCTCATCTGCCCTGGGTATAGGGTGAACATCAGTTTTAGTTACCTGGTTGAGACCTCTGTAGTCTACACAAAATCTAATTTCCCTTTTCCCATCTTTGGAATGAGGCTTTGGTACAAGTACCACAGGAGAGGCCCATGGACTTTCAGAGTGCTCAACCACTCCCAGTTCAAGCATTTTCTGAACCTCTTGTTTTATGCAGTCTCTAACATGGTCAGGCTGCCTATAGATCTTACTTTTGACAGGCATGCTGTCTCCAGTATCTATAGTGTGCTCACACCTAGAAGTGGTGCCTGGCACAGTAGAAAAGAGTTCAGAAAACTGACCCAGGAGATTTATGCAGTGGACTTTCTGCTCAGCAGTAAGACAATCTGCCAGAACTACACCTTCCACTAGAGCATCTTGTTCTGTGGAAGAGAAGAGATCAGGGAGAGGGTCACTCTCTTCTTCCTGTCCTTCATCTGTTGCCATGAGCAGGGTGAGATCAGCCCTGTCATAGTAGGGTTTTAGGCGATTGACATGGAGCACCCTAAGGGGACTCCTGGCAGTGCCCAAGTCAACCAAGTAGGTGACTTCTCCCTTTTTCTCAACAATAATGTGGGGTCCACTCCATTTGTCTTGGAGTGCTCTTGGGGCCACAGGCTCCAATACCCACACCTTCTGTCCTGGTTGGTACTGAATCAGAACAGCCTTCTGGTCATGCCATTGCTTTTGGAGCTCTTGGCTGGCCTGAAGGTTTTTGCTGGCCTTTTTCATATACTCAGCCATTCTGGATCTTAGGCCAAGTACATAGTCCACTATGTCTTGCTTAGGAGCTTTTAAAGGTTGTTCCCAACCCTCCTTCACAAGTGTTAGAGGACCTCTTATAGGGTGTCCAAATAGGAGTTCAAAGGGGCTGAAGCCCACTCCTTTTTGGGGTACCTCCCTGTAAGCAAAAAGGAGGCAAGGTAATAGGACATCCCATCTCCTCCGGAGTTTTTCAGGGAGTCCCATTATCATTCCTTTGAGAGTTTGTTAAATCTCTCAACCAGTCCATTTGTTTGTGGATGATAGGGTGTGGTGAATTTGTATGTTACACCACATTCCTTCCACATGGCCTTTAAGTAAGCAGACATGAAGTTGCTACCCCTGTCTGATACCACCTCTTTTGGGAAGCCCACCCTGGAAAAGATTCCCAGGAGGGCCTTTGCCACTGCAGGAGCTGTAGTGGTCCTTAGAGGAATTGCTACAGGATATATGGTGGCATGGTCCACTACCACCAAAATAAACCTATTGCCTGAAGCAGTAGGAGGGTCAAGGGGGCCAACTATGTCAACCCCTACCCTTTCAAAGGGAACCCCAACCACAGGTAGTGGAATAAGGGGTGCCTTTGGGGTGCCACCTGTTTTGCCACTGGCTTGACAGGTGACACAGGACTTACAAAATTCCTTTGTGTCCTCTGACATTCTAGACCAATGAAACAAGGGAACAAGCCTGTCCCATGTTTTCATCTGCCCCAAATGTCCAACCAAGGGAATGTCGTGGGCTAGAGTTAGGAGGAACTCTCTGTATTGCAGGGGAATAACCAATCTCCTGGCAGCTCCAGGTTTTGGTTCCCTTGCCTCTGTATACAAGAGGTTGTCCTCCCAGCAAACTCTGTGACAGTCACTGACATCCCCATTTTGCTGTTTGACAGCTTGCTGTCTTAGACCCTCTAGTGTGGGACAGGTCTGCTGTGCCACACTCAGCTCCTCGCTTGCAGGCCCCCCTGCACCCAAAAGCTCAGCAGTGTCTGCTTCCAGCTCCTCTGGTGAAGGTTCTGCACAGGGTGGAAATTCTTCTTCCTCAGAAGTTGAATCCACTGTAGAGGGAGGGATAGTAGGTAGGGATTTACCTTTACTAACCCTAGCTTTAGGGGGCACTTGGTCCTTTGTTCCAGGATCCAAGTCACCCTGTCCTTTTTGCTTTTTGGTCTGAGCCCTTGTCAAAGCAAAAATATGCCCAGGAATGCCCAGCATTGCTGCATGAGCCTCCAACTCCACTTCTGCCCAAGCTGATGTCTCTAAATCGTTCCCTAGTAGACAGTCTACAGGTAAATCTGAGGCAACCACAACTTTCTTTGGACCAGTAACCCCCCCCCCCAGTTGAGATTCACAACAGTCATGGGGTGGCTAAGAGTGTTGTTATGAGCATCAGTCACTTGGTACTGGTGACCAAGTAGGTGTTGTTCAGGGTGGACCAGTTTCTCTATTACAATGGTAACACTGGCACCTGTGTCCCTGTAGGTCTGAACCTCAACAGCATTTATTAGGGGAAGTTGCTTGTACTTATCCATTTTAAGGGGACAAGCAACCAAGGTGGCCAAATCAATGGCACCTTCAGAGACTAACACAGCCTCTGTGGTCTCCCTAACAAGACCAACCCCAACTAAATTACCAAAAGTGAGCCCAGCTACTCCCTTGGTTTGGCTATTAGTAGGTTTGCTCCCACCACAACTGCTATTACTAGGGGCACTAGGTGTAGCAGTAGGGGTTGTGGTAGTGGGAGGCTTGGTGCTTTTCTTTGGACAACTGGCATCAGTTGTCCAATGGCCTCTTACTTTACATAAAAAGCACCATGGTTTCTTTACTTGATTAGAAGAGGATTTGGACCCACCACCCCACCAGAGTGTTTTTGTGGGCCTGATGAAGACTCATTTTTAGATTTGTCCCCACTCTTGTCTGAAGACTTACCATCCTTCTTCTTGTCATCCTTGTCACCCCCTGTATGAACTTTTCTGTTCACTCTTGTTCTGACCCATTTGTCTGCCTTCTTTCCCAATTCTTGGGGAGAGGTCAGATCTGAGTCCACTAGATATCGGTGTAACAAATTAGACACACAGTTATTAAGAATATGCTCTCTCAGGATTAAGTTATACAGGCTTTCATAGTCAGAAACTTTACTGCCATGTAACCACCCCTCCAAGGCCTTCACTGAATGGTCAACAAAGTCTACTCAGTCTTGTGAAGACTCATTTTTGGTTTCTCTGAACTTGATCCTGTACTGTTCAGTGGTTAAGCCATAACCATCTAGGAGTGCATTCTTTAAAACTGTAAAATTATTGGCATCACTTTCCTTCACAGTAAGGAGCCTATCCCTACCCTTTCCACTGAAAGATGGCCATTGGATAGCAGCCCACTGCCTTTGAGGGACCCCCTGTACAACACAAGCCCTCTCAAGTGCAGCAAAACACTTGTTAATGCCATCCCCCTCCTTGTAAGGGGGAACTATCTTGTGCAGATTCCTAGAATCATGCTCTTATACAGGAATACTATCTGTAATACTGCTGCTGCCACCATGGAGTCCAAACCCCAACCTCTGTCTTTCTTTTTCTAAGTCTAATGCTTCCCTGTCTAGATCCAGCTGTTGCTTTTTAAGCTTCAGCCTGGACTCTTCCACTCTCAATCTATTGAGCTCCCTTTCTAACACTCTGTCATCAGGGTGGGTGGGTTGGGCATGCTTAGACACAGAAGAATGGTGTGAATGAACAGAGGGAGACCTGTCCCTAACAGTTGGCACTCTAACAACCTGTCCTGTAGGAGTAAAACTTCTACTGTGATGAGAGCTCACATTAGTACCAGGGTTGCTAGGTGGCCTGCTAAGGGGCAGGTTGGGAAGGTTCCCATCTAACACTTTTGCTGGGGCTACCCCAGAATCAGAGTGTGAACCATCTGCTAATCTGATATGCCAGCTAAGGCCTTATCATTTTCAATGAGCATTTTAACCAACAATTCTCTAGAGGGATTCTTCCCTACCCCTAAACCTCTATCAATGCAGAGACTCCTTACACCTTTCCCGTTAAGGTGGTCATAAGCTGTGCTGGCCAGATCCAGAGTTTGACCTGCACCAGACATGATAGAAAAGGGTTTAAGGGACAGAAAAAGAAAGAAAAAGTTTCAGAACGTTTTAAGGAACAGAAAAAAAACTTTTTCAACTTTTAAGAAACTTTTTGAAAGTTTAGAGGTAATTTTCAGCACTTAGCAATAGAGTAAGAGAAGAAAAGCAAAACTTTTTGGTTAGGTGTACATACACTGAACTTGTTTTGTATATTTTTCTCTTATGAAAAGTACAAAATGACAAAGTGGTAAGTAGTTGCAAGTACTTATCCCACTGCTGCACAACCAATGTAGGAGGCTGGCCTGGTTTGTAGTGAGTACCAAGGGGTACTTACACTCTGCACCAGGTCCAGGTATCCCTTATTAGTGTAGCAGAGGTGTCTAGCAGCTTTGGCTGATAGAAAAAGGTAGCTTAGCAGAGCAGCTTAGGCTGAACTAGGAGACATGCAATGCTCCCACTATACCACTGGTGTCATATGCACAATACCATAAGAAAACACAATACACAGATATACTAAAAATAAAGGTACTTTATTTTTATGACAATATGCCAAGAGTATCTCAGTGAGTACCCTCAGTATGAGGATAGCAGATATACACAAGATATGTGTACACAATACCAAAATTATGCAGTAATAGCAATAGAAAGCAATGCAATAGAAAGCAATGCAAGCAATGTACGGTCACAATAGATTGCAATGAGAGCACATAGGTATAGAGGCAAAACAAACCATATACTCTAGAAGTGGAATGCGAACCACAAATGGACCCCAAACCTATGTGAGCTTGTAGAGGGTTGCTGGGACTGTAAGAAAACAGAGAGGGTTAGAAAGATAGCCCATCCCAAGACCCTGAAAAGTAAGTGTAAAGTGCACCTAAGTTCCCCAGAGAGCACAGAAGTTGTGATAGGGGAATTCTGCAAGGAAGACCAACACCAGCAATGCAACAACGATGGATTTCCGGACGAGAGTACCTGTGGAACAAGGGGACCAAGTCCAAGAGTCACACTCAAGTCGGGAGTGGGCAGATGCCCAGGAAATGCCAGCTGAGGTTGCAAAGAAGCTGCCACCGGAAGGTAGAAGCTGTGGATTCTGCAAGAACGAAGAGGACTAGGAACTTCCCCTTTGGAGGATGGATGTCCCACGTCGTGAAGAAGCTTGCAGAGGTGTTCTCACGCAGAAAGACCGCAAACAAGCCTTGCTAGCTGCAAGGGTCGTGGTTAGGGTTTTTGGATGGTGCTGTGGCTGCTGTGGCCGCAATTGGCGACCAGGATGTCGCCAATTGCGTGAGGAGACAAAGGGGGCGTCCAGCAAGACAAGGAGCCCACTGAGAAGCAAGCAGCACCCGCAGAAGTGCCAGAACAGGCACTACGAAGAAGAGGGAACCAGAGCTCACCTGAAGTCACAAAAGAAGGTCCCCCGACGCCGGAGGACAACTCAGGAGGTTGTGCACTGCAGGTTAGAGTGTCAGGGACCCAGGCTTGGCTGTGCACAAAGGAAATCCTGGAAGAGTGCACAGGAGCCGGAGCAGCTGCAAATCACGCGGTACCCAGCACTGCAGTCTAGCATGGGGAGGCAAGGACTTACCTCCACCAAACTTGGACTGAAGAGTCACTGGACTGTGGGAGTCACTTGGACAGAGTTGCTGAGTTCCAGGTACCACGCTCGTCGTGCTGAGAGGGGACCCAGAGGACCGGTGATGCAGTCTTTTGGTGCCTGCGGTTGCAGGGGGAAGATTCCGTCGACCCACTGGAGATTTCTTCGGAGCTTCTAGGGCAGAGGAGGCAGACTACCCCCACAGCATGCACCACCAGGAAAACAGTCGAGAAGGCGGCCGGATCAGCGATACAAGGTTGCAGTAGTCGTCTTTGCTACTTTGTTGCAGTTTTGCAGGCGTCCAGAGCAGGCAGCGGTCGATTCATTGGCAGAAGGTGAAAAGAGAGATGCAGAGGAACTCTGATGAGCTCTTGCATTCGTTATCTAAAGAATACCCCAAAGCAGAGACCCTAAATAGCCAGAAAAGGAGGTTTGGCTACTTAGGAAGGAGGATAGGCTAGCAACACAGGTAAGAGCCTATCAGAAGGAGTCTCTGACATCACCTGCGGGCACTGGCCACTCAGAGCAGTCCAGTGTGCCAGCAGCACCTCTGTTTCCAAGATGGCAGAGGTCTGGAGCACACTGGAGGAGCTCTGGGCACCTCCCAGGGGAGGTGCAGGTCAGGGGAGTGGTCACTTCCCTTTCCTTTGTCCAGTTTCGCGCCAGAGCAGGGCTGGGGGATCCCTGAACCGGTGTAGACTGGCTTATGCAGAGATGGGCACCATCTGTGCTGGCTGGCTGGCAGGGTCCCAGTGACACATACAACTAAAACAGCATATATACAGTGAAATATGGGGGTAACATGCCAGGCAAGATGGTACTTTCCTACAAGGATGCAGAAGCGTTTCCTTGGCAAAATACCGCAAACGAGCCTTGCTAGCTGCAAGAGTCAAGGTTGAAGAAAAAGGGTGCTGCCCGGGCCAAGGAAGGACCAGGATGTCGCCACTTGGGAGAGGAGACAGAGGGGGCTCTCAGCAACGTAGAGAGCCCACGCACAAGAAAGTAGCACCCGCAGAAGTCCTTGAACATGGGTTCAAGAAGTCTGAACACGGCGGTCATCTTAACACTGCAAAAGGAGGTCCCACAATACCGGACATCAACTCAGGGAGCTGAGCATCGCAGGACAGAGTGCTGAGGACATAGGCTTGGCTGTGCATGCAGGATTTCTTGGAAATGTACACAGAAGCCCTTGTAGCTGCAGATTACGCGGTGCACAGGATTACTCTCTGGAGAGTGGAGGCAAGGACTTACCTCCCCAAATTTGGACAATTGGACCACTGGACAGTCTGGGTCACTTAGGTCCACCATCTGTGTTCCAAGGGCCATGCTCATCAGGATGACAGGGGTCCCAGAGTACCGGTGAAGCTGAAGTTTGATGCCTGCTGAGACAGGGGGAAGATTCCGTTGACCCACAGGAGATTTCTTCGTGGCTTCCAGTGCAGGGTGAAGGCAGGCAGCCCCCAGAGCATGCACAAGGAAACAGTTGAGAAAGCCGGCAGGATTAGGTGCTACAATGTCGCTGGTAGTCTTCTTGCTACTTTGTTGCAGTTTTGCAGGCCTCTTGCAGCAATCAGCGGTCGATCCTTGGCAGAAGTCAAAGAGAGAGGTGCAGAGGAACTCTGGTGAATTCTTGCAAGTCGTTATCTGAAGAAAAGCATACTGGAGAGACCCTAAATAGCCCTCAGAGGAGGATTCGCCACCTAGTCAGGTAAGCACCTATCAGGAGGGGTCTCCGACATCACCTGCTGGCACTGGCCACTCAGAGGCCTCCAGAGTGCCCCCACACCTCTGAAAGCAAGATGGCAGAGGTCTGAGACACACTGGAGGAGCTCTGGGCACCACCCCTGGGGTGGTGATGGACAGGGGAATGGTCTCTCCCCTTTCCTTTGTCCAGTTTTGCGCCAGAACAGGGACTGGGGGTTGCCTAAACCGGTGTAGACTGGCTTATGCAAGGAGGGCATCATGTGTGCCCTTCAAAGCATTTCCAGAGGCTTTAACACCTATTTCCAAAGGGAGAGGGTGTAACACCCTCTCTCAGAGGAAATTCTTTGTTCTGCCTTCCTGGGACTGGGCTGCCCAGACCGCAGGAGGGCAGAACCCTGTCTGTGGGGTGGCAGCAGCAGTAGCTGCAGAGAAAACCCCAGAGAGCTGGTTTGGCAGTACTCAGGGTCCATAGTGGAGCCCTGGGGTTGCATGGAATTGGCTCCCCAATACCAGATTTGGCATGGGGGGGACAATTCCATGATTTTAGACATGTTACATGGCCATGTTCAGAGCTTCCATGGTGAAGCTACATATAGGTATTGACCTATATGTAGTGCACACGTGTAATGGTGTCCCCGCACTCACAAACTCCGGGGAAATGTCCCTGAACTATGTGGGGGCACCTTTGCTAGTGCAAGGGTGCCCTCACACTTAGTAACTTTGCACCTAACCTTCAGCAAGTGAAGGTTAGACATATAGATGACTTATAAGTTACTTAAGTGCATTGTAAAATGGCTGTGAAATAACGTGGACGTTATTTCACTCAGGCTGCAGGGGCAGTCCTGTGTAAGAATTGTCTGAGCTCCCTATGGGTGGCAAAAGAAATGCTGAAGCCCATAGGTATCTCCTGGTACCCCAATACCCTGGGTACCTAGGTACCATATACTAGGGAATTATAAGGGTGTTCCAGTATGCCAATTGAAATTGGTAAAAGTGGTCACTAACCTGTAGTGGCACATTTAAAGGCAGAGAGAGCATGAGCACTAAGGTTCTGATTAGCAGAGCCTCAGTGACACAGTTAGGCACTACACAGGTATACATATTCAGGCCACAAACTATGAGCACTGGGGTCCTGGCTATCAGGATCCCAGTGAGTCAGGCAAAGCACACTGACAAATAGGGTTTTCACTATGAGCACTGGGGTCCTGGTTAGCAGGATCCCAGTGAGACAGTAGCAACACCCTGACATATACTCACAAACAGGCCAAAAGTGGGGGTAACAATGCTAGAAAGAGGCTACCTTCCTACAGGAAGGGACACCTTCCCGCACATAAGCAATCATGTCTGGAATTTTGCTCTTTCTATGCGTGCTGCAGAATGCAGCACACGTAGAAAAAGTGAAAAATGAGAAGGAATAAATGTATTCCTTCTCGTTGCACCTTGCTAACGCCACCCTGAGACTGTCTAGATGTAGCTGTAGCAGAGCACCTTAGGCTGAACTAGGAGACATGCAAAGCACCTGCAATAGTTACATAGTACTTATATACAGTAAAAGACAATACTCAGTGTTACCAAAAATAAAGGTACTTTATTTTAGTGACACAAGGCCAAAAATGTCTTAGAGGCAATACTCCTTCTGGAGGTAAGTATTATACACAATATATACACTAGAGATCAAAATCAGGTAAGTAAATAGTCACAAAATAGAGCAAACAGTAGAAAATACAACAGAACGCAATAGGCCTAGGGACAACACAAACTATATGCTAAGAAAGTGGAATGTGAATCACAAATTCCCCCTAGGCAAGTGTAGTGTGTAGAGGGGCTCTAGGAGTGTAAGAAAACACCAAAAGTAAGTAAAGCACCCAACCCCAGAGCTCAGGAAAGTAGGAGTGAAATACTGCAAGTTTCCTCAGGACACACTACAAGTCGTGATTAGAGTTATTGCAAGAAGCAAGCAAAGCTGCAAGCAACAAACAGTGGATCCCTAGACCTGAAGACCTGGGAAGAGAGAAGACCAAGTCCAGAAGTCGCAGAAGATTCCAGGAAGGTCAGGAGCCCCTGCCAACCTAGACGATGGTGCAAAAGAGGATTCTCCGGTTGGAAGAAGTCTGCAGAAGAGCACCAAAGAAGATGGCTGCAGGTTCCTGCGTGATGCAAGAGATGTCCCACGTCGTCAAGTTGTATGCAGGCAGTTTGCGTTGCTGGATTCGTCCAACAAGCCCTGATTCCAGCAAGGTTGCGGTTTGCATCAAAATGGCACTGCCTGGACCCAGGAGGGACCTGCGGGTCTCAGCTCGGACTAAGGAGGCAGATCGAGCTCTCAACAATAGAGAGAGCCTACAGATGACTAAGCAGCACCCACGGCAGTCTCCGGACACAGGGACAAAGAAGATGCAAAATGCGGTTGGTGCAGGACAACAAAAGAAGGTCCCACACCACTGGAGAACAACTCAACGAGTTGAGTGTCGCAGGATGGAGTGCTGGGGACCTGGACCAAGCTGTACACAAAGGATTCTTGCAAATAGTGCACAGAGGCCTCAGGAGCTAGAGATGACGCTGTGCACAAGGGTACTGTCGCAAACCGGGAAGGCAAGCTCTTACCTCCGCCAAATGTGGGCAGCTGGACCTTAGGACAGTCTGGGTCGAAGGGGTCCACCACCTGTGTTCCAGGGAGCACGCTCGTCGTCAGGAGAGGAGTCCCAGAGAACCGGTCGTCGTCTTGGAAGTTGCTTGCTGGAGCAGGGAAGTGACTCCATCACTCCACAGGAGATTTCTTCGGTCCTTCTGGTGCAGGGTGAAGACAGAGAGTCCTCCGAGCATACACACCATGGAAACTGTTACAGTTGCTGGCTGGAGCTGAAGTTGCAGATCCACAGTAGCATTCTTGGATACTTTGTTGCAGTTACAGTGGTTCCTGGAGCAGTATGCGGTTGATCCCTCGGTCAGAGGATGAAGAAGGAGTTGTAGAGGATTCCTGGTGGAAACTTGCAAGCCAAATCTGAAGAGGAACCCACAGGAGAGACCCTAAATAGCCCTGAGAGGGGGATTGGCTACCTAACCAGGTATGCACCTATCAGGAGGGTTCTCTGACATCACCTGCTGGCACTGGCACAGGTCTCCAGAGTGTCCCCACACCTTTGAAAACAAGATGGCTAACGCCTAGGACACACTGGAGGAGTTCTGGGAACCACCCCTGGGGTGGTGATGAACAGGGGAGTGGTCACTCCCCTTTCTTTTGTCCAGTTTCACACCAGAGCAGGGACTGGGGGTCCCTGAGCCGGTGTAGAGTGGCTTATGCAAGGAGAGCACCATCTGTGCCCTTAAGAGCATTTCCAGAGGCTCTGGGAGGCTACCCACGCCGTGAAGAAGCTTCCAGAGGTGTTCCCACGCAGAAATACCGCAAACAAGCCTTGCTAGCTGCAAGGGTCACGGTTAGGGTGTTTGGATGCTGCTGTGGCCCAGGAGGGACCAGGATATCGCCACTTGGATGAGGAGACACTTGCAGAGTTGTTCCCACGCAGAAAGACCACAAACAAGCCTTGCTATCTGCAAGGGTCGTGGTTAGGGTTTTTGAACGCTGCTGTGGCCCAGGAGGGACCAGGATATCGCCACTTGGATGAGGAGACAGAGGGGGTGCCCAGCAAGTCAGGGAGCCCTCACAGAAGCAGGCAGCACCCGCAAAAGTACCGGATCAGGCACTTAGAAGAGGAGTGAGCCGGGGTCCACCCGAAGTCAGAAAAGGGAGTCCCACGACGCCGGAGGACAACTCAGAAGGTTGTGCACTGCAGGTTAGAGTGTCGGGGACCCAGGCTTGGCTGTGCACTAAGGAAATCCTGGAAGAGTGCACAGGAGCCGGAGCAGCTGCAAATCACGCGGTACCCAACAATGCAGTCTAGCGTGGGGAGGCAAGGACTTACCTCCACCAAACTTGGACTGAAGAGTCACTGGACTGTGGGAGTCACTTGGACTGAGTTGCTGAGTTCCAGGGACCACGCTTGTCGTGCTGAGAGGGGAACCAGAGGACCGGTGATGCAGTCTTTTGTTGCCTGCGGTTGCAGGGGGAAGATTCCGTCGACCCACTGGAGATTTCTTCAGAGCTCCTGGTGCAGAAAGGAGGCAGGCTACCCCCAGAGCATGCACCACCTGGAAACAGTCAAGAAAGCCGGCAGGATGAAGCGATACAAGGTTGCTAGTAGTCATCTGGCTACTTTGTTGCGGTTTTGCAGGCGTCCTGAGCAGTCAGCGGTCGATTCTTTGGCAGAAGGTGAAGAGGGAGATGCAGAGGAACTCTGGTGAGCTCTTGTATTCGGTATCTGAAGAATTCCCCAAAGCAGAGACCCTAAATAGCCAGAAAAAGAGGTTTGGCTACCTAGGAAGGAGGATTGGCTACTAAGAGAGGTAAGAGCCTATCAGAAGGAGTCTCTGACGTCACCTGCTGGCACTGGCCACTCAGAGCAGTCCAGTGTGCCAGCAACACCTCTGTTTCCAAGATGGCAGAGGTCTGGGGCACACTGGAGGAGCTCTGGGCACCTCCCCTGGCAGGTGCAGGTCAGGGGAGTGGTCACTCCCCTTTCCTTTGTCCAGTTTCACGCCAGAGCAGGGCTGGGGGAACCCTAAACCGGTGTAGACTGGCTTATGCAGAGATAGGCAGCATCTGTGCCCATCAAAGCATTTCCAGAGGTTGGGGGAGGCTACTCCTCCCCAGCCATCACACATATTTCCAAAGGGAGAGGGTGTCACACCCTCTCTCAGAGGAAATCCTTTGTTCTGCCTTCCTGGGCCAGGGCTGCCTGGGCCCCAGGAGGGCAGAAACCTGTCTGAGGGGTTGGCAGCAGCAGCAGCTGCAGTGGAGACCCCGGAAAGGCAGTTTGGCAGTACCCGGGTTCTGTGCTAGAGACCCGGGGGATCATGGAATTGTCTCCCCAATGCCAGAATGGCATTGGGGTGACAATTCCATGATCATAGACATGTTACATGGCCATGTTCGGAGTTACCATTGTGACGCTATATATAGGTAGTGACCTATGTACAGTGCACGCGTGTAATGGTGTCCCCGCACTCACAAAGTCCGGTGAATTTGCCCTGAACAATGTGGGGGCACCTTGGCTAGTGCCAGGGTGCCCACACACTAAGCAACTTTGCACCCAACCGTCACCAGGTGAAGGTTAGACATATAGGTGACTTATAAGTTACTTAAGTGCAGTGGTAAATGGCTGTGAAATAACATGGACGTTATTTCACACAGGCTGCACTTGTAAGATCTCTCTATGGGTGGCAAAAGAAATGCTGCAGCCCATAGGGATCTCCTGGAACCCCAATACCCTGGGTACCTCAGTACCATATGCTAGGGAATTATATGGGTGTTCCAGTATGCCAATGTGAATTGGTGAAATTGGTCACTAGCCTGTTAGTGACAATTTGGAAAGCAGAGAGAGCATAACCACTGAGGTTCTGGTTAGCAGAGCCTCAGTGGGACAGTTAGTCATCACACAGGGAACACATACAGGGCACACACTTATGAGCACTGGGGCCCTGCCTGGCAGGGTCCCAGTGACACATAAACTAAAACAACATATATACAGTGAAATATGGGGTAACATGCCAGGCAAGATGGTACTTTCCTACACTAAACAGGCAGGGAATGTCTGGCAGTCGGTGAAAGACGCATGAGGTTGATTCCAGACTATGAAGCTTTGGTATTCTGTGTGCACCAGTGCCAACCACAGGCTTCTAAGCAAAGTTTTGGCACCAGCACTTATTCTTCAACAAATGAAGCAGGGGAAACGGCAGAACCTACTTGGGCATAGCCACGCATAGCGGAAGGCCGCAAGCTAAACAACGGTTGCCAGAACAACGCATATGTCTTAAATAGACATTTGTGTGGTTAAGGCAGGTGCCATATGCGTTGTTCAGGCAGTGGTCTAGCTGTGCGGATGGGCGGGCAAGCAGGAAGACGGATCGGTCAAGGTAAGTTGGACTGAGGGAGTTTTTTTATTTTACGGGTGGATGGGGGGTCTAGGGCTCAGGGCCGGGGGGGAGGGTCAGGGTAGATTAAAGGGCAGGTGGACAAGGGTAATTTGGTGGATGTCAGGGCTGGGGTGGTGTTGTGGTAGATTAAAGGGGAGGTTGGCGCTGGGGTGTCGTTTTTAGGTTGTATATGAGGGGATTTAGGGCTGAAGGTGGTGGAGGATGGACAGTCAAGCAGGAAGCAGGATCGATTGAGGTAAGTGGGGCTGGGGTTGGTTTTAGGGGTGGGGGATTTTTTTTCATTTTAGGGGTGCACAGGGGGAGTTTAGGGCTCAGGGCCGGGGAGGGGTGGGTTTGGGTTAGACTTAAGGGTAGGTGGGCCAGGGGGTTCGGAGGAGTTTGGTGGATTTAGGCATTAGGGTGGGGGCGGGGGGTTGGGGTAGTTTGGGGAGGGGTGGTTTTTAGGTGTCTTTGAGGGGGTTTTAGGGCTCAGGGCGGGGTAGTTTTCGAAATTTAGGCCTTAGGGCGGGGTTGGGGTAGCTTGGGGAGGTATTGAGGGGTGCATTGGGGGGGGGTTAGGGCTCAGGATGGGGGCATTCGGGTAGATTTTGGAATGTAGGGCTCCGGGCCGGGGGGGATCGGGGAAGATTTGGGGGTGGGGAGGGGTAGGGGTAGTTTTGTGGATTTGGGCTTCAGGGTGTGGGGTAGTTTTCCAGGCAGGGCTGGTTGGATAGCTGGTGTGTTTAAGGGCTCAAGGCGTGTGTAGATTTTAAGGGTAGGAGGGCCGGGGGGTCAGGTAGTTTTGTGGATTTAAGCCTTGGGGTAGTTTTAAGAGCAGGAGATGTCGGGTAGTTTTTTAGTTTAGGGCTCAGGTCAGGGAGGGTAGTTTTAAATACAGGGGCGTCTTAGGGTGTAGAGCGGGGGGGATTTACCATGCATACTTCTTTACCACATATGCTTTTACAACAAAATTTGTTGTAAAGGCATGCGTGGTAAAGACACGTCGTGGTTCTGACCGCGTTGTTCAGGCATGCATTGTTTTTGCATGCATGGTTGTGTCATACAACCAATTAAGCAATGATTTTTATGTTGTGCGGAGGAACCGCCTACAAGGCCTATATGTTTCCCCCCCCCTGCCATGGTGTGGCAGCCAATGTGACTTCACGACAATTGATAATTCTAATTTGTTTGAGTAGGTCCTAGGCTGGTAGTAAGTGCTGGAGGTCAAATAGAGCTTATTTTTATCCTCCCACTACTCTAGATGGTCCACCAGATGAATATAGGCAGAGCCTATTACTTCATAAATTGTTAAGAGATAAACCCACAAAGGTATTTTCAGACTTTCTCAAGCTCTTTATTTGAGATATGTGTATCTTCGTGTGCTGTATGGGAATGTGAGATGTGGTGTTTTATGTGTGAAATGACATGAATAATACGTATGTCTAGACCACACAATATATTTTTTATATGTTGCTTCAGACCACACTTCTTTTGTTTCCAGGCTCTGTAAATAGCAGGTGCTACTATTATCCAATGTGATGAGAGGAATGGTAACCCCCTTTAACTTGGGTGATAGTAATGGCCGATCCCTGTTAATGGTACTAAATTTATTTAGCCCAGAAGGATGGAGCTCGATGTGACCTGTAGATCATTGCATGTTTCACTACAGACCTTTCGAATCATCTTACAAACTGCACCTTTAGTGCACTTTATAATTGTTAGTGATACCAAACAAAGCACGTTTTGCCAACTTTGAATTATGATATATTGAGTTGCAATACAGACTGTGGGTAGCTGTTTGCATGGGGCAATTAAATCCTTTGTTACTTTGTCGGAATTACAGCTTGAGAGCTGTGGTTAGAAATAGATCTCTTTAATAACCACAATAAACCCGGGACTATGTTATATGCGTTACAAATAAATCACCTATATTATACAAGCAATGCCTTTCTTCAGGCATATTAAGTTTCAGACGTAGAACCAGACACCACACAATTATCTCTCCAGCACCTGCATTGACATCTGAGCTATGTCACTAGAATTATCTTCTGAGACGCTGGAGTCAGACCCTGCCTGCAGCAGGGTCCTTACAATGCAGCCTATTTGTGACAGATCAAGTACGACAGAACAGCTTCACTATAAAAAAAATTATTCGCATGGATTTCATTAATGGTGGAGTTTGCACAAATATTGTTTGTGCACTTTTAAACCATAGGCCGACTGTCACTGACGCAGCTCTTCGAAAGGCCTCCCATCATGCCCCCGCCCTTATTGACCACACATCATTTCAGCCCGCATCATTCCTCAATCAATTTGTGGATTTCTATTTTTGTCCATCAGCTCTAATCCTATGAACAATGTGATCGGCTAGATCCGCCGGCAAAGTACATTAACTGGAAGCATTGCTTGGTGACTCAACGTGTTCTTTGCGTACCATTCATGCCTCAGACTGTATTGATGCTAAGGTAGATCAGGTGATCAACGTGTTTGTTGTACAACTCAGCGAAAACTCTGCAGGTCGCAGATCTGATTGCTCATAACATGCCTCAGAGAGTCAGTCTGCATGAATTACTTAGAACCTGGGGGCATGACTTTAATCCCAGTAAGAAACGTCAGTTTGAAAAATGGCAGGTGGAGGGCACTGAGTTGGGAGGTGCTCTGCAGTCTTCATGGACATCGCCAGTAAGGGTGGGTAGAAATGGGGGGCATCTACATTTCGTCACGCCACTGCTGAAATGTTCCACTTAACACATGGTGATGTAGAGCTATTTCCGAACATAGGCACTCATTGAATGTGTTCTGACTCGGCGCCCACTGTAATACCACTATAATGGGCAGAACAAGACACGCCGGATTGCTGTTTCCGTTGAGAGCTCAACTTTCAAAACTGGTGGTAAATACAATGACAAAAAAGATAGAATGATGTGTCTAGGGGATGCTGGGAACTATACATTTAATCCTGTTCTCAATGTATGGGTTGAATAGAGGGGAAGACCGTTGTCATTCGGGCCAAATCCCTAATGTTGCAGGCTTTACTGAGGGAAGAATATTTGTATATTGTACACAGGTTCCAGGGTACATCTCCACTAAACTCCAGGCTGTACTCAAGGGGGACCACACTGCGACAAAAACGACGGGAGTCTCCACGTCGCAGAGGAGCATTGGAACAGTGGTTGGTGAGGGAGGCGGCTCCGATGAAGCTAATTACTAATCAAAAGTGCTAAACGAAGATTATCACAGCAAAAATGTATCAATATTTAACTGTTAAAATACAAATATCAAAATAAATAAAAAATCAAAGGACGGCATTTACCTGAATTTTCTGGGGCAAAGGTATTTTTACTGAAGGCGCACAACCGAGATAGGTTCTGTTTTGCCTTGTCTGGGTGCTCCCTCTATCTTTGTTGTCACTTGGTGAAACGAGTACCTGCCTGTCTGCTGTATTCAGAGTCTACACCATCTATCTATGTTTAGCTTCTCTGAAGAGCTTTAATGAAATCCAAACCTCGTGATGTCAGGAGATTGCCTCCGTGAAAATAGAAATTTAGACTCTGCCTTAATAAAAAGAATACAACGATATTACCTCACTAAAAAGTAATAGGTTTTTAGCTGATAAATTGATAAATGTGAAAGAAATGAAAAATGAATGACAGAAGGCAGCCTTCCCAAGGGTACAGGCCTCTGATAAGTTCTAAGATATGCTCTAAGATCTTTGTGGTAGCACTTTGTGTACACCTATAGAAAAATATGCGGCGGACAACTCGTTTTCCTGCAGCGCCTAACCCGCGGGCTGGTTGCCGCCCAGTGATCCCGCAGTTTGCTAATCAGTGCTGGAAACGGAAAATCTATAAAATGCCCCTGATCCGGTCATTCCCTACTCTCGATGTCTTAAGGGGCTGGCCTAAACTTTCTTCTTCGTTAAGCTGACTTTAGCCAGACCTAATAGGCAACACCCTTTGGCATTCAAGCAAATATCTTAAAATTGCAAGATGTAATTTCCAAGTAAGTGAACGCTCAAAAGTTCTCATGAGGTACTGAATGCTGGCAACATCTACTAACCTGTGTCCAAGTAGGATGTTGCAAGATTCTGCTAAAGGGACAGATTACCGCAACGTTTTATTTGTTTAGCTTGAATGTCCACCATTTTAAAACAAATATATTGGGGTACATGATGGAGCTTGCTTAAAGATCCATATTACTCGGAGAAAGCAGATGGACTTTCATCAGTACTTGAATCCGAAAAACGTAATAGTTGAAAGTGTTTATCTTTAAAGATATTTGTTTTAATCTCTCTGTAAGTTATCAAACATTTGCAAATGCATGGTATTCCTGCTTTCATTGATAAAAACATTATGTTAATTAGTAAGATAAGGCATTTCGTTCTTACCTTTGGCGTCAGAATGCAAACGATGACCGTAGCAAGCTGCATCACATCCCAAATCTGAGACAATTAAAAGAAGAGAAAATCCCAAAAGATATTTCTGAAATGAAAAAGATATTTATCAATTTTTTTTAGGAATGGGTAAATGATTGTTATACATGTCTCTTCCACTGTAATTCCTGCATTAACACTTGTGCAATACTACCCCCTAATGTTTAGGGTCCACAGGGGCTGAGTCTGTGCGATTGAAAGCACTACCACTAAATTAATATAATACATACATGAACGTTGTAGGACGGAAAAGTCCTCTGCATGGTAATAAACATAGACAAGTGCCCTAAGTGCCCCAACTGTACTGATGTCTGGATCCCTAATGCTGATATTTTTTTGTTATAGGCAATCATGGACCATGTGTGTGCGCCATGACATAAGCCTGTCTCACAGATTGCAGCCTTTTTTGGACCGGGAGGGGCACCCAAGGCACCACCCTTATAGTGGTGGAAGGTTACTCCCCTCACCAGGAGTTGAGTATAAAGTGTGCAGTGGTGACAGAATACTGTGTAGTGATCAGTAGGAGTGAGCAGGTCTTTTTTAACCTGTGTGACATAACCCTGTCTCACAGATTGCTGCTGTTTTGGACAGGGAGGAGCTGACAAAGCACCACCCTTATAGTGGTGGAAGGTTACTGCTCTCACCAGGAGTTAAGTGGCAAGTGTGCAGTAGCTACAGCATAGTGTGTAGTGATCAGTAGGAGTGAGAAGGTTTTTTAACCTGTGTGACTGGAGTGAGCTCTCCAGGCTCACTCATTCTAAAGTTCAGCTGTGTGTGCCTAACTCATTCTTGACCTGCATCGGTTTGGTGTGGAGTGCTGCACAGCGCATGGATCTGTACTGGCTGTATGCGTGCCTATGAAGGATACAACACAGGGATAATGCAGTACTGTGCAGTGGTGCATGTTAAATGTATGTGCTGGGTGTATGTGTGTCTATCACTGACACAATATACAAATGATTCAGTCTGGTGCAGTGTGTATGTTAAATATATGTGCTGGGTTAATGTGTGCCTATGAGTGGTACAGAACAGGAAGGATACAGTGCTATGCAGTGTGTGTGTATGCTGCATACATGCACTGGGACTATGTATACCTGTGAATGATACAATACATGGAGGACTCTAGGTTCCATTTTGGGAGATACAAGACTGCATTGTGAAACATAGGGAGAGGAGGTAAGGGAACCTCCCTAGACAGATTTGTGTATTGCTGCATTCCTGTAAACTGGGTGGCATACACATTGGAGTGGGAAGCAGCACTCTTACCCTGTACACTTCAAAGGGTGCTCTTTGATTCAGTGAGAGGTATTCAGGAAGGTGGCCTGGGCACATCTCAGGAAGGATATGGAGCTGATATAAGAATCATAAAGAGTAGGGCTGGGGCCATGGGCTAAACCTTTGATACACATATCACTGTGGCTGACATCCAGGTGTGAACTTCAGGCACTCCTGAGGCCTGTATTGGAGGGCTATCAGGTTTGGGGTCACTCCTGCAGTGTTAGACTGCTTTTAATAGGAAGAGAAGGCAGAGGAGTGACTATTACAAAAGTAAGCAGACTCACACCAAAACTTCAAAGACTCAGGGCCTGATTCACAAAGGTAAACTCACATGTTTGTATAAGTTTGCGCTTTTTCAGTAGTCACAAAACTGCATTTTAATAGTTATTTTGTGAGTGTGGAGGCTTCACAGGTGAGGTGGAGAACTCTGCACATAAAAATATCGGACAGGCCTGTCTTTGTCTGTTGTCTGGGAGGCCGATGAACCTGTTAGTGACTTTGTTTTGCTATTGTACCACTGGCCAGATTTATTGAACAAAGGTTCTTGAGCAGAGAGAGCTTCACAGAAGAGTTTCTCCATACATCAATGTGTTATTTACATCATATAAAACCTTTCAGGATATAGCATTGTCAAACACACAATGTTTTTATACACACATTCACATGAACGCAGTGGTTGTAGTGGTGACGGTGCTGGGAGTGTTATTGATGGTAGTAGTAGTTGTGATGATTGTGATAGTGACGGTGATGGTAACCATGATAGTGAAAGTCGTGATGATACTAGAGTGGGGTGTTCTTGGTAATAGTGGTGGTGGTAGCAGTAGTAGCAGATAATGGCAGTTATGGTGAGGGTGGTATTGATAGTGGTGGTTAGAGGTGGTGATAGTGGTGACAAAAGTGGCAGTTCTCGTGCAGCAGTAGTAGTGGTGGTAAGGGTAATCATGGTAAAGGTATGTTTGGTGCTAAGGGTAGTAGTATTGGAGGTGTTGATAATGATGCTGATGGTATTACTTGTGACGGTATATTAGTAGTGGTGGTAATGGTAGGTTATTAGACCATTGTGAGCCATGGTGAAACAGTGTCTGGGATGGGAGGACAGAAAAGCAGCCTGAATTACAAACAGAAGACAAAGGACAATTCATGGTGGAATAGAATCTGTCATTGCAGTAAACATTGCACTCACCAGTGGGGCCCAGAGTGGGGTGCGCAGCAAGGATCTCCTGAGAGCACTAGATGTCTACTGGTATCTGTCTCTTCCTCATATGGAGGATGATAGTAAGAATCCAAAAACCCATCACTCTTGCTTGCTGACGAACTAGACTAACAATGGCTAGGTTAATGCAAAATGCAACGGCCACTGTCAAGCGCCGAGTTAATGAAGGGGTCTACCTCAGTCCCCAACTGTATGCATCTTATGCTGAAAGCGGAACCACATTATGAACGGCGTGTCAACGGAGCAATGGGTGAACGAGGCTGATCCAAATGCCCCTTCGTGTGTGTGGCATCACTAGGAGTACGATAGCTTCATTTCACCGATAAGAAAAGGGAGACGAGTTTGCTAAACCCGCCTCTCGGCGAGACCCAGGAAAGAACGTGCTCTGGGACACGCGCTTCACAAGGGGTATTTTCACTTCCCCGTCCAGCTGGTATTTGCCCACTTTAAGCATCACTGAAATGGCTTATGAGTTTATGACTGTGTCACCTCTTTCTGGTTATCTTTATTGTTATGCGATTCTCAGAGTGCCGTTTAAAAAAGCATTCATGTATTCAAGTTATTCTACTGTGACTTATTAAGGCCAGTAAGGGGAGGGCATATCCTAGCAGATATCTGCGTGTTGAAAACATTCCCAGGCAGAGACGCAGAAGCCAAAGTACATTACTGAACACTAAGGCCGAATTGTGTAAACTGAGATGTGGTGACAATTAGAACTGACGATGGATTATTTTGCTCCTTTATTGCAGCTGGCAATCCTATTTTTCTATTGTTTCAATCTACCTCTGTAGACAAAAGAATGCCCAATGATTTGTGGGGGCACAAAAACGAAATAGAGTAACGTTAACAAGCATGCTGTTACTATATGTAATACGGTACTAAGAGAATTAAAGTAATATCTCAAGGAATATCTCTATAAGGTCACATAGATGCGATTTAATTAAAAAAGCGAGAAAAAATGGTTTAAATGTGGCTTACCATGATCCAGGCAAACAGTTTCTTCCAGAGTTAGGATTGTTTGAACCAAGGCGTGCCTCTGTTGCTTATGGTCAGTGATTTATATAGGTTCTGCGGTTTTTAGCATTCCCTTGAGTTACTTAGATTAAAAAAAAAACACAGGATTTATGCGTTTTTGCTGCCAAAGTAGAAAATATGTGTTATTTGAGCCTTGTCTGCACAAATCTTTCCCAGCAGGATTTCGCAATCTCCACACATGGAAACGATCAACTATAGTTTGAAGTTGTGAAACATCAGTTTTTTTGCTGAGGATTTTTTACAAGATAACAGCTGAGATGAAGTGCTCGGAAATGTAATAAAAGTAGACTGAGTCATGCAAGTGTTGTTCTTGTAGGGGGCTGGCCTGGTTTGTAGTGGGAACCTACCCTACTTACACCTTAGTTCAGGTCCAGTTATCCCTTATTAGCGAAATGTAGTCAGTGCCTAGAAGCCTGGCTGTCCAGAGGTAGCTGTAGATAAAGCAGCCAACGGTGAACTAGGAGACATGCAAAGCTCTTGCAATACCACTGTAGTTGCACAGTACTTATACACAAGAAAAGACATTACCCAATGTTACCAAAAATGAAGGTAGTTTATTTTAGTGACACAAGGCCAAAAATATCTTAGAGGCTATACTCCCTTAGGAGGTAAGTAATACACATGAAATATACATTAGTAACTGTGAGAAAGCAGCCTCTTTCTAGCATGGTTACCCCCACTTTTGGCCTGTTTGTGAGTGTGTGTCAGTGTGTTTTTACTGTGTCACTGGGATCCTGCTAGACAGGATCCCAACGCTCATAGTTTGTGGCCTAATGTGTGTGTTCTCAATATTGCTTAACTGTGTCACTGAGGCTCTGCTAACCACAACCTCCGTGCTTATGCTCTCTCTGCTTTTACATTTGTCACTATAGGTTAGTGACTTCATTTACCAATTCCATTTGGCACACTGGACCCACCTTATAAGCCCCTAGTATATGGTACCTAGTTAACCAAGGGAATTGGGGTTCCAGGAGATCCTTATGGGCTTCAGCATTTCTTTTGCCACCCATAAGGAGCTCAGACAATCCCTTTCAGAAGACTGCCACTGCAGCCCATGAGAAATAGTGCACACACTATTTCACAGCCATTTTCAGTGCACTTAAGTAACGTGTAAGTCACCTATATGTCTAACCTTCATTTACTGAAGGCTAGGTGCAAAGTTACTAAGTGAAAAGTGTAGGAAAGTACCATCTTGCCTGGCATGTTACCCCCATTTTTCACTGTATATATGTTGTTTTAGTTGTATGTGTCACTGGGACCCTGCCAGCCAGGGCCCCAGTGCTCATAAGTGTGCCTGAAAGTGTTACCTGTGTTATGACTAACTGTCTCACTGAGGCTCTGCTATCCAGAACCTCAGTGGTTATGCTCTCTCATTTCTTTCCAAATTGTCACTAACAGGCTAGTGACCAATTTCATCAATTCACATTGGCATACTGGAACACCCTTATAATTCCCTAGTATATGGTACTGAGGTACCCAGGGTATTGGGGTTCCAGGAGATCCCTATGGGCTGCAGCATTTCTTTTGCCACCCATAGGGAGCTCTGACAATTCTTACACAGGCCTGCCACTGCAGCCTGAGTGAAATAACGTCCACGTTATTTCACAGCCATTTACCACTGCACTTAAGTAACTTATAAGTCACCTATATGTCTAACCTTTACCTAGTAAAGGTTAGGTGCAAAGTTACTTAGTGTGTGGGCACCCTGGCATTAGCCAAGGTGCCCCCACATTGTTCAGGGCAAATTCCCCGGATTTTGTGAGTGCGGGGACACCATTACACGCGTGTTACAATAGTAACTCCGAATATGGCCATGTAACATGTCTATGATCATGGAATTGCCCCCTCTATGCCATCCTGGCATAGTTGGCACAATCCAATGATCCCACGGGTCTGTAGCACAGACCCTGGTACTACCAAACTGCCTTTTCAGGGGTTTCACTGCAACTGCTGCTGCTGCCAACCCCTCAGACAGGTTTCTGCCCTCCTGGGGTCCAGCCAGGCTTGGCCCAGGATGGCAGAACAAAGGACTATCTCAGAGAGAGGGTGTTACACCCTCTCCCTTTGGAAAAAGGTGTTAAGGCAGGGGAGGAGTAGCCTCCCCCAGCCTCTGGAAATGCTTTCATGGGCACAGATGGTGCCCATTTCTGCATAAGCCAGTCTACACCAGTTCAGGGACCCCTCAGCCCTGCTCTGGTGTGAAACTGGACAAAGGAAAGGGGATTGACCACTCCCCTGACCTGCACCTCCCCTGGGAGGTGCCCAGAGCTCCTCCAGTGTGCTCCAGACCTCTGCCATCTTGGAAACAGAGGTGCTGCTGGCACACTGGACTGCTCTGAGTGGCCAGGGCCAGCAGGTGACGTCCAAGACTCCTTCTGATAGGCTCCTTCAGGTGTTGCTAGCCTATCCTCTCTCCTAAGTAGCCAAACCCTCTTTTCTGGATATTTAGGGTCTCTGCTTTGGGGAATTCCTCAGATAACGAATGCAAGAGCTCATCAGAGTTCCTCTGCATCTCTCTCTTCACCTTCTGCCAAGGAATCGACTGCTGACCGCGCTGGAAGCCTGCAAAACTGCAACAAAGTAGCAAAGACAACTACTGCAACTCTGTAACGCTGATCCTGCCGCCTTCTCAACTGTTTTCCTGGTGGTGCATGCTGTGGGGGTAGTCTGCCTCCTCTCTGCACTAGAAGCTCCGAAGAAATCTCCCGTGGGTCGACGGAATCGTCCCCCTGCAACCGCAGGCACCAAAGAACTGCATCACCGGTCCCCTGGGTCTCCTCTCAGCACAACGAGCGAGGTCCCTTGAATCCAGCAACTCTGTCCAAGTGACTCCCACAGTCCAGTGACTCTTCAGTCCAAGTTTGGTGGAGGTAAGTCCTTGCATCCCCACGCCAGACTGCATTGCTGGGAACCGCGACTTTTGCCGCTACTCCGGCCTCTGTGCACTTCCGGTAGAAATTCTATGTGCACAGCCAAGCCTGGGTCCACGGCACTCTAACCTGCATTGCATGACTTTCTAAGTTGTCCTCCGGTGGCGTGGGACTCCTTTGTGCAACTTCGGGTGAGCACAGTTTCACTCCTCTTCATAGTGCCTTTTCTGGCACTTCTGCGGGTGCTGCCTGCTTCTGAGAGGGCTCCTTGTCTTGCTCGACGCCCCCTCTGTCCCCAGACGCAATTGGCGACATCCTGGTCCCTCCTGGGCCACAGCAGCATCCAAAAACCCTAACTGCATGATTTGCAGCTAGCAAGGCTTGTTGGCGGTCTTTTGGCGGGAAAACACTTCTGCAAGACTCTCCACGGCGTGGGGGATCCATCCTCCAAAGGGGAAGTCTCTAGCCCTTGTTGTTCCTGCATAATCCTCAGCTTCTACTGTCCAGTAGCAGCTTCTTTGCACCAACAGCTGGCATTTCCTGGGCATCTGCCCATCTCCGACTTGCTTGTGACTTTTGGACTTGGTCCCCTTGTTCCACAGGTACCCTCGACTGGAAATCCATTGTTGTTGCATTGCTGGTTTGTGTCTTTCCTGCAGAATTCCCCTATCACGACTTCTATGTCCTTTGGGGAACTTTAGTGCACTTTGCACTCACTTTTAAGGGTCTTGGGGTGGGCTATTTTTCTAACCCTCACTGTTTTCTTACAGTCCCAGCGACCCTCTACAAGGTCACATAGGTTTGGGGTCCATTCGTGGTTCACATTCCACTTTTGGAGTATATGGTTTGTGTTGCCCCATCCCTATGTGTCCCCATTGCATCCTATTGTAACTATACATTGTTTGCACTGTTTTCTAAGACTATACTGCATATTTTTGGTATTGTGTACATATATCTTGTGTATATTTGCTATCCTCATACTGACGGTACTCACTGAGATACTTTGGCATATTGTCATAAAAATAAAGTACCTTTATTTTTAGTATATCTGTGTATTGTGTTTTCTTATGATATTGTGCAAGTGACACTAGTGGTACTGTAGGAGCTTCACTCGTAGAGCCGCGTTTGATCTGGTCCCTAGAAATCAGTTATGGCTGACACTAGCCAACATGGGTGTCCCGCATGGCCTTTTGAAACTTGTCGCCCGACTACATGAGAATACCTATGCCCAAATTAGGAATGGCAAGAATGGTGATCTTTCTGAACCAGTGGCTATCGAGAGAGGAGTCAGACAGGGGTGTGTGTTGGCCCCAACTCTTTTTCTTTTATATATTAATAACTGTATCAAGTACTTAGTAAATTGCACAAATGACTCCCCCATGCAGGCTGGAACCAAAGTCCCTTGCTTACTCTATGCAGACGACACTATTCTTCTGTCTAAATCATCTATGGGAATACAAAATCTGGTCAACCAGTTCGGTGCATACTGCAGAGACTTTGGGTTAGACATTAATCTTAAGAAAACCAAACTCATGATATACAGCGCCAGGAAAAAGAAGCTCAGCGCAAACACAAAGATGGATTCAATCCTTGTGGAGAGAGTAACGGAATAGGATTATCTGGGCATCAGACTATCTGACAAGGGCGGTTGGGATCCAGCTATAAGGAAAGGGGCATTAACAATCAGCCAAAGATGTGGAGTAATAGGACGTAAAGCTAGCACCGCAACAAGCCCCCCTCTGATCCCCATCTCTGAAATATACAAAGTACAAATCCGTGCTGCGGCCCTGTATGGAGCAGAACTTTGGGGATCCCACAGACAAATGGATACTCTTCAAACCAAAGAAAATAACTTCTTCAGACACATAGCCAGACTGGGGAGGGGCACACCAATGCTCCCCCTCAGACTGGACCTGGGTCTACACAGTATCAAAGACATAGCATATCTAAGACCACTCCTGTACTGGGTCAGACTATGGAAAACGGATGAACTCGAACCCTACAGGGCAGCAGTTAAAGAACTACTGCCACCTCGTCATGGATGGGAAAAAGTACGGTGGCTTAGGGAGATGACAGCAGCATGGACCAAACTGAGTCTATCCCATTATTGGGAGAATCCCGAGATGATTCCTGGCAATGCTAAACGCCTGATCAAAGACCACTATTGGGAAAAGATCTATGAGGAATCCCTCGGCTCAAATAGTTCAGGTCGGCTGACAGCAGAGTTCCTGCTGGTAAAGCATGTTCCTCTGTCTGAAAGCTTCCTGGACCTCCCTATACCAGCCCACGCTCGCTCCTTATTACTCCAACTTAGGTACGGAACATTGGCAGTCAACAGTTTCACGGCCGGCTGGTCGACTAACAGTTCTCCATCGGACAAATGTATAAACTGTCACCTATGTAAGGAAACTTATGAACACGTTCTATTTTTTTGCCCTCTGTATAAATGTCCTCGAGGGAAGTGGATTACCCCTCTGTGCAGAACACTGCCCTCGCCATCTCGCAATAGTGTACTCAGAATATGTAAATATGATACTTCCATACTGACAGTGTGCTCTGTTTCCAAATATTTGGCAGCAGCATGGAAAATTCGCAGCAGGATTATTTCAGATCCCAATCCATCAGTTGAAGAACGGTCTAGCAGCCAGTAAACCAGCATTCGATCATATTAGTCTGGGACTCTAACGAAAACCGAGACCTATCATGGATATTAGATTGTATCCCCGAGTATGCTGTTTAGTGGGTTACCACAACTATATAATTTTATAAATGCTAAGTTATATCCTATTCTGACCAATCTATTTAATAGAACTGACCAATCATGGGTACCATTCCTTATGGCCCGACCTCTTAACTTTCTTTTTTTTTAATCTGTGCTATTTTCTGGAGTTTTAATGTCTGATTTTATATAGTGATTGGTCTTAGAACAGTTTTTATCTTTTTAATAATCGATTAGATTGGTTCTAGAACAGTTTTTATCTTTTTAATAATTGATTAGTATTATTTTAGTGTCCAGCATTATGTACAGGGCAAGATCCGGAGACCACCCTGAGTATCCTTCTTTTTTCAACTATCTATGGAAATATTTTAGCTATACGACCCCTTTTTATCCTTTCTTTTACTATACATTGGTTTATGGTTTTTATTTCTATGTATGTATGTTTACTTTTAAAAATGGCCTAAATTTGGACCGAATAAACTATTGATTGATTGAGCTTCACTCGTCTCCTAGTTCAGCCTAAGCTGCTCTGCTAAGCTACCATTATCTATCAGCCTAAGCTGCTAGACACCCTATACACTAATAAGGGATACCTGGGCCTGGTGCAAGGTGTAAGTACCCATTGGTACTCACTACAAGCCAGTCCAGCCTCCTACATTGGTTGTGCAGCGGTGGGATAAGTACTTTGCAACTACTTACCACTTTTGTCACTGTACTTTTCATAAGAGAAAAATATACAAAACAAGTTCAGTGTATGTACACCTAACTAAAACGTTTTGCATTTCCTCTTTTCACTCTTTTCTAAGTGCTGAAAAGTACCTCTAAACTTTCTAAAAGTTCTTAAAAAGTTTAAAAAGTTTTTTTCTGTCTTTCAAAAAGTTCTGAAAAACTTTTTCTTCACTTTTTCTATCACTTAAACTCTTTCTAAAATGTCTGGCACAGGCCAAACTGTTGATCTGTCCAAACTTGCTTATGATAACCTTAGCTGGAAAGAAGCAAGGAGTCTCTGCATAGATAGAGGTTTAAGTGTAAGGAAGAATCCTTCTAGAGAACTGTTAGTTAACATGCTTAAAGAACAGGATAAGGCCAGAGGTGCCCCATCTGTTGAAAAAGTAGCTAATGGTTCCCAATCTGATCCTGGGACACCCCAAGAAAAAGATTCAGGAAATAAACTTCCTAGCCTGCCCATTATCAGACAACCTAGCATAGTTGGTACTGATGTAGAGTCACACCATACTGATAGTGTGGTCTCACATCATAGCAAAAGTATTCCTTCACATCATAGTAGAAGTGATGTTTCTGTTAACCAAGCTGTTAGGATGCCTTCTGTTAGGGCCAGGTCTCCTTCTGTCCATTCTCATCATACTTCTGTTTCTAGGCATATCCCTCCCACCCACCCTGATGACAGAGTGTTAGAAAGGGAGCTCAATAGATTGAGAGTGGAGGAATCCAGGCTGAAGCTCAAGAAGCAACAGCTGGATTTAGATAGGCAGTCCTTAGAAATTGAAAGAGAAAGACAGAAAATTGGGTTTGAAACCCATGGTGGCAGCAGCAGTATTCCCCATAGTCATCCTGCAAGAGAGCATGATTCCAGGAATCTGCACAAGATAGTTCCCCCTTATAAGGAGGGGGATGACATTAACAAGTGGTTTGCTGCACTTGAGAGGGCCTGTGTTGTACAGGATGTCCCTCAAAGGCAGTGGGCTGCTATCCTATGGCTATCATTTAGTGGAAAGGGTAGGGACAGGCTCCTTACTGTGAAAGAAAGTGATGCCAATAATTTTACAGTTCTTAAGAATGCACTCCTGGATGGTTATGGCTTAACCACTGAACAGTACAGGATGAAGTTCAGAGAGACCAAAAAGGAGTATTCACAAGACTGGGTTGATTTCATTGACCATTCAGTGAAGGCCTTGGAGGGGTGGTTACATGGCAGTAAAGTTACTGATTATGAAAGTCTGTATAACTTGATCCTGAGAGAGCATATTCTTAATAATTGTGTGTCTGATTTGTTGCACCAGTACTTGGTGGACTCTGATCTGACCTCTCCCCAAGAATTGGGAAAGAAGGCAGACAAATGGGTCAGAACAAGGGTGAACAGAAAAGTTCATACAGGGGGTGACAAAGATGGCAATAAGAAGAAGGATGGTAAGTCTTCTGACAAGGGTGGGGACAAATCTAAAAATGAGTCTTCATCAGGCCCACAAAAACACTCTGGTGGGGGTGGTGGGCCCAAATCCTCTTCTAATCAGAACAAAGAAAATAAACCATGGAGCTATTTATGTAAAATAAAAGGCCATTGGACAACAGATCCCAGTTGTCCAAAGAAAAGCACCAAGCCTCCTACCACTACAACCCCTACTGCTACACCTAGTGTCCCTACTAATAGCAGTGGTGGTGGGAGCAAACCTACTAATAGCCAATCCAAGGGAGTAGCTGGGCTCACTATTGGTAACTTAGTTGGGATTGGTCTGATTAGGGAGACCACAGAGGCTGTGTTAGTCTCTGAGGGGGCTATTGATTTAGCCACCTTGGTTGCTTGTCCCCTTAACATGGATAAGTACAAGCAACTACCCCTAATAAATGGTGTTGAGGTTCAGGCCTACAGGGACACAGGTGCCAGTGTTGCAATGGTAATAGAGAAACTGGTCCACCCTGAACAACACCTACTTGGTCACCAGTACCAAGTAACCGATGCTCACAACAACACATTTAGCCACCCCATGGCTGTTGTAAATCTCAACTGGGGGGGTTACTGGTCCACAGAAAGTTGTGGTAGCCTCAGATTTACCTGTAGACTGTCTACTAGGAAATGATTTGGAGACATCATCTTGGTCAGATGTGGAGTTGGAGGCCCATGCAGCAATGCTGGGCATCCCAGGGAATATTTTTGCTTTAACCAGGGCTCAGGCCAAAAAGCAAAAAGGACAGGGTGACTTGGATCCTGGAACAATGAACCAAGTGCTCCCTAAAGCTAGGGCTAGTAGAAGTAAAGAACTACCTACTATCCCTCCCTCTACAGTGGATTCTACTTCTGAGGAAGAAGAATTCCCACCCTGTGCAGAACCTACACCAGAGGAGCTGGAAGAAGACACTGCTGAGCTTTTGGGTGAAGGGGGGCCTGCCAGGGAGGAGCTGAGTGTGGCACAGCAGACCTGTCCCACACTAGAGGGTCTAAGACAGCAAGCTGTCAAACAAGCAAATGGGGATGTCAGTGACTCTCACAGAGGTTACTGGGAGGACAACCTCTTGTACACTGAAGCAAGGGATCCAAATCCTGGAGCTGCCAGGAGATTGGTGATTCCTCAGGAGTACAGAAAGTTCCTCCTAATTCTTGCTCACGACATTCCCTGAGCTGGACATTTGGGGCAAATGAAAACTTGGGACAGGCTTGTTCCCTTGTTTCATTGGCCTAGAATGTCTGAGGACACAAAGGAATTTTGTAAGTCCTGTGAAACCTGTCAAGCCAGTTGCAAGACACCCCTTATTCCACTGCCTGTGGTTGGGGTTCCCTTTGAAAGGGTAGGGGTTGACATAGTTGGCCCCCTTGACCCTCCTACTGCTTCAGGCAATAGGTTTATCTTGGTGGTAGTGGACCATGCCACCAGATATCCTGAAGCAATTCCTCTAAGGACCACTACAGCTCCTGCAGTGGCAAAGGCCCTCCTGGGAATCTTTTCCAGGGTGGGCTTCCCAAAAGAGGTAGTATCAGACAGGGGAAGCAATTTCATGTCTGCTTACTTAAAAGCCATGTGGAAGGAGTGTGGTGTGACATACAAGTTCACTACACCCTATCATCCACAAACAAATGGACTGGTGGAGAGATTTAACAAAACTCTCAAAGGCATGATTATGGGAGTCCCTGAAAAACTCCGCAGGAGATGGGATATCCTTTTACCATGCCTCCTATTTGCTTACAGGGAGGTACCCCAGAAAGGAGTGGGCTTCAGCCCCTTTAAACTTCTTTTTGGTCACCCTGTGAGAGGTCCCCTAACACTTGTTAAGGAGGGTTGGGAACAACCTTTAAATGCTCCAAAGCAAGACATAGTGGACTATGTACTTGGCATCAGATCAAGGATGGCTGAGTACATGAAAAAGGCCAGTAAAAACCTTCAGGACAGCCAAGAGCTCTAGAAGCAATGGCATGATCAGAAGGCTGTTTTGGTTCAGTACCAACCAGGGCAGAAAGTGTGGGTCTTGGAGCCTGTGGCCCCAAGAGCACTCCAAGATAAATGGAGTGGACCCCACACAATTGTTGAGAAAAAGGGTGAAGTCACCTACTTAGTTGACTTAGGCACTGCCAGGAGTCCCCTTAGGGTGCTCCATGTCAATCGCCTGAAACCCTACTATGACAGGGCTGATCTCACCCTGCTCATGGCAACTGATGAGGGACAGGAAGAAGACAGTGATCCTCTCCCTGATCTCTTCTCTTCCACAGAACAAGATGCTCAAGTGGAAGGTATTGTACTAGCAGATTGTCTTACTGCTGAGCAGAAAGACCACTGCATAAATCTCCTGGGTCAGTTTTCTGAACTCTTCTCTACTGTGCCAGGTACCACTTCTTGGTGTGAGCACACTATAGATACTGGAGACAGCTTGCCTGTCAAAAGTAAGATCTATAGGCAGCCTGACCATGTCAGAGACTGCATAAAGCAAGAGGTGCAGAAAATGTTAGATCTAGGAGTGGTTGAGCACTCTGAAAGTCCATGGGCTTCTCCTGTGGTACTTGTACCAAAACCTCATTCCAAAGATGGAAAGAAGGAAATGCGGTTTTGTGTTGACTACAGAGGTCTCAACCAGGTAACCAAAACTGATGCTCACCCTATACCCAGGGCAGATGAGCTCATAGATACACTGGCATCTGCCAAGTATCTAAGCACTTTTGATTTGACTGCAGAGTATTGGCAGATCAAATTATCAGAAGATGCAAAAGCTAAAACTACATTTTCAACCATTGGAGGCCATTACCAATTCACAGTAATGCCTTTTGGATTGAAAAATGCACCTGCCACTTTTCAGAGGTTGGTGAACACAGTCCTGCAAGGGCTGGAAGCTTTTAGTGCAGCATATCTGGACGATATAGCTGTCTTTAGCTCCAGCTGGGATGATCACCTGGTCCACCTATGGAAAGTTGTAGAGGCCCTGCAAAGGGCAGGCCTCACTATCAAGGCTTCAAAGTGCCAGATAGGGCAGGGAAGGTGGTTTATCTGGGACACCTGGTTGGTGGAGAACAGATTGCACCACTTCAGGGGAAAATCCAAACAATTATTGATTGGGTTCCCCCTACTACTCAGACTCAGGTGAGAGCCTTTTTAGGCCTCACTGGGTACTATAGGAGGTTCATAAAGAACTATGGCTCCATTGCAGCCCCTCTTAATGACCTCACTTCAAAGAAAATGCCTAAAAAGGTATTATGGACAGCAAACTGTCAGAAAGCTTTTGAGGAGCTGAAGCAGGCCATGTGCTCTGCACCTGTCCTGAAAAGCCCTTGTTACTCTAAAAAATTCTATGTCCAAACTGATGCATCTGAATTAGGAGTAGGGGCAGTCCTATCACAACTTAATTCTGAGGGCCAGGATCAACCTGTTGCTTTTATTAGAAGGAGGTTGACCCCTAGAGAAAAGCGTTGGTGTGCCATAGAGAGGGAGGCCTTTGCTGTGGTCTGGGCACTGAAGAAGTTGAGGCCATACCTGTTTGGCTCTCACTTCATTGTTCAGACAGACCACAAACCTCTACTTTGGCTAAAACAAATGAAAGGTGAAAATCCTAAATTGTTGAGGTGGTCCATATCCCTACAGGGAATGGACTATACAGTGGAACATAGACCTGGGAGTACCCACTCCAATGCAGATGGACTCCCCAGATATTTCCACTTAGACAATGAAGACTCATCAGGTCATGGCTAGTCTTATTGTCCTTCGTTGGGGGGGTGGGGGGGGTCTGTAGGAAAGTACCATCTTGCCTGGCATGTTACCCCCATTTTTCACTGTATATATGTTGTTTTAGTTGTATGTGTCACTGGGACCCTGCCAGCCAGGGTCCCAGTGCTCATAAGTGTGCCTGAAAGCGTTACCTGTGTTATGACTAACTGTCTCACTGAGGCTCTTCTATCCAGAACCTCAGTGGTTATGCTCTCTCATTTCTTTCCAAATTGTCACTAACAGGCTAGTGACCAATTTCACCAATTCACATTGGCATACTGGAACACCCTTATAATTCCCTAGTATATGGTACTGAGGTACCCAGGGTATTGGGGTTCCAGGAGATCCCTATGGGCTGCAGCATTTCTTTTGCCACCCATAGGGAGCTCTGACAATTCTTACACAGGCCTGCCACTGCAGCCTGAGTGAAATAACGTCCACGTTATTTCACAGCCATTTACCACTGCACTTAAGTAACTTATAAGTCACCTATATGTCTAACCTTTACCTGGTAAAGGTTAGGTGCAAAGTTACTTAGTGTGTGGGCACCCTGGCACTAGCCAAGGTGCCCCCACATTGTTCAGGGCAAATTCCCCAGACTTTGTGAGTGCAGGGACACCATTACACGTGTGCACTACACATAGGTCACTACCTATGTGTAGCTTCACAATAGTAACTCCGAATATGGCCATGTAACATGTCTATGATCATGGAATTGCCCCCTCTATGCCATCCTGGCATAGTTGGCACAATCCCATGATCCCACGGGTCTGTAGCACAGACCCTGGTACTACCAAACTGCCTTTTCAGGGGTTTCACTGCAACTGCTGCTGCTGCCAACCCCTCAGACAGGTTTCTGCCCTCCTGGGGTCCAGCCAGGCTTGGCCCAGGATGGCAGAACAAAGGACTTCCTCAGAGAGAGGGTGTTACACCCTCTCTCTTTGGAAAAAGGTGTTAAGGCAGGGGAGGAGTAGCCTCCCCCAGCCTCTGGAAATGCTTTCATGGGCACAGATGGTGCCCATTTCTGCATAAGCCAGTCTACACCGGTTCAGGGACCCCTCAGCCCTGCTCTGGCGCGAAACTGGACAAAGGAAAGGGGAGTGACCACTCCCCTGACCTGCACCTCCCCTGGGAGGTGCCCAGAGCTCCTCCAGTGTGCTCCAGACCTCTGCCATCTTGGAAACAGAGGTGCTGCTGGCACACTGGACTGCTCTGAGTGGCCAGGGCCAGCAGGTGACGTCAGAGACTCCTTCTGATAGGCTCCTTCGGGTGTTGCTAGCCTATCCTCTCTCCTAAGTAGCCAAACTCTCTTTTCTGGCTATTTAGGGTCTCTGCTTTGGGGGAATTCCTCAGATAACGAATGCAAGAGCTCATCAGAGTTCCTCTGCATCTCTCTCTTCAGCTTCTGCCAAGGAATCGACTGCTGACCGCACTGGAAGCCTGCAAAACTGCAACAAAGTAGCAAAGATGACTACTGCAACTCTGTAATGCTGATCCTGCCGCCTTCTCGACTGTTTTCCTGGTGGTGCATGCTGTGGGGGTAGTCTGCCTCCTCTCTGCACTAGAAGCTCCGAAGAAATCTCCCGTGGGTCGACGGAATCGTCCCCCTGCAACTGCAGGTGCCAAAGAACTGCATCACCGGTCCCCTGGGTCTCCTCTCAGCACGACGAGCGAGGTCTGTTGAATCCAGCAACTCTGTCCAAGTGACTCCCACAGTCCAGTGACTCTTCAGTCCAAGTTTGGTGGAGGTAAGTCCTTGCCTCCCCACGCCAGACTGCATTGCTGGGAACCGCGACTTTTGCAGCTACTCCGGCCTCTGTGCACTTCCGGCGGAAATCCTTTGTGCACAGCCAAGCCTGGTTCCATGGCACTCTAACCTGCATTGCACGACTTTCTAAGTTGTCCTCCGGCGGTGTGGGACTCCTTTGTGCAACTTCGGGTGAGCACCGTTTCACTCCTCTTCGTAGTGCCTGTTCCGGCACTTCTGCGGGTGCTGCCTGCTTCTGAGAGGGCTCCTTGTCTTGCTCGATGCCCCCTCTGTCCCCAGACGCAATTGGCGACATCCTGGTCCCTCCTGGGCCACAGCAGCATCCAAAAACCCTAACTGCACGATTTGCAGCTAGCAAGGCTTGTTGGCGGTCTTTCGACGGGAAAACACTTCTGCACGACTCTCCACAGCGTGTGGGATCCATCCTCCAAAGGGGAAGTCTCTAGCCCTTGTCGTTCCTGCAGAATCCTCAGCTTCTACTGTCCAGTAGCAGCTTCTTTGCACCCACAGCCGGCATTTCCTGGGCATCTATCTGCCCATCTCCTACTTGCTTGTGACTTTTGGACTTGGATTGGCTATTAGTAGGTTTGCTGCCACCACCGCTGCTATTAGTAGGGACACTAGGTGTAGCAGTAGGGGTTGTAGTGGTAGGAGGCTTGGTGCTTTTCTTTGGACAACTGGGATCTGTTGTCCAATGGCCTTTTATTTTACATAAATAGCACCATGGTTTATTTTCTTGGTTCTGATTAGAAGAGGATTTGGGCCCACCACCCCCACCGGAGTGTTTTTGTGGGCCTGATGAAGACTCATTTTTAGATTTGTCCCCACCCTTGTCAGAAGACTTACCATCCTTCTTCTTATTGCCATCTTTGTCACCCCCTGTATGAACTTTTCTGTTCACCCTTGTTCTGACCCATTTGTCTGCCTTCTTTCCCAATTCTTGGGGAGAGGTCAGATCAGAGTCCACCAAGTACTGGTGCAACAAATCAGACACACAATTATTAAGAATATGCTCTCTCAGGATCAAGTTATACAGGCTTCCATAATCCTGATAGGTCCATACCTGATAAAGTAGCCAATCCCCCTCTCATGGCTATTTAGGTTATTTCCTGTGGGGTTCTCTTTAGATTCTACTTAAAAGTTTCCAGCAGGAATCCTCTGCAACTACTACTTCATCCTCTGACCTTGGATCGACCGCAGACTGCTCCAGGAACTCTACAACTGCAACCAAGTATCCAAGAAGGTGGTTCTTGGGGCTATTTAGCTGCTCAAGCCCCAGGACGGCAGAAGCCTGTCTGTGAGGTGGCAGCAGCTGGGGCTGCAGTGAAAACTTCAGAAGACTGGTATGGCAGTACTGGGGAGCCCCCAGGGTGCATGGAATTGGCCTCCAATACCAGAATGAGATTGGGGGTGCAATTTCCAGTTCCTAGACACCTCACATGGCCATATTCTAAGTTATCATTGTGAAGCTACATATATGTATTGTGTAGGGCACACTTGTAATGGAATACCCGGACTTACGAAGTCTGGGAAAATGGACCTGGAATATGTGGGGGAACCTCTGCCAGTGCAGGGGTGCCATCACACACAAGTACTATGCACCTAGCCTTCAGGGTCTGAAGGTTAAATATAAAGGTGACTTTTAAGTGACCTGGTGCGTTGAAAACAGTTGTGAAATAGTGCTTACACTATTTAACTCAGGCTGCAATGGCAGTCCTGAAGAAGTGTTTGTATGAACTCCTTATGGGTGGCAAAAGAAATGCTGCAGCCCATAAGGATCTCCTGGAACCCCAATGTCCTGGGTACCTAGGTACCATATACTAGGGACTTATAAGGGAGGGGTTCAGTGTGCCAATGTGGAGTGGAATACTGGGTTACCAGTATGTAAGTACAAATTTGGAATCAGAGACAGCATAAGCACTGGAGTTCTGGTTAGCTGGAAAAGTAAAACATACGGACATGTAGGCCACAAACTATGAGCACTGGGGTCTTGACTAGCACGATCCCAGCAAGACAATAAAAACACACTGACAAACAGGCCAAAAATGGGGGGTAACCAAGCTAGAAAGAGGATACTTTCTCACAGTTCTCACTTACGTTATCAGGATACATTCCTAATGGCTTGGATAATTGCAGTGTGTGCATAACTATTGCACATACCAGCAGGCTCATAGCCAGGGCCAGCCAGTAATAATCTTTGGGCCCTGAAGTACTGGGTTTTTCAGAACCCAGTGGTGCCAGGGAACACACCCTAAGACTTCGAGTCCTTCCTGTTTCAGACTACAGAAACACAGAGTCTTCTTGGTGAAGTCAAAGATCTTGTTTATTGGCTGCAGCCAGTAACAGGTATCCTAGAAGTACAACACGGTGTATATTCTCAGGAGACTGCTCCCCTTGCAAAGCTAACCTTCTCTTTTATACAAAATATTATGCTTTAGGCAAACATTCCTTATTTTACAGTTGACCATTCACATATTTTCACTACAAAGAAATAACAGGGTTATGATGACAAGCCCATATTTCAGTTTGTCCAGCCCTCAATCAATTACCCGGCAAGGCTCAGTACTTTCATCAGATATGAGACGGACCCCCAATATAAACAGGCACCTCCTCCTTGTAAAGCAAGTCATAAAGAAAGAAACAGGGACAGGTGCGTGTAAGATTAGGCATGGTTTGTGTGTGATGAAAGGTTTTATGATGTGTTGTGCCTTGATACTAATCTCATTCGGCCACTGGGAAAGAAACTGGCCGAACAGGTTTGGCTTCAGGCAGTGGAGTCAGCTTGCCCAGGTCACAGAGGAGTCAGCAAAGATGTACGTGTCCTTCAGACTCGTTTTCAGCATTAGTCATTGGCCTATGTGAGGGCAATCACAAAATGGCTGTCGTTTAAATGGAACCCGAGGGTTCAGGACGGAAACTCTGATATTCGGGTGATTTCGTCACTCGAATATGAATACAATGCTTGTGCATACTATTCTAATCATTCTCGGTCTGCTGATACCAAAATCGTTGTGATACGACGATGTTTATAACACGGGTCCAGAATTTTCAGTACCACACCCCCACCTAACGACCGAGGCAGCTGTAACAGTATAACTGTGCTAGAGTTCAGAAGGTGAATGCCTTTTTTAAAGTGTTGTTTTTGACTTGCTACATTAGCGGAGTGCTCCAAGAAAGGTTAAATGTCAGGTTATGTGAGATAATTTTGTTAAGTGAACTGTGTGCCAATATCTCCTTGGTACAAACAGGGCCACTATAATTAGGTGGCAGAGAAGGCCTTAATTATGAGGCAATGTTACCTGATTTATTTGGTGGTGGCCGGCTCACAGTTCCCCCATGGGGACAGAGTAATTTACTCCCTCCACATGGTGGAAAGGCCACCCGCACAATTTATGAATGGCCGCCAAGCAAACGGTCATTTATAACAAGCATTTGCAATGGGTCTTGCATTTCCTCGAGTCATAGCTATTAGCGTTGTAAACTCCTAACCAGACTTTTCTTGCACATTGTAGGAAAGTACCATCTTGTCTGGCAGGTTCCCCCCATTTTCACTGTATGTATGTTTGTTTTTGCCCTTGTGTCACTGGGATACTGCTAGGCAGGACCCCAGTGCTCATAGTGTATGCCCTGTATGTGTTCCCTGTGTGGTGCCTAACTGTATCACTTAGGCTCTGCTAACCAGAACCTCAATGTTTATGCTGTCTCTGCTTTCTAAAATTGTCACTGCAGGCTAGTGACTAATTTTACCAATTCTAATTGGCACACTGGTACACCCATATAATCCCCTTGTATATGGTACTTAGGTACCCAGGGTATTGGGGTTCCAGGAGATCCCTATGGGCTACAGCATTTCTTTTGACACCCATAGGGAGCTCAGACAATTCTTACACAGGACTGCCACTGCAGCCTGAGTGAAATAACGTCCACGTTATTTCACAGCCATTTTTCACTGCACATAAGTAACTTATAGGTAACCTATATGTCTAACCCTCACTTGGTGAAGGTTAGGTGCCAAGTTACTTAGTTTGTGGGCACCCAGGCACTAGCCAAGGTGATCCCACATCGTTCAGGGCAAATTCCCCGAACTTTGTGAGTGCAGTGACACCATTACACGCGTGCACTGCACATAGGTCACTACCTATGTGTAGCCTCACCATGGTAACTCCGAACATGGCCATGTAACATGTCTAAGATCATGGAATTGTCACCCCAATACCATTCTGGTATTGGGGAGACAATTCCATGATCCCCCGGGTCTCTAGCACAGAACCCGGGTACTGCCAAACTGCCTTTCTGGGGTTTCCACTGCAGCTGCTGCCAACCCCTCAGACAGGATTCTGCCCTCATGGGGACTGGGCAGCCCAGGCCCAAGAAGGCAGAACAAAGGATTTCCTCTGGAAATAGGTGTGAAGGGCTGGGGAGGAGTAGCCTCCCCCAGCCTCTGGAAATGCTTTGATGGGCACAGATGATACCCATCTCTGCATAGGCCACTCTACACTGGTTCAGGGTCCCCCAGCCCTGCTCTGGTGGGAAAATAGACAAAAGAAAGGGGAGTGACCACTACCTTGACCGGTACCTCCCAGGGGAGGTGCCCAGAGCTCCTCCAGTGTATCCCAGACCTCTGCCATCTTGGATTCAGAGGTGTTGGGGGCACACTGGATTGCTCTGAGTGGCCAGTGCCAGCAGGTGACGTCAGAGACCGCTTCTGATAGGTTCCTACCTCTCTTGGTAGCCAAACCTCCTTTTCTGGCTATTTAGGGTCTCTCCTCTGGGCTATTCCTCAGATAATGAATGCAAGAGCTCACCAGAGTTCCTCTGCACTTCCCTCTTCGACTTCTGCCAAGGATGGACTGCTGACTGATCCAGGATGCCTGCAAAACCGCAACAAAGTAGCAAGACGACTACCAGCAACATTGTAGCGCCTCATCCTGCCGGCTTTCTCGACTGTTTCCTGGTGGTGCATGCTCTGAGAGCTGTCTGTCTTCACCCTGCACTGGAAACCAAGAAGAAATCTCCAGTGGGTCGACGGAATCTTCCCCCTGCTAACGCAGGCACCAAAAGACTGCATCACCGGTTCTCTGGGTCCCCTCATCCTGATGAGCTTGGTCCCTGGAACACAGGCGCTGGGTCCAAGTGTCCCCCACAGTCCAGTGGCCCTTCTGTCCAAATTCGGGGGAGGTAAGTCCTTGCCTCCCCAAGCCAGACAGCAAACCTGTGTACTGCGTGATTTGCAGCTGCTCCGGCTTCTGTGCACTTCTCCAAGGATTCCTTTGTGCACAGCCTAGCCTGGGTTCCCAGCACTCGGTCCTACAGTGCACAACCCTCTGAGTTGGACTCCAATGTTGTGGGACCCTCCTTTTGTGATTCTGAGTTCACAGAACTTCCAAGTGCCTGCTCCAGTACTTCTGCGGGTGCTGCCTGCTTCTGTGGGGGCTCTCTGAGTCGCTGAGCGCCCCCTCTGTCTCTTCCTCCAAGGGGCGACATCCTGGTCCTTCCAGGTCCCCAGCAGCACCCAAAAACCTCTACGTGACCCTTGCAGCTAGCAAGGCTTGTTTGCGGTATTTCTGCGAGGAAACACTTATGCAACATCCAGCACGCAGTGGGACATCTTCCATCCAAAGGAGAAGTTCCTAGCCCTTTTCATTGTTGCAGAATCTTCGGCTTCTTCCACCTGGAGGAAGCCCTTTTGCACCTTCATCTGGGTTTTCCTGGACTCCTGCCCCCCCGGACACTATTGCGACTCTTGGACTTGGTCCCCTTCCTTTTCAGGTCCTCAGGTCCAAGAGTCTGTCTTCAGTGTTTTGCTGGTGCTTGTGGTTCTTGCAGAATCCCCCTATTACGACTATTGTGTCTTTCTGGGGTAGTAGAGTAACTTTACTCCTACTTTCTAGGGTCTTGGGGTGGGGTATTTCAGATGCCCTTACTGTTTTCTCACAGTCCCAGCGACCCTCTACAACCTCTCATAGGTCTGGGGTCCATTTGTGATTCGTATTCCACTTTTGGAGTATATGGTTTGTGTTGCCCCTAGACCTATGTTTGCCTATTGCATCCTATTGTGATTCTACATTGTTCGCACTACTTTTCCTACTGTTACTTACCTGTTTTGGGTTTGTGTACATATAACTTGTGTATATTACTTACCTCTAAGTGAAGGTATTCTCTGAGATACTTTTGGCATATTGTCACAACAATAAAGTACCTTTATTTTTAGTAACTGAGTATTGTGTTTCCTTATGATATTGTGCTATATGAGATAAGTGGTATAGTAGGAGCTTTGCATGTCTCCTAGTTCAGCCTAAGCTGCCTTGCCATAGCTACCTTCTATCAACCTAAGCTGCAACAGCACCTCTATTCTACTAATAAGGGAAAACTGGACCTGGCACGGGTGTAAGTACCACAAGGTACCCACTATAAGCCAGGCCAGCCTCCTACACACATAAATTGAAAATGAAAAGTAACAGTTTTACATAAACGAGCCGATTCAAAGTGCCACGCCATGAGTGTGAAGGAGACACATAAAAGGAAACAAAAGTTAGCTCGCAGTCAAACGTATCAGCAAAAGTGCAATTAGCCATGTAACAGGGTTGCTGTCCAAGGCAGTAACCAGACCGCCCCAAGGAGGGACAAACATAAAGCATTTACCAATGATAACAAAGATTTTTTTTAAGAGCAAACCCATAAACGAGCGATAGTGAGGGGCATGAGGTGGGAGTGGCTAAAAGCCCAAATAGATAACACGACGTCAGAAAAGCAGCGCTTGCGCGCTGCTAAGCTCAACCTAAAAATACCTCTGACATTCAGAGAGTTCATTCCGTCCATTGGCCATAGTGCCCCAATGGAAGTACTTAAACTGGATCCGTCGGAAGTGGGCTTAAATAGCCATATATGGTCAGTGCCATCCTGGCTGCCTTCTAACCCCAATTCATCAGTTGGCCAAGATCTTTATAATTAAAACAGATCTAGATAAACAAATGCACACATACACTAAGAACCAGGGCTTATGTAGACCTACCCACGGGTAAGCTTGAGCACCAAGATTTTATCCCACTGAGTTGACTTAAATCCTTCTGCCATGGTTTTACATTTCAGTGACCATCTAGCAGAACTGTGTGTGTCATTATTAAGCAGTGAGAATTTTTAAACTATGGCAGTGCTAAAACCCTTTGCACTGCACAAACACCAACATACAACACTGCATCTATGGCTGTCCAGAGCTTGTAGGAAGTGAAAGGTGTGGTTCACATGGAGATGTGGAGACTGTAGGAATATTCTAAACAAAATGGGTTAATTAAACAGCAGGACTGGCCATCAATGTTTTGCAGAAGGTCCTCTGAAGTTTGCCAGGGCAGGTAAACGCTGGAGCCTTCCAGTGCTGGACTTTCTTTTTGAGCAGTCTCGCAGTGCCAGATGGGCCAGCTTGAACAGTCATGTCTTTCTACTTCCAACAAGGCCCACAGGACCAGAAAAACACCTCACACACTGACCATTTCAAGATGGCCCATCTGATAGTGCCAGACTGCCAGATTGCCTGAAAGGCTAGCCAGCACAGTAGGTGGACTTGGTTTCTGCGACCATGATAGATTTTGTCAACTGTGAAAGGTGGGCTCGGAGTGACATGGTGTGTTATTACACAGTGGAAAGGCCAGATTTTGAAGGCTAAAAACCAGGACATTCCACATACATCGAAGTAGGAGTACAGTTTTGCAGTGACAGCGGCACACTGAATGATTGAGAAGCACACACAACGAACAGAGGACTAAGGGAAATTAGATGCAATTTTTGCACACAGCATCATTAAAAGTGTTTAAAAAAAAATACAAAGAAAAATATTTTTTAAAAAACGAGTGCGATTGCGCTGTGTAAAACCTTGAATTCGCAAAGGAGCCCTAGGATAAACAATAGAATTAAACTGGTAGTCATGAAAAGCGCTCAATTACTGCCCAGCGAGATTGCGCTGCATACAAAGTCAAAAAGAAAAAGTAGTCCAGAAACCATACGGAAAACATGGAGCCTCATGTGTTTTCAGTATTTGGCCGGTGCACTCGAGGAGGGCTAAACACTGGAAAAGGCATGACGTACGCATCCCTTTCAATAATGAAATCAAGTGAATTTTAAAAGGCAAGCCCACGAACCAACAAAACTGAGTGGTGTGACATGGGCATGGTTAAAAGCCCACAGAGAGATTACAACAGGGGCCAGAGTGCTTGCGCACTCGACCGTAAAAACATTGCCAGGAACTGCTGTCATCGCAGTTCCTGGACATGGATATTACTCTGTTCTACAAGGCTGTGTACGCAGAATGCAGCCCAATACCACACAATAATTGTTTTCCTTTTCAAAAAGAAAATCCTGAAATGGGAGTTTCTTTTTGTAAGTTAAAAATATAATGCTCCCCTCACTATGGGAGTATTCTCCAATGGTGGATGTAGAATTATAATGAGTCTACTGTTCCTTATTGCCAGGTTTTAGCTGGCGGTAAGAAACAGTAAAAAAAAAATGACTACATGTCTTCCATCTAAATGGGAGGACACGTTGCTATTTCTTTTATGTACCTTACTCACCCAGGCCATTGGAAAAGTTTGGCCACGGCAAAGATGGAGTAGTTTCCAACGTAGCCAAACTTAAGGTCCACCTGCTAATACATCTGGTGTACGGACCACTATATTAGCAGGGAAGGAACTGCGTCGCAACTGTGAGAGTACAATCTTCACCAATATATACATCATGTCCTAAATTATTTGGCAAAACAAATCATGCAGGTTAATGTGGCACATTGTTTAATAGTATCACTTCATTATATTGTCCTTTTTACATGTTAGCACTGTCTGGGCAAAGGTTTCATTTCATTAGTACCAGTTTCACATCCAAATACAGCTGTAAGTAACTGACCGCTGACCAGTCAACTTTTGCAAAGTACATTCCACTGCACAGCAGCATATTTTGTAGCATTTTTAGAAACTTTTTATTTGTTTGAGATAGAAACAAAATTGTTTTGTCAAAATCTGCGAATATGCAGCAGACGATCGATTATGTGTCAAATGAGGTAAATTCATAATTATTTGGAAGATGCAGCAGAATCACAATTTCCTCTGGCCTTGCAAACGGGGAGTGCAAGAAAAAACACTGTAAGATGTCAATTTGTTCATAATTCACAATAAATGTAAAAATACCTGTAAATAAACAGTACAAATATTTCAACATATACCAGCAGTTATGAAAGCAAAAAAGAAGCACATTGTGTTTTATAATTCCAGAGTTTGAGTGAAACAAACCACTTACTAGGACCAAAACAAATGTTGGTGATGCACAAGTGATAAATATTGTATTGTATTGTTTGCACATTTGCATAATGCTTATTACCCCTATCAGTGGCATGGAAGCACTTACCTTAATTGGCAGCATGCTAAGCCATATATGGTGGTGAATAGTTAGAAGGGTATTGTCCTTGTTTTATGATTCAACGTGGGAAGTGTTTCCATGTTGTGTGTGACGATCAGCGAGGTTTGATTATCATATTATTAGATGCAGCTCGTAGTATTGTGGCGGATGTTGAGGTGAGAGACACAAATATGCTGTTTATGGTTTTTTAGTATGCCTGCAGCTTTGCACGGCTGCGTGGGTCCTATTATGGTAATTCTTATATTTATAGTCTGCTTAGCCGGGTACTGCTCTGGGTTATTCAACAAGAAATTTGACAGCAGATTTACTTATATTTCACACAGTAATGCAACTTGCTGTACTGCATTGTGTGAAAGGCAGAGAGCAGGAATGCACCATATTTACAAAGATATGGTGTCTTTTCGCTGTCTTTTACCACTGTTGCACTCTGTGATGCATAGTGCCAAAGCAGGCACCATAGTGCAAAAGTGCCTGTATTACAGATTGAATTGTTTTTATGCAGGAAGGGTCAACCTCCTTCACAAAAACAATGCTTAAAGACATATTCCTCTTTCTGTGTGTGCTGCAGAATGCAGCACACAGAATGAGGATGTAACAAGGAGAGGTAAAGATATGTCTACATGTTAATTCACTGGGGAAAGCATAGCATTTTGATGGATTCCCAGTTTTACTAGCTTTAGTAAATCTGGAAATGCGTCAAAATCCGTGGGTGGGTGTAGAGGACGCTCATTATCTACCCATGGAATACCTTCCTAATGCAAAGTAATGCAGGGCAGCGATATGCGCAGCTTGGTGTTATTATGGGCCTGATTTAGATATTGGCGAATGGGTTATTCCAACACAACAGTGACTTATATCCCGCCTGCCAAAATCTGAATCCCATTTTTTCCTATAGGAACTAGATTTTGGCAGACAGGCTATCCATCACCGTTGTGACGGAGTAACCTATCTGTCAATACCTAAATCAGGCCCTTTGTATTTACTAAACTAAACAAAGCCATGCAAAAAAAATATTTTACAGCGGGCTGCACCACAAAGTTGATGGAATCTCAATGCAAAATCTTAGTAAATCGGCCTCCTAGTTTATCGCTTTGGGCCAGATCTGGCATTGCTGGAGGGAGGGAGAAGCTAAGAGATCTGCTGGGATGTGCATTGTTCTCATCTTATATCTGAAAGCCATTGTTGTAGGAGGCTGGCCTGGTTTGTAGTGAGTACCAAGGGGTACTTACACTCTGCACCAGGTCCAGGTATCCCTTATTAGTGTAGAAGAGGTGTCTAGCAGCTTTGGCTGATAGAAAAGGGTAGCTTAGCAGAGCAGCTTAGGCTGAACTAGGAGACATGCAAAGCTCCCACTATACCACTAGTGTCATATGCACAATATCATAAGAAAACACAATACACAGATATACTAAAAATAAAGGTACTTTATTTTTATGACATTATGCCAAAAGTATCTCAGTGAGTACCCTCAGTATGAGGATAGCAAATATACGCAAGATATATGTACACAATACCAAAATTATGCAGTAATAGCAATAGAAAGCAATGTACAGTCACAATAGATTGCAATGAGAGCACATAGGTATAGGGGCAACACAAACCATATACTCTAGAAGTGGAATGTGAACCACGAATGGACCCCAAACCTATGTGAGCTTGTAGAGGGTCGCTGGGACTGTAAGAAAACAGTGAGGGTTAGAAACATAGCCCTCCCCAAGACCCTGAAAAGTAGGTGTAAAGTGCACCTAAGTACCCCAGAGAGCACAGAAGTCGTGATAGGGGAATTCTGCAAGGAAGACCAACACCAGCAATGCAACAACAATGGATTTCCGGACGAGAGTACCTGTGGAATAAGGGGACCAAGTCCAAGAGTCACGACAAAAGTCGGGAGTGGGCAGATGCCCAGGAAATGCCAACTGAGGATGCAAAGAAGCTGCCACTGGATGGTAGAAACTGTGGATTCTGCAAGAACGAAGAGGACTAGGAACTTCCCCTTTGGAGGATGGATGTCCCACGTCGTGAAGAAGCTTGCAGAGGTGTTCCCACGCAGAAAGACCGCAAACAAGCCTTGCTAGCTGCAAGGGTCGCGGTTAGGGTTTTTGGATGCTGTTGTGGCCCAGGAGGGACCAGGGTGTCGCCAATAGCGTGAGGAGACAGAGGGGGCGCCCAGCAAGACAAGGAGCCCTCTCAGAAGCAGGCAGCACCCACAGAAGTGCCGGAACAGGCACTATGAAGAAGAGTGAACCAGAGCTCACCCAAAGTCACAAAAGTAGATCCCACGATGCCGGAGGACAACTCAGGAGGTTGTGCACTGCAGGTTAGAGTGTCGGGGACCCAGGCTTGGCTGTGCACAAAGGAAATCCTGGAAGAGTGCACAGGAGCCGGAGCAGCGGCAAATCACACGGTATCCAGCAATGTAGTCTAGCGTGGGAAGGCAAGGACTTACCTCCACCAAACTTGGACTGAAGAGTCACTGGACTGTGGGAGTCACTTGGACAGAGTTGCTGAGTTCCAGGGACCACGCTCGTCGTGCTGAGAGGGGACCCAGAGGACCGGTAATGCAGTCTTTTGGTGCCTGCGGTTGCAGGGGGACGATTCCGTCGACCCACAGGGGATTTCTTCGGAGCTTCTAGTGCAGAGAGGAGGCAGACTACCCCCACAGCATGCACCACCAGGAAAATAGTCGAGAAGGCGGCCCGATCAGCGATACAAGGTTGCAGTAGTCGTCTTTGCTACTTTGTTGCGGTTTTGCAGGCGTCCAGAGCAGTCAGCGGTCGATTCCTTGGCAGAAGGTGAAGAGAGAGATGCAGAGGAACTCTGGTGAGCTCTTGCATTTGTTATCTAAAAAATTCCCCAAAGCAGAGACCCTAAATAGCCAGAACAGGAGGTTTGGCTACTTAGGAAGGAGGATAGGCTAGCAACACAGGTAAGAGCCTATCAGAAGGAGTCTCTGACGTCACCTGCTGGCACTGGCCACTCAGAGCAGTCCAGTATGCCAGCAGCACCTCTGTTTCCAAGATGGCAGAGGTCTGGAGCACACTGGAGGAGCTCTGGGCACCTCCCAGGGGAGTGGTCACTCCCCTTTCCTTTGTCCAGTTTCATGCCAGAGCAGGGCTGGGGGATTCCTGAACCGGTGTAGACTGGCTGATGCAGAGATGGGCACCATCTGTGCCCATCAAAGCATTTCCAGAGGCTGGGGGAGGCTACTCCTCCCCAGCCCTGACACCTTTTTCCAAAGGGAGAGGGTGTAACACCCTCTCTCTGAGGAAGTCCTTTGTTCTGCTTTCCTGGGCCAAGCCTGTCTGGGGGGTTGGCAGCAGCTGCAGTGAAACCCCGGGAAAGGTAGTTTGGCAGTACCCGGGTCTGTGCTAGAGACTCGGGGGGATCATGGAAATGCCAGAATGGCATTGGGGTGACAATTCCATGATCTTAGACATGTTACATGGCCATGTTCGGAGTTACCATTGTGACGCTATACATAGGTAGTGACTTATGTATAG